>NW_024423786.1:4900130-5155046 GCF_017311325.1 Ursus maritimus
ATGCTAGGAGCTACTTCCATGGCCTCCTCAGAGCGGCCTTTGGGCATCCAGAGAGAGGCACGGAGGGGTGTGTCCTGGTGGGCGGCCAAGGAAAAGGCCGGGCTCCTGAATGATGGCAGCACTGGATACAGGCCACAGGGTCCCCGCCCTGCCCCGCCCCCCCCCCAACAACAACTGACTGCTTGTCTCTCCCCAGGACTCAGGTTTCTCAAGGGTCACAGCCCAAGGTCCCCTAGAAAACATGCCTTTCAGAGTCCTGAGACCCTGTCTCTGGGCTGCATCCCGCGGGCACCACCAGCCAGAGGGAAATGAAATGGGCGGATGCAGCTCGGAGCGCGCTCCTGCCCGCCTGGCCGCCGCTCGGCAGCGCTGCTGCCTTGCTCTGAGAACACAGCCCAAGGGCCGAGATGGCCAGCCTCCTCCACCTTCTCCCTCCCCCCCACCCCGCTGTTCCTCGGATGGCACAGGCCTTCCCACCTCTGGGCCGTCCTCCTGCGGGCCCCTCTGCCTGAACGCCGTCCCCCAGGGACTGGCACAACAGGCCCCTCTCCCTCTCCCAGTGGCCTCGCCATTCCTGGACCAGCGAGAGACCTCTCCATACTCTGCTCCCCACTTACCGCTCGCTCACAGCACTAATCACTCGCTGAAAGTCTCTCACTTGCCCTGGTTTGTGGACTTCTTTACCACCTGCGTCCCCAACTACGATACTCACCTCACGAGGCAGGGGGTTCTCGTTAGCGTTGTCACTGCCGTAGCCACAGCGCCTGCAGCAGCTGGCCCGACACAAGTGAGTACGTGTTGGACGAGTGAATGACCTCAGGAGATGCTCACAACAGCCCCATGAGGCAGGCGCCCTAATTGTCCCATTTCACAGGCAGAGAAAATGAGGCTGGAGAATGTTAAGCTACTAACAAGGAGCGAAGGCTTCGATGCAGACAGACCAACTTCAGCCCCACACCTGTGTCCTGCTGCACCTGACTTACTGCGAGGCCAGGCCTTCACCCTCTGAGTGAACCTCAACATTGTCATCCGTCTAATGGGTATAAAATCCCAGCCATGCCATTTCCTCAGGACAACGCTGAGAGTGTCCCCGAAGCAGACCCTCCCCGTCACCTGTATGCTGCCACACCCACCAAGGATTGGTTAAGAAGGGGCTTGTAGCCAGGCCTGCCCTCGGAAGGGTTAACATGGCCTCTTTGTCCCATGGTTGCCATGGGGACAGTTCCTGTCCTTCAGGAAGCAGGGAGAGCAGTTTCCTGTTTTGAAGAAGGCTTGAGGGCTGTTTTCCTCCAATCAGCCTGCCCAAAGAGGGGCAGGAAGCCTAGGGCCGGGCTGCCCCTGCTGATGGGTGTGTGGTGGAGCCATACCCACACCCAGCCAGCCAGGAGGGGCCGTTGTGGAAATGCGGCCTCGGGGAAAAAGCCAAACAGGCCAGCAGAAGGGGAAAAAAAATGGCTGGCCGGAAGAGGGTGGTCACTTCCTCCACAGACCTTGGATCCCACCCAGTGGTGATAAAAACTCCGAGCTGGCCCTGCCCAGCCCGACTCCCCTCCCCCAGAGATCAGCCCTTCTTAAGGAGCCAAAGGTCTGCTGGACAATGGCCTTTGAGGCCCCTGCCTGTCCCTGTCACCTAAATGTACTCCCTACACTGCACACTAGACACTTCAGCCTAACTGGGCTATTGGTCCCCAGTTCCCACCTCCAGCCACTGCCTGCCATTCCCTGCCCTGCCCTGCTCCTTTTTGCTTGTATGACTCCTTCAGGGTGCCGAGTAAAGCCACCCTCCTCCTGGAAGTCTTCCCAGCATGCATTTGAGCCCTCGCAACTGTGGGTCAGGAACATTCATGAATTCAGGCCTAATCTCTCTTGGACCCCTTCCCCAGTTTCCTTGGGTCATCCAACCTCTTGGCTTGCCCCTTGATTCCTTTACCACTCTGGCTACCAGCTTTCCTGCCACCCAGGTCTGACCATGTCATTCCCTCCCTCAGAAACACTCTGTGGGGGCGCCTGGGTGGCACAGCGGTTAAGCATCTGCCTTCGGCTCAGGGCGTGATCCTGGCGTTGTGGGATCGAGCCCCACATCGGGCTCCTCCGCTGTGAGCCTGCTTTTTCCTCTCCCACTCCCCCTGCTTGTGTTCCCTCTCTCGCTGGCTGTCTCTATCTCTGTCGCATAAATAAATAAAATCTTTAAAAAAAAAAGAAACACTCTGTGGCTCCCATCACCTGCAGAGAGGAAAGTCCAAACTCTTTGGCCCACCACTGGAGAGCTTTCCCCTGCCACTCCCCTCACCTCCCTGCACCATCCTGTGCTGTGACCACTTCCTACCTGGCCCCAATTTGCCTTCCTCTTCCATCCCCACAGGCATCTGCTCAGGCTGTTCCCCTACCTGGAATGGCAACCCTATTTTTCCACCTGGAAAATGGCACTTGACCTTTAAAGCTCAGCCCCATGTCGCCTCCTCTCCCCTAGCCCCTCAGCCTGGCTCAGTCCTCTGCTGTCACCCCCAGTTCCACTGTGTCACAGTTAGCTGATCTCCAGCCCTTCTCCTGGACTGGATTTTGAGCTTGTCAAGGACAGGAAAGTGAGAGGGGAACTAGCATTCCTTTGATCCTCGCCCTGATTCAAGAGAAAGGTCTCCTTCCCATTTTACAGAGGAGAAAATTGAGGTATGGAGAGGTGAGGTATCTTGCCTATGGCCACAGAGTCCGTGACTGGTAGAGTTCGGGTCTTCAGGTGCCCCGCTCCCCTCCCTCCTCACGCCTGGCCTGGGTGTGTGCAGTGGGGGTAGGGGTGGGAAAGGCCTGAGCCAAACTAATCTGACATTCCCCCCACCAATCTTCGGGGCACGGGAAGGGCAGGGCAGGACGGCCTTGTGAAAACTCGTCCACCCCAGCAGGTGCCTGGCCCCGATCTGCCGCCCCTGGAGCCAGGAAGACAACTCAACGACTTTCCAGGGAAGATAAGCCCTGGAAGCTGATGAGGTCGCAGCTGTGGTGTTGTGAGGTGAGCGGTCCAAGGCTGCGGGGACCTGGGGACAGTGTAGACAAAAGGCCTACCTACTGCTGGTGGAAAACAGGGAAACCCAGGGGGGACTCGGCCTTAGAAGAGGGAGAAGGGGGCTGGAACTGGCTCCCAGCTTTATGGAAACAAAACCCTGTCACCCTCTCTGGGCTGCTGCAGGAAGCAGAAGCCAGGCCTGCCTCCTCATGCTTCCCAACGGGCTCCCACATTGCCCCCTCACCAATCCCAGTATACAGCGGCTGCTCGATACTTGCCCTCTCCTGTCTCTCTCCTGCTCCAATGGTGGGGGTTTCATGCCCACTTCCTGGTGTACTTTGTAAACATTTATTAAGCATCAACTGTGTACTAGCGATTTGAATGATAATGATCCTTTATTGAGCATTTCCTATGTCTCACTCCCCACTCCTGAATGCTTTCGATGAATTGTCCCATTTAATGAGCAGATGCTGTTCTCATGTCCACTTGATAGCGGGACCATATGCTGATGTGGGTAAGAAAGCCAGCTCCGGAGCCAGGGTGGGATCCCCGCCACTTACTAGCTGAGTATCCCTGGGCAAGTGCCCCAGACTCGTTGCGCCACCATAACCCCATCTGTAATGAAGGTGTAATAACGACACTGCCAACTGTATAGGTTTGTTGAGAGGATTAAATGAGTTCATGATGGATACAGAACATTCATGGAGTACACAAAGTAAGACTCAGCAAATGCGACTTATTAGGATTTACCAATGGGGAAACTGAGGCTGGGACTTTGCCTGTAGGCCAGTGTGGTTTGGCCGCCTCAGCATGAGCTCGCCGGGCCTGGGTGCTCTGTGCTTCCGAGAACACGGCCACGTCCAGCTTCGGGGCTGGCTGTGCCCTTTGCAGGGCCTTCGGGCAGGCGGGGACAGGGCGCTGGTTTTCACTGGTTTTGATCTGAGGTGACCTAAGCTGTGTGCAGGCAGGTAATTGGCCCCAGATGGTCCAAGGAAAAAAAAAGATGGGAGACATTTGCTACTTGGAGGATCTTGATCTTTTATGCTGTGTCACGTGTGTGTGGGGCGGTGTGAGGGAGGCTTCGAGCGGTGGGACCTGGGGGACTTAAAGGGCCCAATGAGGGATGACTTTAATTTCAGAGGCCCCGGGGAACTGGTCAGCCCTCCACCAGGGATCTAAAGGCATCTGAGGAGAGTCTGGAGGTTGGTGTCTCCCCCATTAGTGCTGCCATCAAACTGGTGATAATTTGCCACTGGGTGTCCTGTTCCCTCAGCTGGCCTGGGAGCTCTGGCCTGTTTATCTGGGACCCAGCCCAGTGCCTGGCATACAGTATGCACTTGGTGCATTTTTGTGGAAGGAAGGAAGGAAGGGAGGGAGGGAGGGAGGGAGGGAGGAAGGAAGGAAGGAAGGAAGGAAGGAAGGAAGGAAGGAAGGAAGGAAGGGGATGGAGGGAGGGAAGGGAGGAAGGCCATGTTCCTTGCACCCCCAGTTCCTCCGGCTCTGAGACTCCCACCTAGCTGTTCCTTGGGCATATCAGAACCACACAGTTGGTGCCCTTGAATGCCCCTTCCAATGCTTCTGCAGACATGGGCTGGGCCATCACTGTGAAGCTGGTCGCCACTGGCCACTCTGACCATCCAGGGCATAGAGAAAGACGGGAGGGAGGAAAAGAAAGAGGGAGAGAGAAGGAAGGCATGCTCAGGGAGGCCTGACTCCTGCTGTGGGTCATGTGTGTCATGCCCTGTCCAGTCAGGCTCCTGCAGAAAAGCGAAGAGGGGCTGCCCTCGAAAGGCAAAGCCAGAGACTGTAGCATTGGAGGCAAAGGTGCATGGTTTCAGGCTCCATGCGGTGCTGGCTCGGGCCTGGATGACAGGGGGTTTGGATTCCTGCACTGGCTGTTCCCCTAACTTGCTGTATGATTCCAGGCCATGAGTTTTCCCCTTTGGGCCTCAGTTTCCCAGTCTGCCGAGTGGGCATAATGCCTGCCATAGGTGGCTCATGGTCTCCTGAGAGGAACTGAGACGGTAGGAGTGATTTGGAAAACATGGAAATCTTGGCAGACTTCTGGCCCATCACAGAGAGAATGGTGTAGTCTGCTGGTTAAGAACTCAGACTATGTTCTTGAAGCGAATGGTTGAGTCCTGTATGGGCTGGAGGGCGGGTCACTTCCCCCAGTTGGGCCTCAGTTTTCCCTTGTGTGAAATGGGAATATAATAATCCCTTGATAGGACTCTTGGGAAGAATCCCTGAGTGAAGGGCTCCTTACCCCCCACGACAGTGCCCTTTGTGGCTATTTGTAGTCATCCCCCGAGCTCAGGGAGTGGTCATGGCTCAACTGCATAAGGACGAGGCAAGTCCAACCACTAGCATTAGCACCGGATGTCTGTAAAACCTTACGATCTTTCAGAGCACAGGAATAAGCGTTTCCACTTCATAGCCCATCACTCCGCACCGACGTGTGGCTTCAGCTAAACAAGTTTCGACCTGTTTTTTTCCCCAACTGTCATTGGTGCTATGATCTTTTTAAGTAGACTTGGCTTAGCCTCAAATCCCAAATTCAACAGTCGTGGAAAGGGCTTAGCAAAGCATGAGGTCTCTTCCTGCCCTCCTTCTTTGCACAGGCCCTACAGCAGAGGGTGACGTTGGCTGTTGATTGAATTATCTGAGCCTCCCACTCCTGCTCCTGCCCTGGGGTCCTAGGTTATTTGGGTTTTATTGCTAATTCCCAGGAACAAGCTTAACTTTTAAGCACATTTCTTTTTGCATCAAATATTAAAGTGCTATATCCACTCATTCATCTGTACCCATATTCAGACAGACACCGCCCCAACCTTCTCTACTATCTGCTCCACCATGTCCATCCCCTCACTCTATCACCTTGACCAACTCCACCATCATCTCCATCAGGCCACTCAACTCCACCACCACCTCCATCAGCTCACTCAACTCCACCTCCACGTCCATTCTCACTCAACTCCATCATGTCCATCACCTCTTTCCGCTCCATCACCACCTTCATCACTTCACTCAACTCCACCTCCATCACCTTGACCAACTCCACCATCACGTCCATCACTTCCTCAACTCCACCTCCGTGTCCATCAGCTCACTCAACTCCACCACCGTATCCATCATTTCACTTGACTCCACCACCACGTCCATCCTCTCACTCAACTCTACCATGTCAATCACCTCTTTCCGCTCTACTACCAATTTCATCACTTCACTCAACTCCACCACCTCCACTATCCTGACCAACTCCACCGCCACCTTCATCACCTCCTCCCAGTCTACCACCTCCACAGCTACTCGTTCGATTACCTCTGCCTCCCCCCCATCACCAACTACATCACATTCACCTGACTTCCACCTCACCACCTCCACCTGCTTTGCTTCAAACATCACTTCTCCCACCTCCCCCATCACCATCTCCGTCTCCTTCTCCACCACTTCCATGCAGGGATCCATAGAGTTTATTAAAAGCCTGTCCACCTAACAAAAATTCTGCTGTAGATATTCTATTCCAGAGGCACAAGTGTTTCTCTACAAAAGGCTTAAGGACTCCATGGCAGTTCAGAGATGAAACGGTCCTTTTCTTGAAAGGATCAAATTCCATTCCTAATTTAGAGAAACTGTGGTACACCTTACGCCCTTGTCTGAAAGTATGCATAATCTAATTCTATCCTGCGGTCATTAAACAACAAAAATAAATGGAAACAAAACCTACAAACCTAGTTAGGTGTATGAAAGTGCTTGGTGAGTGCGAAAACACTATATAAGATTTTTCATAATGCTGGGGGAAAAAAAAAGAGTGTGACCGCTTCAGAGCTTTTCCACATTACCTAACGGAAATTTATTCATTCCTGTCTTCAGTATGTGTGCATCGAACACCTTCTGTGTGCCGGGCACCAACTAACTCATGTAACAATTCCAATCAGACCTTCGTGCCTGTATTTTTCATATACTTTTAGTGAACACCTAATATGCACCAGGAGTTCTGCTGGGTGCAGGCCCCCAGATATCCAGAAATCTACCAACTTTCCAAAATTGTATTCATAAGGAGACAGAGGTTAGGGGATTAAGTTTTCACCTCAGTGAAAACCTGGGAAACCGTGATGTCTTTTCTCTACTCCTGTGTGCTCTGGCAGTGCATCTGGCCAAAAACAAACGGTGTGGGTTATGTAAGGCATGTTTCTCCGACTGTACTGTGTATACAGACCATCTGGCGATCTTGTTAAAAATGCAGAGTCTGGTTCAGCAGGTCTGGGGTGGAACGGAGGTTCTGCCTTTCTAAGAAGCACTCTCGTGCTGCTGTTGCTGCTGCTCCATGGGCCATGCTTACGGCAGTAAGGTGTTTCCTCTGTGCAATGAAAACATCTGGTTATCTGGGACCACCCGGACCACAGGCTGGACCAAGGTATCTAGGTTCAGGGACACAAAGCCAAGGCTGTAAAATGCCTTGTGTCCATTTGGAATTCTGCCTTCTTGATCCCGACACAGCTGGTCAAAATCACAAAAATTCTAGCCACCACTTTCAATCCCAGAAGACCAAACTGATCCTGAATAGTAGTATGAACCTCTGTCCTGGGCCCTATTCTTGTGGACAATACATATTTTTTTGAAGACCTACTAAGTGGTGTGTTCTATGTTAGATGCCAGGGTTGCAGAGGTGAGTGGGGCAGACACAGCCCCGGCCCTGGAGCAAACCCCTTGGCAAGGGGTCATTTCTGGGCTTTTCTTCCCCATTTGATGGACAGGAGCGAATGCTGGTGCTAGTGGGATGGGGGTATGCTCCATGTTCCTCCCCTAATTTCCACATGAATTGAGACACCCCCCCCCCCAAAACATACACCTCCTGCCACCCTTCCCACAGAGTGCTGGAATTGCTGAATGCCCACACCCTGGTACATAGTAGACTCAACAACCAACTACTAAATGACCAAGCCACACCCTGAGGTGGGTTCTGGAGATGCAGACATGGAGCAGCAAGGGCAAGAACAGAATCAGGAAATTGCATTTTAGCAATTTACTCAGTTTCCTCAAATGCTAAGTGGGAAGAATTTTTTTTAAAAGATTTATTTATTTATTTCAGAGACAGAGTGGGCAAGCCCATGTGAGTGGGGGGAGGGGCAGAGGGAGAGAATCTCAAGCAGACTCCCTGCTGAGCGTGGACCCTGACACAGGGAGAGTGATCTCATGGGCTCGGTCTTGTGAACCATGAGATCATGACCTGAGCTGAAGTCAAGAGTCAGATGTTTAACCGACTGAGCTACCCAGGCTCCCCTAAAATGGGAAGAATTTTGATACCTGCTTCACAAGGTTGTAATGAAGCTTAAATGAGTAAATACGCATGTACAGAGCTGTGCCAGCCACACATTAGGTCCTCCATAAATATTAGCAGCCAGTTATATATGGAAGACATAGTCCTTGCCCTCAGCTTTCAATGTCTGATGGAAGGAAGCCCTTAGTATAGTATTCAAAGCACCTCTAGAGTGCCTGGCTGGCTCAACCTGTGGGGCATGGGACTCTTGGTCTCAGGGTCGTGAGTTCGAGTCCCACAGTGGGCAAAGAGATTACTTAAAAAAAAAAAAAGCACGTCTCATCCTAGCCATTTTGTTCCTCCTATTGCGATGCTTCCACCAGCTATTTCCCTGCCAAGCCAACCCTTAGGGCTCCTCCAACAGGCTATGCCTTTTCACACCTCTAAGTCTTTGCTCAATCTATTTCCTCAACTTGAAAGGCCTTTCCTTTGCTTGAACCCTCTCCACTCGGGGAAGGGGGGGCATCTCTGAGTTCCCATAAGCTCTTCTGCACTCTTGTCCCAATCCCAGCACAAGTGCTGGGAAGCACAGCTATCTGCCTATGTTTGCATGGCCAATCAGACCAGGACCTCAAGGGCGAAGGATTGGTCAGAGTCATCCATATCCTCTAGCACGGGCCTGGGCTCAAGGAGGTGCTGGCCAGGGTGCACTGAGTGAACAAAGAAAGGGCTTATCAACCAGGTCTCCCTTTAAATGTCACCTCCTCAGGGAGACCTTCCTTGATCACCCATTCTTTACACAAGTGGTTCTCAAACTTCGGCTTACATTAGAAAGACCTGAAGGGTTTGTTAGACACAGGATTTCTGATTCAGTTAAGTCTGATGAGTGGGGGGGGGGGGGGGTCCTGAGAATTTGCGTTTCTAACAATTCCAAAGCTGATCTGCACCCTTTGAGAGACAGTGCTCTGCCCCATTACCCTGGTTTATCTCTCTCAAGGCATTTATCACTCTCTCTGAAATGATATTGCTTATTTGTCTTGTGTCTCCACTGACTTCTCATCTAAGCTGCATGAGGGTAAGAACTGGGAGCGGTCTTAGCCTGCTCTCAGCACAGCGCTTGATACAGGACCGAATGCATACCCCAGGTTGAAAAGAGATGGATGGTCCCTCGGACGAGGGGACTAGGAGGTCCCCAGAAGCCCACTTGCCGGCTGCCTCCTTCCCCTCAACTGATCCTAGTCCCTTGAACCTCGCGCGGCTCCCCGAGTCACCACGGCCCCTTTAAATGTGCGCGGGGACGCCTCGCCCCTCGTCTTCTGCGATCCCTGACAGAGCAGAAAGGGGAAGGAAAAAAAAAAAAAAAAGCCTTCCTCAGAGCGGGAGGAAACGTCTAGGAGGGGGCGGAGGCGCGGCGGCGGCAGAGGCGCGGCGCCCAGAGCGCTGCGCGCCCGGTACGGAGCCGGGACCCGGAGCGGACGCGACGCCGCGCGCTGTCCTGGCCGCCGCCCCACGCGCGGCGCACTCGCGCCCCCTCTCCTCTCCCGCCCCCGGCCAGCGCGGCCCCGCCCCGGAGGCTCGCGCCCCGCGCCCCCACTTGCCCCGCGCTCCGCACGGAATCTCGAGCGAACGCGACGCCGCGCGCTGCCCCGGCCGCCGCCCCGCGCGCCCCGCGTTCGCGCCCCCTCCCCTCCCCGCTCCGCCCCGCCCAGCCCAGCCCGGAGGCTCGCGCCCCGCGCCCCCACTTGCCCTGCGCGCCGCGCGGAGTCCGGCGCGCGCCGGGGGGCGGGGCGGGCGCCAGGGCGTGCGGGCCCCGCGGGGCGGCCATGGAGTGAGGCGGTGCGCGGACTCGCGCTGGGACGGACCCACTGACTGACCGACGGGCGGCCCCGGGCTGCGCGTGCTGGAAGATGAACAGAGCAGGTAGGAGGCTCCGCTCGACCCCTGGCGCAGAGGGACGCGCTCGAGGGGACCGCGCCAGGCGCTCCAAGTTGGAGCCCACGGGGCGCCTGGGGCGAGCCGCCGAAAATCCCCCGACCTTCCCACTCCGCTCGGCTGCGGCCGAGATATGGGCGGGTCCGGAGTCCCCCCGCCGAGGAGGCTGAGAATCATCCAGAGCCCCTGTCCAAGACGCCCCGCCTGAGGGACGCCCCCTCAGTCTCGGCGAGGCCGCACCCTGGCCGCGTACGCCCTCCGCCGGCTCCCACCGCGACCCCGGTGTGGGGCGCCGCTCCGCAACCGAGAAACGCTCCTTTCGCGAA
Organism: Ursus maritimus; assembly: GCF_017311325.1. NCBI lineage: Eukaryota > Metazoa > Chordata > Mammalia > Carnivora > Ursidae > Ursus > Ursus maritimus. The sequence continues at coordinate 4,910,647 of NW_024423786.1, forward strand.
GGCGGCTTGGTCGCGCCCCCGAATCCTCACCCCGGGTCCTCGGGGTTCCCGCCAGGCCCTCGCTGGCCCCCTCCGGGGCCCCGGGGGTCCTTCCGGAGCTCTTCCCCACACCGGGGTCTATTCCTGGCCTCCTCAGTACCCGGGCGGCGCACTCTTTAAGACGATTCTTGCTCCTTCCTCTCTCCTAGACCTCGAGACTTTGGAGCTCACTCCCCGGAGGAGACTAGAAAGCCCTAAATTACTGCCCCCCCCCCGCAGCTCACCCCTCCCTCGCAGCGCCCTGGCCCGGGGCCCTCTTTGTGCCTCCCCCGGGGGACCAAACGCCAAGGGGGACACTCCTCACCGAGGCTGAGCCGCACTCCAGACGTTCGTTCCCTCCCATCCCTCGAGTCTGCCTCGTGAATCTGACTCCGCCGGTTCAGGGATTCCGGGAAATCCACAGTGCGTTTGATAGTGAATACTAGCGGTCCCATCAGAGGAGGGCCATTTAACAGATTTAGTAACTGAGACTCAGATGGGCCATGCCTGGAATCGTTTTTTCGGAATTCCTGACTCCATCCGCCCCGAGGGCAGAAAGTTCTCTCCAAGAGGCGAGTTTGCAAGGCAACAGGCTCAGCTAACTTAATTTCCCTGCCTCGCAGCGATGTTCACTCTTTCTTTTTCTTTTAAAAGTGAACAGAAGGCAGCCCCCTCCCCGACCAACACCCTTGTCCGAAGCCATACTCCAAAACACACATCCCTAAAGAAACAGGAAGCCACCATTTTGGCTGTCTTAGAACCATATCCTGCTGCCTTGTGTGTGTGTGTGTGTGTTGTGGATTTTTTCTCTTTAAAGTCTTTTTAATGAAAAAAGTCATTGTCTTAGGAGTGAAGTGCAGATGGGAGACATTTGGCTGGACTGATTTGACGAAGGAGACACTCGGGGACTTGGGAGTGTGGAAGCAGCCGTCCTGTGTCCAGGCCCTGTTGTTGCTGGGCATGTGGATACCTGGGCAGTGAGGGAGTGTGGGTCACAGCTTGGGGGTGGGTGGGAGCAGGGGTACCCCTTCGGGAGAGGCTGGAACAGAGTCCCAGTGCCCAGCCAGCCACTCCTTGGAGGAAGAAGGTCGCCTCCTGCCTGTTTCTGGTACAGCCTGAACAGAGCCAGGCTAGCTTTTTCCTACGCTCCTAATAAAACTCACTTTAAAACAATGGTGAGAGCGGTTCCAGTTTTCCCACGTTTCCCTGCTTGAGGCTTGGGCAAGCCCTCCCTTTTCTGAGAATCTGGGGGATGGAATGAGCCGGAATAAACTGAGAGGCAGGTTTGATCCCAGGAAATCTTAGCAGTTGCTACTCTTGGGTTTAGCCATCCTGGAACTTGCCTCCAGCATAAACCTGGTTACTTTTTCAGTGTGATGGCAATGATGGGAACCTCACATTAATGATTTCTGTGTGCCACGCTCTGAATTTCCTGATCATGTAACACACTGGTTCACAGACTCCATGGGACTGAATTTCAGAACCACCATATACTTAGTTATGTGACCTCAAAGAGGTTTCTTCACCTCCATGCCTCAGTTTCTTCATCTGAAAAATGGGGATAGGATGATATTTGTCATTGAGTTCTCATGATTAAATAAAGCTTTAAGGCGTCTGGAACAGTGTCATAAGCTACCAATGAATACTGGCTAATATTTATTGGTCACTTACTATGAACTAGGTGCTGCTTTTAAGTGTTTTACTTCAATCAATTCAGTTTTCACAGTAACCTTATGAGATAAGTTCTCTTGCTGTCCCCATTTTCTAGATGGGAAAATAGCTGCAGGGATCTTATGGTCACTTTGCCAAAATAGGATTGAAACACACACTGTCCAGCTTGAGAGCCTGCTTTTTTATCCAGTGCTGAAGACATAAGTAGGTGCCCAAGAAATTATAGCCAACTGAGTTTTTTAGGTGTCTTACGTCTGTTATTTCCTTTGAACTTTTCAATATCCTTATAGAAGAAGGAGGTATTTATTTCATTTTACCAGGAAAGAAACAGGCTCAGAGCGGTGGAGTGTCACAGGATGACACAGACAATGTGTGCCAGAGCTGGAATTAGAGCCCAGGTCTGTCTGAGCCTGGGGCCCATGCCTTCCCCACTTTGTCCCTGCGGTCTTCCCAGTGTGTGCCCTGTCGTGGATCACTGGACTAGCTTAACAGCAGCCTAATTAGAAATCATCAGGCTTGGCTTGGACATTCCAGCAGGCACCCAGGAATGAAAGTTAAATTAAGATGCAATTGGAAGGTGAAATTGGAAGATAATTACTCTTGGAACATATGGCTATGGGAGTTCCAGGGGGAATATAGTGAACCGCAGTTGAAACAGACTCAGGGGCTGAACAAGGGGATATCAGGGGACACTAGAAGAGCCATGAGTTTAAATATGGTGTAGTTGGCCGGAGCAGAAGACCCTTCGTGACCATTTAGTGCAGCGCCCTTCTCTACAGATAGGGAAGCTGAGGCTCAGTGAGGGGAGGGGACTTGCCCAAGGTTACACCTCCAATTAATGGCAGAGCCAGGAGTGGAGATCAGAGCTCTTGACTCCCAGTCCAGTGCTCTTCCCAATTCCTTCTCATCTAACCTCTACATAACTGACAAAGGAGCAGCAATGTGTATGTGAGTGAGTGACAGATACTTAATTAAAATAGGGAAAATATAAACTAGTAAGGGGGGCTGGCTGGGGATGATTTCAGTCACCAGAAGCTGTTAAAAATCTCTTCCTGCTGCCATTGTGGTTCCTTCATTGTCAGTTAAGTCAGTGAAAGGATATTCTGCATTTGAGTTATCCTTACGCATAGCAAATTGCCCAGAGGTCTGGGCAGAGAGGGTACGACCCCCGCGGCTCTTTGATACTGGGAGATGGAAGGTTCACACCACAGCCAAAGGAACCTAATAGGACACAGCAGAGGGTCCACCAGCTCCACCCATGCTGGGTTTTGGATAGTCAGAAAGTTAAACTTCACCCAGAGGAGGAAGCCCCAGCCCAGATTTATCCTGTAATCCCCCAATCCCTGCCATACTGAACTCTTTACTATACTCCCAAAAGGCTTGCATCTAACTGCCTTTGGGCCTCTGCACATTCTATTCCCTCTATCTGGGATACCCAGCCTCTTTTTTGATTATGAAAATCCTCCTTGTCCTTCCACATGCACCCCCAATGCTATCTCTTCCAGTGGGTCTTCTCTAGGCAGAATTGGTCTGGGACCCAGATAACCTTGTACCAAGGATAGGGGCTCTATTGGTTTCCTTTTTGTGAGGGAGGCAGGGAGGGAACAGAGCTGAAGCTCTCACATAACCTTCATTTTCTTTCCTTCCTCCCCAGTGTCTTTCCCTGATTCCTTATAACCTCAGGGCCACTGGGGCTCCCTTCTGGGCTCTGCTCTTTTCTTTGTTCACACTCATTCACTTGGTGATCTCACCAGGCCCAGGCCTTAAATTCCATCCGAGTGATGGATAGCTCCAGCCAGACCTCTCCCCCGAGAATCCAGACTCCTATATCCAGGAGCCCACTTGATATCTGTCTCCACCTAGGTGTGTAGTAGGGAACTCAGATTTAACATGTGCAAACTGAAATTCTGGCTTTCTCACCCCAGCACCAACTGAATTCCCCAATTCAGTTAGCGGCAACTTCACTCCCGGTTCCTATGACTCAAAACCTTGGTGTTGTCCTTGACTTCTCCTTCTTTCATACCCCATGTTCAGACTGTCAGCAAATTCTGCCTTCAGATTTGGAGTCTGACTCTTCTTTACCACTTCCACTGCTGCCAACCTGGTCCAAGCCTCCACTGTCTCATCTCTCGCCTGGATTATTGTTAAGAGCCTCCTCATGGGTGTCCCTGCGTCCATCCACACCACTTCCACTTATTTCAGCACATTAGCCAGAGTATGCATGTCTGTCTTCTGCTGGGGGCCCTGCATAATCTACACCCTCCCTGTGACCTCTCTGACCTCATCTCCTGCTTCTCCCTCTTGCTTGTTCACTCATCCCTCCCTTCCAGCCACTCTGGCCCTCCTTGAACACATCACCTGAGTCCTGGCTTTCCTCACATCTTTCTAATCTTTGCTCTAATGTCCTCGCAGTGAGGCCTATCCCAATTTAAAACTGGAAAACAAACAAACAAACAAACAACTCCTACTCTTTTTTCATAGACTTTATGATCATCTAACATACAATAATGTAATATGCTTCTCCTTCTTATTGCTTATCTTCCTCTGCTAGGATATAAGGTTCACCAGGGACAAGGTGTTTGTTTTTGTTTATTGATTTGTCCAAAGATTCTAGGTGGGTGCCCTGCACATAGTAGGGGCTCAGTAAATATTTGTTTAATGGAATCGGATTAATGGAAATTAGACGGGAGCAAATGAAAGCCAGTCATTCACCTTATGGTCAGTTAGTACTTCTGAACCCTGGACTCAGCCTTATGTAAATTTCACACCTGGCTAGCTGTCTCTGGTCTATCTGGCCTCAATTTCCTTGAATTTTACCCTTCTCTGCCTCACTGGAAGCTGGGAGCCCTGCGTCTCCACTGTAGAAGAAAGCTCAAGGGCAAAAGGGTGAAGGCAGAGGTTCAGGTGACTAGACCAGGAAACAGGAAACCCACGTTCTACCTGGGGCCTGCTCCAGACTTGCTGAGAGCCGTATGCCTCGCCTCTATGTGCCTCAGTCTCCTCATCTTTCCTGAGGGGGTCAGACAAAGCCTTTCTGATTCTGGCATCCTTTGATCGCAGAGGGGATGCAGGTGAAACACCCTGAACCTCAGAGCCGGAAGCAGGACATGGACACCAGATATTGTCATTCCTAGGGGATCCTGTGAGGAAGGCATTTTCTTGCAGGATCACGCCTCAGACGCCCACTATAACCTTTCTGGAGGAGACAGCGCCCACAGATCAATAGCTTGATTGGATGAAGGAGGGGGTGGGGGTGATGCAGCCAAGGTGATGGTCGTTTTTCATGGCCCACCTGTCCCTTTGTCAGGTCTCATGGTGCTCATGTGAAATACCACCTGCTAAGTATGAGAAATGAGAGTCCCCACCCTCAAAGAATAATTTCATGCTAGTGCCTGACACCTGATTGGGAGCTTGAAGCTAATATTATATATCAGTGTAAAGTAATACTTACACCAGGGGAAGATGTGGAGTAGGTGAAGAGTGACATTATTAGAATAATAATAGCTTCTCTTTATTGAGTACTTCTACTTGAAGGCCTACTGCTGGGCACTTTTTAAAATATATATCTTTTAATCTTCATAACCTCTTGAGAGTAGGTGTTCCTATTGTACACATTTTACAGATGAAGAAACTGAAGTTTGGTGTCATTGCTTATAAGTGGCAAGTCAGGATTTGAACCCAGGTCAGCCAGGCTCCAAAGGCTCACTCTGTTACTCTACAATAACAGAGTAGTTAATGGTTAGCTGTTTAAACTCCCCATAGTTGGGTGGGTGGTGGTGGTGGTAGTTGTTGTGTGTGGCGGTTTTTTTGGTTTTGTTTTGTTTTGTGTTTTACTAATTTGGACAGATATTTTTCTAAATTAGAACATATTTGCCTATGGAAGCAAGGAGTTGGAAGGCCACTAGTATTTTGAAGACTCTGTGTTATTATCTGGATGTCAGTGGCTGGCCTGGGTGTTAATGTAGATGAACATAGGTGTGGGTTACGGGGTTGGTGCGGTGGGTGCTTTAGCCTTTAGAGTCTTGGCATCTGTGTCTCTTCTCTCCCTCTCTTACTGGCAGCTACCACAGTTTACACCTGGCAGTGTTCCTGTTCTGACTGCCAATCCCTACCCTCCTAATTAGCTGTACACTGGAAAACCAGACCACTAAGTTCATTATTAGATTTATGTGCAAAGTGCAACTCAAGAGGCTCTGAAATCAGGCCCATTCAGGAACAGGGTGCGTGGGCACCTATATTCTTGCTATTCCAGGCCTTTTTAATTTCCTTTGGGGCCTTCTCAGCTAAATTTTACATAGTTCTGCCAGTTTAGGGGAAGTACTTACTTTGGCTTCAGACGCATTGAAATTGAGGTGCCAGTGGAACAGTACCATGGAGATAGGTCAAGACCAGTTAGCACTGTGCTGGCCAGAACCATAGCCACCACCCAAATGTGGCCACTGAATAGTTGAAATGGGGCTAATCTGAATTGTGATGTGCTGAGAGTATAAAATACACATTAGATTTGAAGGACTTAGTACAAAAAAGAATGTCAAATATTTCCTTAATAAATTTTGTGTATTGATGACATGCTGATCCAGTCATGATCATTGATTATGTGATGATATCAAAACGATGGTATTTTGGATACATTGAATTAAAAAAGAAGTATTGTTAAAATTAATTTCACCTGTTTTTTACTTTTTTAATGTGGCTATGAGAAAATTAAAAATTGCATATGTGATAATAAATGTGGCTCACACTGTATCTCTGTCAGAGAGTCCTGAACTACAGATGACTGGGATTAGGTGCTGCAAGGGTTTACCTGGGAGTCAGATGCACAGGGAGGAGAAGAGTTTGCTGACCTCTAGGACCTCTGCTCCATCTCCCTTCTGTCATGAGCCAGGCTGGCATTCTGCAGCTGCTCTGTGTCAAACCCAGGCTTTGGTGGGGATGGCACTGGGAGATGGGGCTGGCTCAAGGGGAGACTTGCATATCATCATCTACGGGCAGTGGGGAGCCAAGCAGTGCATTTGAAGCCAAGATGTCAGGCTGGAGTTGCCTTCCTGGAAAGCTTCATTCCGTACTCTGCCCACAGTGTGGCCAGGGGCTTGGAGGCATGGAGGTGTGCTTGTAGCAGAACAGATGAACTTGGAAGTAGGCAGCTACTCCCTTGACCCTTGCACTTGTCCAGATCCCTCCCATTCTGCAAAATACAGCTGAAATTTCACCTTCTCCAGGAGGTCTTCTTAGTCACGGTAACTCTTGCTTCTCTGACTCCTGGTGCGTGTACATTTGTACCACATCCTTTATTCTGATAATGGTCAAATAGATTCTCAGCATCCATAAGGCAAGAGACTTTTTGCGAATATCAATGTTGGAAAATACCATATGGTTTCTCCCATGAAATCTGGATGCCCATGAAATTTGGATGCAAGGCAGTTAGCTAGACACCAGTCTTAAAGCATGTAGAATTCAGAGGTGACCCTCAGAAGAGTCATGCATCACTGTCACAGACCTTTGGTGTATCGTTCTTGAAGAAATGAGATAATGGCTATTTAATCATAATATTCCAAGGGTCTACAGCTCTATCCTCCAATTGTTCTGTTAGTCTTGCCTCCCTGACTCAGCTCCAAGTACTCAGCAGAGGTATTCTTCTCTTCTCGATTCTAGAAGATCTTCCCGTCAACAGCGCTATGCATATAGATAGTAGGTATACAATGAATTAACTGTAGAATGAATGTAAGCTGCATGAGGGTGGCAGGGATGGTGACTGTCAAGTTCAGCATTGTCTCATGGGTACGGCACCTAGAAAGCAATTAATACATGGTTGTTGGATCAATGATTACAATGATCTGCACACCTTTATTTGAGTATGTCATTGAGTTGAGTTTTGTTAGCTGGACTATGTACAGAAGGAAGATCTATTCATTTTGTCTACAAAATGACTCGTTAGTAGAGGTGAAGGGATTTTCAAGATGGTGGTGGAGGACATAAAACGAAGACAGAACATAGTAGATTGGGCTCACGTAGGTTGGGAAACTATCTTAGTATTTTCTTGAAAATGCTAAGTGGGAGACTGAATGGAAATAAGAGTAACTGTACTTTGTATTCTTGTTTTCTCTATTTTCATCCTTTAGATTCACCAAAACCACCAGTTGCTCCCAAGCCAAAGACTGCCAGTCCTCTCACGCCAGTGACAGCACCCAAATTTCCGTCATCACCCCGGCCTGATAGTCTTCACAGTCCCAACTCCATGTCTAGGGGGCCGAAACCCCCCATTGCCCCTAAGCCCAGGCTGGCGACCCCCAGTGAGTGGAGAGCCAGCGTGTACGTGATCAACAGCTTGAACAAATGCAGCAACGGGAAACTGCTCTGCGTTGACAGGGGGCTTTACGAAGAGCACCGGTCCAACTTGGAGTGCTCCGAGTCTGAGGCTGATGAGGATTACATCGTGGTCCCCAAAGCTCCACCGAAAGAGGATGAACCCAGGGATGGCAACTCTGCAGAGAATGCAGTATTGGTGCCTCCGGATGCTGCTGGGGAGGAGGAGTGCCAGGAGGGAGGCAAGGAGAGTGACCCGGAGGGGATGGGAGCTGCTGAGGACTTGGCAGCCCCAGCTGAAGTGGTGCTGAGTGAAGAGGCTGATGGAGGCATAGCCCCTATTCCTGAGAATGTGGGGGTGGAGGATGGTGCCTGTGACCCGGGGGCAGAGGAGCAGACCTTTACAAGCAAGGAGGAAGAGAAGCTAGTGGAAGAGCACAATGTGTACAACCTGGAGGACAGGGGCCCTTGGGATGGAGAGGCAGTCCTTCCAAGTGATATCATGCTAACTCAAGTTGATTTAGAGGGTCCAGCAACTCCCAGTGATGAGGCTGGACCCCCTGGGACACCCAGGGAGGCAGAGGAGGGTGGTGAGGAAGGCTCCACCAACATGGAAACAGGGGCCCCGGATGAATGTGTGGATTCTGACAGGCCCCCCGAGGGGGATGCTGAAGAAGACAGCAAGGAACCTACAGAGAATGAGGGCTTGGCCACGGGTGTCCAGGAGACAGAGATGGCCTCAGACAGCCCTGAAGTCTCAGAGGAGGGGGGTGAAGATGCCACAGCCACTGGTGACCAGGATGAACCACATGACCAAAATGAGAAAACGGACCTAGAAGAAATGGCAGCAGCTACCCCGGAGGCAGCAGAAGACCCTCGAGCAGGTGAAGACCTGGTACAGGATGAACCTGCTGAGGAGAGCTGCCAGATCATCCCTTTTGAGAACGATGGCATGGACGACCTTGTGACTTCACTCTCAGGAAGTCCCTATGAGTTCTTTCCGACTGAGAGCACCTCTTTCTGTAGCGAGAGCTACTCCTCTTTTTCCAAGTCAGCAAAAGACTTAGAGTCACAGCAGGAACCACAGTCTGGAGAATGTGGGGAGCAGGACCCCATTGTTGGAGCTTCCTGTGGCTCTGGGGAGGGCCCCTCTGTCCCTGACGTGGTGGTCATGCCGGAGGAGGAGGACGCCGTAGATGATGTGCTCACCAACCCCTACGAGATGGGAGTTGACCTGGAGCAAGGGGCTGACCCTGGGGAAGGAGAGAAGCCTGAGACACAGGCTGCATTTGACATGCTGAGTGGTTATGGCACGAAAGAAGAAACGAGCTCTGATGCTGAGGGTGGCCCGGTCTCCATCGACAGGAAGAACATCATCACGAGGGCCCGGCCCCACTCCGGGAAGGTGGCTGGCTATGTCCCAGAAACTGTCCCCGAAGAAACTGGATCAGAAGCTGGCTCATCAGCCATAGGCATTAGAGGTGCCACCAAGGAGGCAAGAAAGACCGTTCTATCATTGGAGGGGAAGCCACTGGAAGCCAGCAGAGCCTTGCCAGCAAAGCCCAGAGCCTTCACTTTATACCCCCGATCATTCTCTGTGGAAGGCCGAGAGATTCCAGTCTCCTTGTATCGGGAGTCGGAGGCATCGGGCTTGGATGACCATAGGATCAAAAGGAAAGATGACAACCTTTCTCTGCCGTGTATGATTGGCTCCTCTGGGAGTTTCTCCCAGAGGAACCACCTTCCGTCCAGCGGCACCTCAACACCATCTTCTGTGGTCGACATCCCGCCCCCTTTCGACCTGGCCTGCATCACCAAAAAGCCCATCACCAAGAGCTCTCCCTCCTTGCTGATCGAGAGTGAGCCCCCAGACAAGTACACCAAGAAGAAGAAGTCATCCTTCAAGAGGTTCTTGGCGCTGACGTTTAAAAAGAAGTCGGAGAACAAAGTGCACGTGGATGTCAATGTGTCGTCTTCTAGGTCGTCTTCAGAATCCAGCTACCATGGGCCTGCGAGGGTTCTGGAAATTGACCGCAGGAGCCTCAGCAACTCCCCACAGCTTAAGGCTCGGACTGGCAAGCTCCGGGCTTCCGATTCCCCTTCCTCACTCATCTTCTACAGGGATGGCAAGAGGAAAGGTGTCCCCTTCAGCAGGACGGTGTCCAGAGTGGAGTCCTTCGAAGACCGCTCCCGGCCCCCCTTTCTGCCCTTGCCCCTGACCAAGCCACGGTCCATCTCATTCCCCAATGCTGACACTTCAGACTATGAGAACATCCCAGCCATGAACTCAGACTATGAAAATATTCAGATTCCGCCTCGGAGGCCTGCGAGGGCTGGGACGTTTACAAAGCTGTTTGAAGATCAGAGCAGAGCCCTGTCCACAGCAAATGAGAACGACGGCTACGTGGACATGAGCAGCTTCAGCGCCTTTGAGAGCAAACAGCAGAGCGCAGACCAAGAAGCAGAAAGGTACTGTGAAATCATATTTTCTTTGTTCTTGGGCAAGTGTGATCATCCGAGGGGGAAGCTTAGGTGTAGGGGACAGAATGGACTTGCTTTTTAGCCTCAGGCTCCATTCAGTTCTAGCTGTGTGACTCGGGGCGAGTGGCTTTACCTCTCTGAGCCCAGTTACCTGATCTGTGAAATGGGATTCCTGCTGCCTCACGGCAGAGTGTTTGAAGAGATCAGAGATGATCATCTGTGTGAAAGTATTGTCTAAAATGTCAAATACAGTGTGAATGTGAGCGTTTGTATTTCCATTATTTGAGAGACATTTCTCATCTAGGTAGGTGGGTTTGCTAGTCCCCTCCAGGAAAGTCACCAAGAGAGAAGGTCCTCGTATGTTGCCAAACTAAATATCTTTCACCATCCGGAAAATACCCTAAATTGAGATTGATACCCTTTTACTGTGTAAATATACACTCTATTCAAGGGAACTAGGAAAGACAATCTATTTAAATTGTTTAAAGAGCTAAGGGTGCCCTGAGCTAAATTTCTGAATAGAGGCCTTTAAGAAGTACATCCAACCTGATTTTTTTTTTTTTTTTTGGACTCATTCACCTTGGAAATAAGAGTGAAACACTGAAATTATTGACAACAGTTGGGATTTTCTGACCCCACCTTCCCAAGACAGACTGAATGCCCTTATTGATCATCCCAAGTAGATAACCGCCAAATCTTGTGTTCCTTGTACCTTGTAGATGCAACTTAAAGGCAATGCAATTCAGCCTCAACCATTTACTCTCTTTGGAACGAATGGAATTAACTGGAATTAATACAAGTGAAAATGGTGGTGATTTTAAAGGATATCCTGATTCTGACCCCTTGTGTGCAGTGACTTCACCCAGTCCCACACAGCTGCTGCTGCTGCTAGGAGTTCCCGGGGCGCCTGCAGTAATGAATAGATAAGATGATTTGCAATTAGCAGGAGCTGTTGCTGGAGTGTAGATGCTAGAAGTGTTTATGTGGTTTATTCTCCTGAGTTTTTTTACATGGTTCCCCACCCTGGCTCCATCTTCTCCCTCCCCCAAATCTGGGTGAGGCTGTTAATTAGTTCTTTCCAGAATGAAAGGGTTTGCTGGGGCAAGGGTAAACACTAACACTGTTGGAGGGACTGAGTTTAATTTGGAGAGTGTAGACGTGTGCAAACTCTACAAGGGTGAAAGCTGCACAGCCGACCAGTTCATTGCAGTAATAGTTATCAGCAGGGTTTGACAAGATCCATACCTAGCTGAGTGCCTCCTAGCATTAAGGAAAATGGAACCAAGCTCTGAAACCAGAATCACCCTGCTAGAAAGGATCTCAAAGGGCATATGGTCAAGGCTCCCACTCTAACGGGCCTTTCTCTAACCCAGTCTGTACTTGAATTCCTCAAGCCACAGGGAACTCACAACCTCCCAGAGCTGCCTCATCTGTTGCTAGGTATCCTGATTAAATTTTCCTTTCTGACTGAGGCAAAAGCTGTCTCCTAACATCCCTACCCAACTCAGGCTGGCTCTGCCCCCTCAAGCCAGGCACGTGAGCTCATTTCTTCTTTTGTATGACAGCCCTTCAGAAATCAAAGCCTGCTTCTATAGAATCACTGATTTTTAGAACTGGAAGGGGACTTTGGACAACATTTGGTCCTCTTACAGAGGAGGAAACTGAGACACAGAGAGGGAAAGGGACTTACCTAAGGTAGCTCAGCAACTTGGTGGAGAAATCAGCGCTAGGACTCAAGATTTCCTGATACCTGGTTCAGGCCTCCTTAGTGACTTACACTGAGGGATGCCAGACCTGACCGTGCAGGCTGTGCACTGCACTGCTCCAGGGCCACGTTCACTTTCAACCCCCCTGCCCCGGGTTATACAGTGCACAGGATGCTCGGCTGTTTGCAAAGTCGCTGTTGCCTTGATCTGTACTTTGCCCCAAACCCAAAAAATGTCCCTTCATCCAAATTAACCTGATAATAAGGGAAAAATACCCAAGAAAATGTCAGTGCTATCGTATCTTGACTGCTTCCTGTGTGCCAGGCTTTGTGCTGGGTGCTTTCCCTGCGTTGTCTCACATTTGATGCTACAGCCTGGGGCCGTGCTTGAGTATCCTGGACTGTCAGTCTCAGAGCGCTGTTGCCCTACTCTGATGCTATTTCACGGAAGGCCAGACTGACCAGGATAAATCTCCCATGCAGGAACCACATCCGCTTGGACATCAATGAGTGAGCAAAGCTTTCTTCCGTTTTCCTGCATGAAACAGATGGAAGCAAAGGGGGAGAAAAAGCCTCGCTTTGGGCAGAAACAGGTCTGGGCAAGGGAGGTTTCAGACACATCAAGTTGAGAGGCCCGAGGGACTGCTGTGGGGGTGGGGTCCTAGTCCTTCTTCTCCTGAGCAGGGGCTTTGAGACCTTAGTGGCCAGGGTGCTGCCGATCTGAGACACGTGCCTAGGGGTGCCCAGGGGGTGCTTCAGGTTGGGCGGGACAAGATGGGGCCAGAGGGTGGGGAGGCAATTCCTCTCCTTCCGCTCCTTGTCCTGTCCCACACCTTGCTTCAGTGTGAAGATCAGGGAGAGAAGCCAAAATAAATATCAACAGCCCTGAAAGTGTGCAGGACAGTGTATCGGGAGATGTGGGTTCAAACCCATCTCAGTCACTGACTTTCTGTGGGTTCTTGCAAATGCTAGCTAGGCCACAGTCTGCTCATCTGCAAAATGGTAAGATTGGAGCAGATCTGTATTTCTCAACCATTCGCCTTTCCTGTACCACTTCTACCATTTCTGTTCTACCACCTATACTATCACTTACTTTTTGTTTTTCTTTCAATCAGTCTCTCTTTTTTACTTCAAAAATATTTAGAAAGGAAATTTTATGTCACTGTTGGGAAATGGAAAAACACTATTGGTTGCCATAAATAGAAGGCAGTTATACAAATAAGATACAAAGGAAAGAAAATAACGGCTAAATTCTAACTTGAGGTTATTCCTTGCCAAGGCTGGAGCTGGAAGCCTGGTCCCTTTGTTAAACAGGGAGAGGTGTTAAAGACGTCCTGGCACCACACAGAGACTTTCTCCTTGGCATAATCAGAGGATTCAAAAGGACTGGAAAGGGAATAACTCTCTCTCTCTGGTGTGATTCACTGTTATTTAAATCCAAGCCCTTTTTCCACTAAAAGTACCTCCCTTCAAGAAACATGTAGAGTATAGAATAGAACTCAGAGAGCCCTTAGAGACCTCTAAATCAGAGTAGCAGCTCAGGCTCTAATGGATGATTGTAAAGTTTCTTCTATGTGGTTACTTCCTTTGAGATTTATATACCCAGATAATAACATTTTAGGAGCTGCAATAGGCTTATTAACAATTTTCTGTCTTGTAAAATAAAATTGTATACGTTGTTCCTTATGTACATTTTCCCCATGCTATACAAAAAGTTTCATCATCTTTTAGTTTAAAGCATATCCCCAGAACATTCTTTTTTTTCTGCCTGAATTGGCCCTCTCGAAAAAGAAAAAAATGGAGCAGAGATCTAGTCTAACATTTAGTTTTCAAATAGACTGTTTAATGTCTTCAGGACTCTGGGTTGGGGTGACCTAGTCTTTACTTCTGAGTATCCCATGGCCCCTTAGTATGTTGGTTATGTGCTAGGAGCTTAATAAATGTGTGTTGATGACCAGGAGTTTTATGATTCCATGCAAATTGGTGGTTTTGAGCTTCACAAGGGTCAAAGAATTATCATTTATTAAGCCCTTGTCTTCAGCAACACAGTGCTTTGTATACACTTAATAAATACCCATTTGATGCAAAACACTACATAAACTGGCTTGTCCTAAGTGTCTTATTTAAATCCCCATAATTGTGTATTTATTTTTTGCACGATGATGAGTCTACTTTAATCACTCAGCATTATACACCAACATGGATCCCTGAAGCTGCTTTTCTCCATTTCATTATGAAAATATTCAAACTTACAGAAAACTTGAAAGAGCTTTTATAGTGAATATTCATTTGCCCACCACCTAGATTTACCATTTACATACTGCCACACTGGCTTTTTCTCATCTCTTTCTGTCTCTGTTCTCTCCAGCTGTTATGATCAGTCCCCATATTGTTCTTGATGCATTTATGGTAGCTTTTTATGTATACAGATGAGGACAGCGAAGCCCAGGGAGAGCCTTTGAGAGCACAGGGGCCAAGCCCGTGGGCTTTATCCAGGCTACCTGGGATTTGAGTCCGTACTCCCCCTCCCCTTACTATCTGTGTGACCTGGAACAAGGTCTGCTCCTTGGTTTATCTGTTACAGGCAATCATAATAGTTCCTGCCTCATACGTTGTTAAGATGGAAGGAGTTGATATTGCACATAGTGAAATGATAATAAATACTAGCTACTATTCCATGATATGGTAAGGTCACATAGTGGTGGATGCAGGATTTGAATTTGATTCCAGAGGTGTGGGTTGAGAATTTGGTCCCTTTGACGGTGGGGATGTCTCTCTCTGTCTCTCCCTTTCTCTCCCATATGATGGTTCTTCTGCATGAGTTTGACTCCATGTTAAGGACACCACATCAATAAAACTGGGACCATGAACTTGAACTTGCAGGCTTCAGCTGTGGGGTGTGTATCAGCATTACCTCTCACTTCCTCCTGGGGTGGGGTCAGGGCTGCAGACAACAGCCCGAGCGATAGTGATTTGGAGTCATCAGCAGCCTCTTACACCAAGGACAGCAGGACCAACGTTTTTATCATTCCATAATCATAGTAGATATGCCTGTCTCTGCGACTCTGACCCTAGCTGGTATTTCACTTGTAATTCACGATTAGTTAGGCACATTAGTTTCAAGTGCTATAAACTGTCCTCTTTTGCACAGGTATTAAGTGGCCAAACCAAGAATCCTGGTCTTTCTGACTCTCAATCCAGTACTCTTTCCCCTATCTCCTGTTTCCTGTGGTTGAAAAAATGCCATGTTTTCTGGTGGTCTTCATCCAACAGCTGTAGTGTCTCCCTTGCAGAAGACAAGGTAGCATAGCTACCACCAGAATGTTGGCTTGTTTATTGGTCCAGAGGGCTCAAGGAAGAGTAGAGGGCCGCTTTCCTTTCTTTTCTGAGGGGTGTTAAGGTTTGCTGCTCTGTTGGCAGCTCATCAAGAGGGTGACAAGCGGGGCGCCTGGGTGGCTCAGTCGTTAACCATCTGCCTTCAGCTCAGGTCATGATCCTGGGGTCCTGGGATCGAGCCCCACATTGGGCTCCCTGCTCAGCGGGAAGACTGCTTCTCCCTCTCCCACTTCCCCTGCTTGTGTTCCTTCTATCGCTCTCTCTCTCTCTCTGTCAAATAAATAAATAAATAAAATCTTAAAAAAAAAAAAAAAGCTGACAAGCTTTCCTGGAATTTGCTAATGAGCTACTCAGACATCTTACCCTCCCTCAGGGCCACAGTGGGGGATGCTTACCCTCCTGTGGCCAGCTGTGCCCTCAGAGCAGCCAGGAGCTCCGGGTTTGGAGCAGGCCATCTGTTTGGGTTGCACTGCTTGTTAGGGGAGCTTCAGATGATTCAGCCCACCCAGGAGCAACAGCTCATGAGTGCTCATGCCTTCCAGGGAGAGCTGTGAAAGGTCTGAGGTCCAGCATTTCAGGACTCTTTTCTCCCAGCCCGGGGTTCTTACAGAGCTGTTCATTGTTAGAATGCAGCTTGAATTACATGTTCAAGAGTTTGCGGATTGGCCATATTATACAGCGTTCGTATGAGGATAAGGAGTGGGAACATCTTGGGAATTGAGTGTTTTGGCTGATGATGACCTTTTGAGAAATGATTGATTCTTGAGGAACTGTGCCCAGTGAAATGTGTATGGACAGAGAGAGGTAGACCAGGTACCATCACTGGCCTCAGTGGACTTATAGATGGAGAGTAGCAAGCGGACTTCTACCCAGGCGCTTAGAATGCAAGGCAGAAAATGCTCAGTGTCTCTGGGCGCCTGGGGGGCTCAGTTGGTTAAGCGTATGCCTTGGGCTCAGGTCATGATCCCAGGGTCCTGGGATCAAGCCCTGTGTTAGGCTCCCTGCTCAATGAGGAATCTGCTTCTCCCTCTGCACCCCCGCCTCGCTTGTGCTCTGTCTTTCTCTCACTCTCTCTCTGTCTGAAATAAAGAATTAAATCTTAAAAAAAGAAAGAAAGAAAGGAAGAAAGAAAGAAAGAAAAAGAAAGCAAGCAAGCTCAGGATCCAAAAGGTAGGTGTTCAGAGGAGGGTAGGATGGCTTCATGGGCACTGAAGGAGAAGTAGGCTCTTGACACGTGGAGGTAGGAAAGAGATGCAAGGACATGTGGAAAACACAGATCTGTGGTTTTAGCAGGTGAAGCTGCAGTAAACATCATTTAATCTTGGTCAGGAGGTGCTTTGAGATCTTTTTTCTGGAAAATGGCTCACATCATCAGCAGGCATGGAGAATATGTGGAAAAGGCTGGGTTGAAAGACCAAGGACTAAACTCAAACACCACATTTTTCTGATTTCCAGTGCTCAGAGTAGTGTGTTGCCGCGGCTCAGCCAGTTCGTCACTCACTCTGCTAACATTTGTCTGGCATCTACCAAACATCAGCTACTGTTCTAGGTGCGAGAGGTCTCCACCCCCGAGGCATTACAGCGCAGATGGGGAGAGAGACTAAGAGAGGTCATTAGAACCCATGTGATAAAGGTTTTGCTAGAAGCCCCTTGTGTTCTAGAGGAGAGGCCGTGGGGAGCCTGGACTATCTGGGAGATACTTGAGGTGGGTTTTGGCAGAGGAGCAGAACTTCATGATGGAGACAAATAGTCCAGGAGGAACACAAGCCCGTGCATGAGTCTGGGGGTCAGAAAGGACCATGAAGTGCTTAGATGGACCTCTGTACTCATCTGTGAGATAAAGTTGGGAAGACAGGACCCAGCCGAAAAGTCCTTTGAACATCAGCTTGATGAATGAGTGCATTGCCCCTGGACAGTGAGGGGACCGTGGTGGTTTTCAGCAGGGCAGGCGCAGAATGGAGATGGCGCATTGGCACAGACAGTCTGTTGGCAAGGTGAAGTGCAGGGATGAAGAAGAGGGAGGCAGGGAGACTAGTCAAGAGGCCATTGCAGTGGTCCCTTCTGGAGAACATGAAGACGGGGCAGAGCCATAGCAGCAGGAAGGGGAGGAGTGGGGTTCCACAGTGAACACAGCCACCCACTTCTCCGGCATTGACTCCAGAGCTAGCTTGGGGCTGCCTTTGCTTTCCTCATCCTTTTATTTATTTGTTACAGCCTGTCAGGGTCCACATAAATAAAAGATTTGAGTTAGTTTCCAGTAAAAGACAAGCAAGAAGTAATAGTTAAAGGATACAAGCCAAGTAATAAAGCTGGGAGAGATAATTGTACAGGCAGTCCAGACCAAGGACAGCGACCGTGGCTAGAATTACTAAATCCAGCACAAAATCTAGCATTAAGAGCCCTCCCTCTTACTTCCCCAGTCCCTAGCACACATTTACCATCCTCAGAATGCAGTAAATATTTTGTTGAAGCGATTCCTTGAGAGAGTGAAACCTGATTTTTATTTTTTACGACTGTAGCCGGTGCTGCCACAACGAATACACGCATCATTGTAATACAAAGGTGATTTACAGCCTCAGCTATAAATCCTTGGGTGGGTCCATGGCAGAGCTGCAACCAAACCTCCCGCTGACTGATTCCATTGGTGCTGAGAGCTGCATGCCTGGATTTTTGGCACATCCCAGCCATGGTATTCATGGGTATCTTTATATCTGCCTGTAAGCTGGGAGCCTTCCTATTATTATTATGTTTTTGACAAATGAACTCATGCAGAGCTTTCATTAAGTTTCATTGAAAGGACCTGGAAATGCCATAAAAATTATTATAATCTCAAAACCATCACATTCCTAATGCACGCGGCTGTGCTTCTTGTTGAAATTGACTGATGAGAATATTCAGTTTTTAATTTTCTGACTTAAAATAAGACCATCTGCAGCTGTTTCTTTTAGCAATAATTTTTAATTAAATGCAATAAAATTTACAAGAAAGGACCCTAATAAGAAAATCGTGTCAGAAACACACTTATTGTAACATTTACTAGCATGATATTAAGGCCCCCAACTCTTTTTTTTCCTTGCAGAGCTATAATACAGACGGAATCTTGATTAAGTGTTAATCACAATGTGATTTTACCTTCATAAAATCAGGGTTTCCCCCTGTGGGAGGTGTGAAAATAATTCTCACTAATAGAAGACGGTCTTGTTGCATAAGTTCTTTGGTGAAATGTCAGCAGCAGGCCTTCTTGACCAGCTGAGCCCCAGAGGAGGAGTGAAGTCTTTGTTCCAGCCTGAGTTTGGGTGGTGCTTGAGGTATTGGGCCTTACTGTCCTCTGCCTGCGGATGCAGGGTGAGCGTGTCATGTATAGGATGCAGCCAAAGAGAAAAGTCACCTGTCTAGTTCAGGTGCCTACCATATGCGGGGCCGTGCTCGGTGAGCTTCCGATACAGTAGGCAGCAGACAGATAAGGTCCTTGCTGGTAGGTGTGGTATTCTGCTAGGGAGAGGAAGACAGCCAACAGGCTAAGAAGTAAACAAGATAATCACAGATAACAAAATCATTCTCTTGTGATGAGATTATTTTGGGAGGGGGGAGAACAATGTGATAGAAAGTGACCGGTGGAAGGGACGGGACGTTTTAGACAGGATAGTCAAGGAAGGCTTCTCTGAGGAAGTGATATTTGAGTGAAACCTGAATGATGATCAAACCGTCATCGGGGGAAGGGCATTCCAGGCAGAGGGAAGAGCAGAGACAATGACCCTGAGGCTGGAGGACCCTGTTGGCCAGGAAGCCAACATGACCGCAGTGCAGAACAAAACGGGGAGTGATAGGGGTGGGGTGGGCAGGGGCCTTTGTAAAAGATTTAGATTTTACTTTAATGAGATGCCATTGCAGAGAAATGTTAAGATCCAAAAATGTTTAAATTATTTGAACTCTTCAGACCATTTCATAGGACTTGGACATTTAGGGTCAGACCAGCAAATAATTTGAAAATTGTAGTGAGAAGTATTTATTTGCTTTTCGGAATGGTTCTGGGAGTATAAACAGGTTGGAATTTAGATCCTGGCTCTGCCCCTGACTGTGTGAATTTTGAGCATCTGGGTTTCAGGTGTCTCTCCCACCTGTGACTGCTCTGAAACTGCTCAGGGCCAGGAGTTCTGAGTTCCCCATCTGAGTGCTCTTTACAAAGGACTGTGGTAGCCCAGAGAACTGAGAGAGGACTGGCCCAGCCATGCAAGAGGAAGTGTGTGTG
The DNA here is from genome assembly GCF_017311325.1 of Ursus maritimus. NCBI lineage: Eukaryota > Metazoa > Chordata > Mammalia > Carnivora > Ursidae > Ursus > Ursus maritimus. The sequence goes on from NW_024423786.1 coordinate 4,930,410, forward strand.
GTGATAAGCCTGGGAGGTTCTTGAAAATGAATATGCTGCATTTGCACTTGTCCTTCCTATGTGAATTGATTTAATCTGTGAGCCGTGGGGAGCTATTGAAGGTTTTAGAGCAAGAGAGTGACAGGATTAGCTGGCACTCTAGCACAGTGATTGTCAGATGTGGGGTAAAATGGAGGAAAAGAAGCTGCCACAGGAAGGTGTCTCAAGGCCTAGAGATTGAGGCATGGCAAAAGGACCTAGCCTCTGTAGTGTGAAGGTCTCTAAGCCACAGCTACTGCAGTCACCGGGAACAGAATAAACCAGAGTTCCCGCCACTCTGCAACTCCCCGGCATAGGGCTTCTTAGGGTGGTTGATGGCAGGTAGGCAGCACAGATGACAGAACCACAGAAGCAGTGTGGCATGGCAGGAAGAAAGGATGAGCTGGGGTCTGCCTTCGTCCCTTACCTTGTCATCTGCTCTGAGCCTCCGTTTCCTCACCTGTTCACGTGGTATGATGGTCCCTTCCGCACTGAGCTCTCCTGAGGAGTCAGAGATGGTGTGTGTACAAGGGCTTTGTTGGGTATTAAAAGATGATACTGTCAGTCTCATACTTTGCTGCTGGGAGCCGAGGTGAACATACGCTGCTGTGCCCACAGCACGTGAGACTTGAGTGCATGTTCACTATATGCCAGGCACTGTCTTAGACCCTTTAAATGCATTAATTCAGTTAATCCAAAACACTGCCCTGCCACATAGATCCTTTTTAAGAAGATCTATACCCAGCAGATGAGGCAGCTTAGGTACAGTAAGTAAAGGGCTCAAGGTCACAGCAGAGCCAGAATTTTAACCGAGGCAGTTTCCAACAGCCGCGCTGTCACCTCAGCTGTGAGGTTCTTTCTCACTTTATGTGCATCACCTCATTTAATCTGCTGAATGTCCCTTTGGCAGTAGTTACCCAGTTTTACTTTTTTAATAGAAGAGGAAACTAAGGTTCAGGGTGGTGCCATGATTTGTAAGCCAGTTAAGTGACGGAGCTAGGACAGGAAGGAAGGTAGCTCTAGGTATGGCTTCTTCCCTCTTTCTGGTTTACCCCCTTTGAAACTTCCCAACTGGAATTGACCCTCCAGCTGTCAAAGGTGAGGACACACAACGGAGTATGAATCTTCAGAACGGAAATGTCCTTATTATAGGCATTCAGAATGGACAGCTTATAATGACTGTCCACTTGCTTAGATCCACATGGCCAGGGGATGATGTAAAAACTATATATAGAGAGAACAGCACACACCAGTGCAGTAATAATCAAAGGCATAATATAATGCAGGAGGTTAACGCTTCCTTAGATCGCCTGGCTAGGCTCAGGAAGGGCCCTTGGGGGATTTATCATCCGTGCTCACAGCACTCCAGGTCAACAGGACAAAAAGCTCATAATAATTTCTGAGTGATGAATTAATGTGTTTCATCTGGCACCTTGAGTATGCCCCAAGACTGTCCAGCCTCCCAGAGATGAAGGCAGCCGCTGAGCCATGTGCTGGGGAATTCTGAGCTTGCCCCTGAGGATTGTAGTGTTTCCCCGTCTTGGAGAAGCCTGCATCTTTGGCTGCTTTCCTGCAAGATGAATGTCTCGGGGTTGGGATTGTGTTTTGGGATGATGTGGCTGGTCTCTATGTAAACAGACCCATTCTCTTTGTGCATGAGTTTGGTCTGGAGCCCAAGAGAAGTTTCTCCAGGTCAAGGCATGACCCAAGAACTTGACATTCAGGCTTGTTTGCATGATTTTAATTAAGAAAATAAGACACCACACGCACAAATCCTGCCTTACAGAGATCTTAAGCTCTGTACTCTGTCATGGTGAGACTTTCTTACGCCAAGAGATAGGTCTAGCGGGAATTCAAGAGGTAGTGAGCTCTCGTTCGTGATCAGTAATTAAGCACAATTGGAAAGGATACCAGAATCTGTCATGAGGCTGTTGTAACTTGCACAGGCCAGGAAATCTGAGCTCTTGGGATTGTTTTTGGCTGGATAGGTTAGAGACCTAAGGAAGCAGGGGGCTGTTGTAGGTACTGCTTCAGCAGCCCCTGATGAAAAGTGTCCAGGTCCCAAGGTTGGAGAGGCCCCAGAAGACCATAGGAAGACTCGTATCAACTCTGGAACCAATTCCAGAAGATGTCTCCTGGTACAGCGAAACATGTTTTTCATGCCCCTTGCCACTGCCTCTGAATCCTCTGAAGTACTGAAAAGCTCACCTGCTGAAAAGGCCGTGCTTGGAGATGTGGTAGCTCCTGTGCTCCGGCTGCCTTGGGAGAGGACGGAAGTCCTCCTCTTGGAGTCAAGGGCCCAGCTGCAGTGAAGTGAATGGGAAGACTGGTTATTGGGTGCTCCTTGGGGATTCCCTCACACACTTAATCTCAGTGGTTTTCAAACTTTATGTTGTAGCAGGATCCTTTTTCAAATGAAATCTTACTTGGAACTCCAACAAAGAAGGCAAGGGTTTGTTATTATGATTCTCTTTCATAAGTTCTAATTTTTAATACTTTATAGGAAGTCAGTTAATGAGACCATCATGATGAATAGACATCTTGGGAATTGGGAGTTACAGATTGCACCGCTGCTCTTATAGCCTAATGAGGGATGATGATTATACAAAGGGGTATATTATGGGGGTTGAGAGCCTGTGTTCTAGAGCAGATGGCTGGGTTCAGATCTCAGCTCTGCCAGTTTCTAGCTGTATGTTCTTGGACAGATTACTTAACCACTCTGTGCTTTAGCCACCTCATCTGTAAAAACAGGGAAGATGACACCATCTGCTTCAAGAGATTGTCGTGAGGTTTGAATGAGTTAACACTTGCACAGAAGGTGGCTGGGGCCTGCGTGCCTGTTAGGTGCCCAATACACGTTAGCTGTTGTTGTTAACACCATAGCAGTGTCCTTGTCCATGAAACGGAAGCAAACATTGGTGAATCCTCACCCACGGGAGTCTAGGGTTTCTAAGGAACACTCGGAAACCCCACCTCATCTCATGTGATCTGGGCAGTTTTCTTTTAATAAGTGTGATCTGTTGGGTATACATATTTATAAGTCTTTTTCACCAATGATTTCATCAGTGATTTACAGAACCCTATGCCAGACACATTAGGGGAAGTGGAGAAAGGGTTTCTGCCCATCTTTCAAAAACAGGCCTTTTGTTTGGTTGAGGGGGAGAAGGTCTGTCAGGTTAAGAAATAGTTTAGGGATATGTAACTATTGGATCTTAAACTCATGGATTATAATAACCCCCTCACACTCACAGTGTACAAGGATGGAAGTGAAATTAAGGATGTGAATGGGAAAAGGAGGCAACACTCAGCAGATTCCAGGGTCTGCCAGTATTTTATATACATAAGTGCACTCCAGTCCTTTATATATGTTATCTCACTGATTATGAGCCCGATCCTATAGGTGAGAAAACTGAGGCTCCAAGACATCAGGAGGCAGAGGAGGCAAACGGACAGGGTTTGAGAGCCTAGAGCACAGAGTCAGAACCCACAGTGGGGCACAAGGAGGCAGGTCCCAGCTCCACTGGTCTCTTGTTCCTGGCAAGAGTTGCCCCACCTTCGGAAGCAATGGGTATGTGCAAAGGGGCTGGCCGAACTCCTGCCAGAGAGGTTGTCCTGGAGATTCCTTTTGTGGGCCAGAAAGCTGGGATAGAAAACCCAGAAAGTTATGAAACCTTGATGTGGCAGGCACATAGTTGTGCACTGCGCTTTACAGTTTACAAAGCTTTTCCATATGCCTGTTAGCTCCAGTGATTCTCCCAACAACCACCATTTGGAGTAGGCAAGCAAAGACCTGAACGAGACTAGGAGATAGGCAGCTACTTTCTCTGTGGTGCCTTGGATAAGCCATTTTCCTGGGTTGTGTCTCAGTTTCCTCAACTCTAAAATGGGGATGATAGATAATGACGGATTAAGGGTAACCCATGCCAACCCAAGGGCCTGGTGCCTTGATGCAGGGCCTGGCATTAAGTAGGTTCTAAGTGCGTGTAATTATGGATATTATTATGATTGTACCTACTATGAGGAAGGGATTTGAAGAATGGCAGGAGAAGCTCTAAGACTGAGGGCTTAGAAAATACCAAGGAAGGGTGATAAAGAGCAGAAAAGCAACTAGAAGCTTGAAGAGATTTGTCCAAGCTCGCATAGCCAGCTAGTGGCAGAGCTGCCTCAGAGCCCTGTGTTCCATGAGGAATTGAGGTGAGCGAAACTGGGTCCCAGGACTGACCCGGAATTAGGGTGTGGCAGGTCCCAGTCCACACCTGGATCTGCTCTTGGTGATAACAGAAGAAAGGAGGGTGATGTCATTAGCTAGGGATTGTTCTGGGCTCTTGTTCCCTTCCCAGGACACTCCTTGTAGATGCTGCATCTGGTTTCTAGGGAGGTCCCTGGTCCAAACTCAAGTTGCCTTGCTGGCCTGAGGCCAGAGGTCAAGGCTGGCTTCAGAGCCATGAAGTGAGCCAGTGGCTTAGTGGGATTCAGAGTTTGGGGTGCTGCTCAGTCTCTGGGATGAGGAGGCCCTTCCCTTTTCACCTTTATACTCCCTCCCCACCTCCATCCTTCCCAGATCCAGTCTCAGATTCTGGGGGGCCCTGAAGTCTCCATCCAAGGCCAGCCAGAGATGTTTGTGTGTTATAGCCTCTGCCGACTTCTGGTCTTTCTTTGATGCCCCCCCCCCCGGTACCCGGTGTTGAGGAGGGAGCTTCGAGATATCACTCAGCCCAGGGGCACCTAGGTGGCATAGTCAGTTAAGTACCTGACTCTCGGTTTTGGCTCAGGTCGTGATCTCAGGATCGTGAGATTGAGCCCCATGCTCATTATGGAGTCTGCTTAAGACTCTCTCCCTCCGCCTTAGCCCCTCCCCCGACTCGCACGCACACTCTCTCTCAAATAAATAAGTAAAGTCTTTAAGTTACCACTGAGCCTATCCGAACTCCCTCACCTTACAGAGGAGAAAACTGGGACCAGAAAGGGGACTTGGTTCCTCAGTTCCTCTTTCCATTAGATAAGCTGCCACCCTCATATATGCATAGGGAAACGGTGGAGAGGACAGTGAGGGCAAAGGAGGAAGGGCATGGCACTGACCAGGGAAGTTCAGGCACTAAGTTAGATATTTGGAAAAATATTCTGGAACAGAAAGTCTTCTTTGTGTTTGTTAGACCCCAGCAGGAAAGCATCACTTTGCTGACCTCACCCCAGGATTGATCACTTTCTCCTTCATACCCTCTGTGTAGAATCGGTTCACCTGTGTTGTTTGTGTGACGCCCCCCTTACCCGACTGTGAGCCCCTCTGGGACTCCACACCTAAACTCATCCGTGTGTCCCTGGCACAGGGCCTGGTACCCAGATGAGCTCAATAAAAGTTTGTTAAATAAGTGGATGTATTCTGGAGGCTGAAGGGCACTGTGTTATCTCAGGGGCCCACCCCAACCAAGTAGGACTTTGCACAGATTCTCCCCAACCCCATCAATGTTCTGGGTGCTGGGACAACAGGAAAAACAAGGCAGGTTGACATGAAATGTGTAATCGCACTGTTAATTATTTAAATTCAGCTGTGCTGAGTGATCCAAAAAAGTGCAGTTCTAAGAGCTTCTAACAGGTGCTCTGACCATTTGTGGCTGGATAGACCTCTGAGAAAATGAGACCCCAGCATGGTCTTGAAATACAATGAGGAGTCAACTGGATAGAGGGAGAGGGTCAGGACGGACCCTGTGAGAAAAGCACAGTCATCTTTCCAGATGAGGAAATTGAGGCCCAGCGCAGGGAGGACTTGCCTGAGGCCACACTGGTATCAAGAGGAGAAGCTGGGGTTTGCATTCAGTTCTTCCGAGCCTGTTCCTCTTCTACTGACCCTGCCCTGGATGACACAGGAAGCCCAAGCTGGCCATGGTGACATCACAGTATGACGTCAAAGCCCTTACTTCCCACTGGGAAGGTTGGACTCCACACACTCACTGCTTCACTCCCTCCCCGTACCTGGGGGCTCCCCCATTCCCAGCTCCTTCCTTTTCAAACTCACCTCTGTTTTGGCATCGCATGTGACCCAGGCCTCTCTTTTCTCAGCTGTACAATGAAGGGATCAGGCAACAGACTTTCTCAGGCTCCTGACAGTCTGGGACTTTACTCCATACAGTTCTGACCTTGGGAAACATTTATGAGCCTGACAGCTAGAGGGAAATATGCAAATCAATTTAAGGAACATTCAGTGGGCATCTGATGGTGCCAGTCCCTATAGGATCAGAAGCCGGGGACCACAATATATACAATGGAATATTACTCAGCTATCAGAAAGAACGAATTCTCAACATTTGCTGCAACATGGACGGCACTGGAGGAGATAATGCTAAGTGAAGTAAGTCAAGCAGAGAAAAACAACTATCATATGATTTCTCTCATCTATGGAACATAAGAACTAGGATGATCAGTAGGGGAAGAAAGGGATAAAGAAAGGGGGGGTAATCAGAAGGGGGAATGAAGCATGAGAGACTATGGACTCTGAGAAACAAACTGAGGGCCTCAGAGGGGAGGGAGGTGGGGGAATGGGATAGACCGGTGATGGGTAGTAAGGAGGGCGCGTATTGCATGGTGCACTGGGTGTTATACGCAACTAATGAATCATCGAGCCTTACATCGGAAACCGGGGATGTACTGTATGGTGACTAACATAATATAATTAAAAAAAAAAAAAAGAAGAAGCCGGGACCACAGATGCAGCTCAGACTTCAGGTCTTAGGGGAAGGCAGATCTATAAGCAACTGACTGGGTACAATTATAAGTACAATAGGAAAATTAACAGTATTCTGGTAGCAAGCACAGAAGGAGTGGCCAAGTCCATTGAAGAAAAGGCTTCCCTGAGAAGTTGGCAGGGCTTGTATTGGACATTTGAACTGGACTTGAAGGGTGAGTAAGTTTTCAAGGTAAAGAAGTATGGGTAGGGATTTCTAAACAGAAGGGATGGCATTCACGAAGGCACGCAGTATACAAAGACCGTGGACAGGTACAGGGAGTGACCAAAAGTGAGAGTTTAAAGTCACCAGTTTGAGGTTCTGAAATACAGCGGGTAGACACAGTGGCTGAGAGTGCAGTTCTGCAGTGGGGTGGAGACTCCCAGCTTGGGGCTCTGCCTGTCTCTGCTGCCTTCAGTGGACTCCCGCCCCCCGCCCCCGCCGCCTTTTTCAGCCTCCATCAAAATTGTCTGGGATTATATGAGACTCCCCTCCGCCAGCAGGAGAAAGGGAAGGTGTGAATATAACAATGTCTTTGAGGCTGGGGTCTGGTCTGCCTCCCAATTATCCCTGGAGAGACTACTCAGCTCATGGGGGCTTCATTCTCAAGTTGCTTCTAATCGATGATACCCTGGTGACAGGCATAAATTAATTTCCTTTTAATAGGCCATTTAGATGTAATCGCTGGGGGAAAATGTATTTAGGTGGCTTTAGCTCGAGGACTAGCCTTCTCTAGACGTGGCTTTTCAGAATCCTGGTCTCTGAGTTGGCATGTGCCCCATCCCATCCCTATCTGTTTGGCCTGAGGAACAGCTGGGTTTTATATAAATGAAGTCCAGCCTGGGTAGACTCTCCTGTCGGGGATGGAAGCAGGCTGAGAATTACTTGAGGGCTCTCTATAAATCACCTTGTCTAAAGTGATTGGTTATGGTCATTCACAAAGGTTTTCATTGTGTTCCACAGTTTGGTTTTCGGGTTAGAGCTCTGAGTCTCCCTCTGAGAGCAAGAACTGGCCCAGAACATCTGGTCTCTTTGGCTCTGTGTCTCTTGCTGTGTAACCTTTTTGTCGTGTTCTAGTTTCTGGGCCTCGTTTTCCCCATTTGCAAAATGAAGGGTTCAGGGAAGTGATTTCTGAGCTGACATTTTAGTTTTCTGTTGCTGTCTAACAGTATACTACACACTTATTGGCTTAAAACATCCATTTTTTTATTTGACAGTTCTATAGGTCAGAAGTCCAGTGGGCTGGGGGCTCTGCTTAGGGTCACACAAGGCCACAGCTAGGGTATCCTCTGGCCTAGGCTTTTATCTGGAGGATGTGGGGGAGGATCCACTTCCAAGTGCATTCAGGTGGTTGTCTGACCTCAGTTGCATGTAGGACTGATATAATAGGATATAGGATATATCTCTGTTTCCCTGCTGGGGGACTGGTCTTTGCACCTAGAGGCTGCCTGCGTTCTTTCTCGCGCTTTCCACGGAGCCCCCTGCAGCAATGGAGAAAAAGAGTCCTCAGACTTTGCATTTCTGACTCCAGACAAAGAAGATTTTCTTTTTCAAGGACCAGTGTGATTAGATTGGCTCACCCAGATAATCCAGGATAATCTCTGTGTTTTAACATCTGTTAATCTTAAATACATTTGCAAAGTCTCTTTTGCCCTGTAATGCAAAATATCCATAGGTCTCAGGATCCATAGGGTATGGACATGTTTGAGGGCCATTTTTCTGCCTATGACAGTTCCCCCTCTGACACCCAAAGATTCATGATCATCCCAAATGCAAAATTCACTGCATCCCAAGGTCCCCAAAGATCTCATCCCTTGAGAACATCAGCTCAACAAGTTTCATCTGAATCTCATCAGCTCAGAAGTCCCAAATCTCATCGTCTAAGTTATCTAAGCGGGTATAGGTGAGGCTGTGGCTGTCATCTATCCTTGGGTATAATTCCTCTCCTTCTGTGAACCTGGGAAACTAAAGAAACAATTTATCTGCTCCCAAAATACAGTGATGGAAGCAGTTATAGGCATTCAGGTTCAAACAGGGAGAAGATGGAATATGGAGTCAGGTGGCTTTTTGGGGTCCTCATACCCGTCTCCCAAAACTGTGAGGAAAAACACGACACTGGAGCGCCTGGGTAGCGCAGTCGTTAAGCGTCTGCCTTCGGCTCAGGGCGTGATCCCGGTGTTCTGGGATCGAGTCCCACATCGGGCTCCTCCGCTGGGAGCCTGCTTCTTCCTCTCCCACTCCCCCTGCTTGTGTTCCCTCTCTCACTGGCTGTCTGTCAAATAAAAAAAAAAAAAATCTTAAAAAAAAACACAAAACACGACAGAACCAGCCCCTTAGCCCCCTCCTCACCTCTGCAGAGAGTGACCGTTTTTGTGGTCTGAGCCCTGCCATGCCCACCTGGGGAGGTCCCAGGAGGTTTGACTGCCATGGCACCTTCTCTTCTTCCTTTGGAATACTGCCCCCCCCCAACTAATTTGATTAACGGATGAGTGTTTAGAGGACAAGAGGTGCAGGATCACAGAGGTCACTACCATGGCCAGAATTCTGGCCACAGAGGAGGAAATCATGCTGTTGGGATAGTCCAGTGGCAGAGAAATTTGACCAGTCCATTTTGGTTCAGAAACCCTTTTTAAAATGTTTTGTAAAAGATAACACAAACTCCAAAAATGCTATCTGCAGGGAAAAATCAAATCATGCACCACTGAGTTTCTGTTCTCTAGCCCTGCCCCAGATGTTTTACATGTGTGCAAACATGTGGGGATACACACACACACACACACACACACACACACACACACACACCCCTCCCCTGATCCTTGACTTTTTCTAAACATAAATGGAAGCATATTGAACATGCTCTTCTGGACCTTGCTCCTGTCACTTTAGTGTTGGTCCCTATCGAGGCATATAGGTCTGCACCACTCTTTTTAGTGACTGCAAGGAATTCCAGTATCTAGGCACCTGTTGATGGATATCTAGGTTGTTTCCAGTCTTAATGCTCCTCTGAAAATGCTGCAGTGAATAACTTATATACACATTTGCACACATTTATGGATATATCTGAAGATTTAAAAAAAAAAGTCCCACCATGCCAACATAATCATTACTAGCATTGGGTTATATTTTGTTCTTGTCTGGTGTAAATGTATCTAGGGTGTGTTTAATGTGGATGTAATTATATTGTGCATAAAATCTCTTATTTTGCTTATTTTAACTGCATGTTGTATTTGTATTATTAAATAACTTACTAAATTAATAAAAATTACTCTGAAACTGTCCGCCAGGCTCTGCAGATAGAGCAGTACCAAGTGACTGCATATTCCATTTGAGTGATTGTGCCCCAAATTAATATACTCATTCCCTTGCATTGTGTATTTAGGGTATTGGTAATATCTTGCAGCATTGTAAAGAATGCTTAGGTGAACATACTTGTAATTAGAGGTTTTTCATCATTTGAGTTTATTTCCATAGGAGAGACGGCAGGGGAAAGGGGGGTTCCGTGTTGCCAAAAGGATTCCCCACAGGAGTTGTGCCAGCCCTCACCTGGGCCTGCTCCGTGGGTCCTGTTAAGATGGGAACTGTGGTATGGCGAAGGGACCGTGAGGGGTAATTAAGGACACTGCTGATAAAAGCAAAGGCAGTGGGAGTCACAGTGGCAAAGTACTGCCATATGCAGGGTGCAGGGTCGCCTCTGTTCGCGCAAGCGTGTGCATGCACTTGCAGAGCCGGGAGCACGCTGGGTTAAACACTCCTCTGCCCTGGTTGGTATCAAATTATGGAGGGCTGACTAGCGGAGTTGGGTTGGTGTGAATAATTCAAGATTCTCAGACACAAAAAGGATTACTGGAGGGAGGAAGGAGATGAATAGGCTTAAAGAGAAGAGTTTTTTTTAAGGATAAGATTTTAGAAAAGATACAGAAAAAGTCAGACGCCAGAGGGCATGGGTATAACTGACGATTGTCCTTTCTCACTTATCTAGAGAGGACACAGGTAGGGGGGCGGGGTCCCAAGCTGTCTCCTGTGGAAAGGAAGCACCGTTACCAAGTAGTGCTGACCTTACTGGTATGGTTGAGGGGTTCCTGCCCCCCAAATGCTTGCTTCCCACAGTTACCAGTGCTTGAGAGTTGAGAGTGCTTGTTCTGGGGCTTTAGATGCACCCCCCCCACACACACACACGCCTACCCCCACAGTGTGTCAGGGTTCCAGACCTTGGCTTTCTGCAGTCCTTTTTCCCCAAAGAGGACTCACGCAGTTGCCAAAATCAGGGCGTTTTGGCTACCATTTCTGCTTGGCACAGTGCTCAGCTTGACAGTTAAGTTGGGTGTGCTTTTTTCCTGGAAAGGCATCCCAGCTTGGGCAACTGCAGTTTTCTGGGACCCAGAGAAACAGAACTACACGTCCCTATGTTGAAAACGCCAAGCTGTCCTCAAACCAACTAGCCGTGTTCTCAGCCAGGCCTCTCCACCATTTCCCTACAAGGAGTGTGAGGGGAGCTTTTCCATCAACCTCAGACCACAGGACCACAACCATCCCTTGCCCCATCAGTCCGCGCCTGCGACCAGCTGCTGCCTGGGGGCTGGAAATAGCACCTCTGGGAGTGGACTCCCCCCTGATCACCAGAGCAGGTACGCAGGCCACAGAGGCCAGCCCACGGCAAACCCACCCGGCTGCGAGGCTTGTGAAGCCCGTGCTCCCTTTCTTCCCCGCCTCTGGCTCTTACTGGCAGGGCCCCAGCATCTCTCTGCTCCTCTTTCCATCGCCCAAGTGGAATTCTGTCTTGTCCTCTTACACATCCTGAGCAGTCCGACTTCTGTGCCTTTGCCTGTGTGGTGCTTTCTGTCCAGCTGCTCTCTCACTCTTTGCTGGTTCAGATCCTTCCCAGGGGGCACAGCTTGGCCCCTTTTAAGTACCACCTTCTCGTTGAAGCCTCTGTTATATCTTTTGGCAATTAATGGTATCTCTGATGTCTCTGAGGCTCCTGGGACTCCTGCCTTCCCTGTTTTGTAGCTGTGTGCCTGTTACCGTGTTGTCACTCCTCACTAGACCACAAACTCCAAGGGAGCAGGCATCACTCAGCCCCTCTCCTTCGGTGTCCAACAGGAGTCTTACATGTTCAGTACTGTGTGCGGATGTGAAGACGGGTGGGTGGTGGGTGGGCAGACAGATGGGTAGGTAGTTGGACAGGAGAGTGGTCCCATTGTCCGTGGTGTCATCTTGCCCAAGACAGACTGCCTCAGGGACACATCCGTGCTGTGCTTCCTCACTGTGATCTTCCTCCCCACGGTGAAAATAGAAAACAGAATTATATTTTTAAGAGTTTGTTACATTTCTCAAATGAAGTCTTATGTTTCTTGTTCTTAATTTAAAAATCCTGAGAGTTGAATACTTGATATTTCTTCAAGAAAAAGAATCTAAATTGAGTTCTTTTTCCTCATGTTTGACATTTTGCTTGATTTACTTTTTTCCTTTTTAGACTCTGGCCCCCCATGAAAGGAAGGGTCCTCATGCTGGACTTAGCACAGTACCTGGCACAAGGCAGTGTCTCTGTAAATACTGAACTGAATTGTACTATGCTCAACCCCCTAGGAACCCTCGGGGTCTCTGCGGCTTGGAGAGTGTTCTCTACGTGTGCTGAAAGTGAGTTTTTAGCTTGGGTGGAGAGTGGGGCTGATGGCTGCGCCAGATGCCCTCCCTGCTGTGGTCTTTCCCTTGTAGCCTTGAAATGGGGGTTCCCCCTTCCCTCTGTAGAGGCTCTCTTGGGGGCGGACAAAGAGCCAGACCTGGTTGCAGATAATCCTCCGCCCCAGGGCACTGTAGTAAGTCTTAGTAAGTTGCATGCAGAGCGCCATCTGGATGCCATGCAGCGCACCCTGCCTTGATGGGGGATGTGGGAAGTCCCCCCTGCACCCCTCCCCATCCCACTGCCACTGTTGAAGTCACAGCTAGCCACTCCCCATCAGAGAGCAGTTTCCATGGACAAAGCACCAGTCTCATGGCTGGAAGGAACTTAGAACTCTTGGGATCTACACCTGTGCATACCCAGAGAGCTTTTCTTTTTTTTTTTTTTTTTTTAAGATTTTATTTATTTATTCGACAGAGATAGAGACAGCCAGTGAGAGAGGGAACACAAGCAGGGGGAGTGGGAGAGGAAGAAGCAGGCTCATAGCAGAGGAGCCTGATGTGGGGCTCGATCCCATAACGCCGGGATCACGCCGAGCCGAAGGCAGACGCTTAACCGCTGTGCCACCCAGGTGCCCCAACCATACTTAAATTTAAAAAGTTTTGATGTTTTCTTGTTTTGTTTTGTTTGTTTTTTAAAGAATGAAGTTAGAAAATTTTGTTTGTTTGTTTGTTTTTTAAAGAATGAAGTTAGAAAAGCTCTCTGGGGGCGCCTGGGTGGCACAGCGGTTAAGCGTCTGCCTTCGGCTCGGCGTGATCCCGGCGTTATGGGATCGAGCCCCACATCAGGCTCCTCTGCTATGAGCCTGCTTCTTCCTCTCCCACTCCCCCTGCTTGTGTTCCCTTTCTCGCTGACTGTCTCTATCCTGTTGAATAAATACATAAAATCTTTAAAAAATAATAAATAAATTTAAGTATGGTTGACACACAATGTTATGTTAGTTTCAGGTGTACCACATAATGATTCAGCATTTCTATATATTTTGCTATGCTCACCACATATGTAGCTATCATCTGTCACTGCACAAGTTAACACATATTGTCAACTATATTCTCTATGCTGTGCCTTCTATTGCTGTGACTTATTCATTCCATAATGGGAAGCCCATCCCTCCCACTCCCCTTCACCCAGGTTGCCCATCCCTGTCCCCTTGCCTCTGGCGACCATCAGTTGTTCTCTGTATTAATAGGTCTACTTCTGCTTTTTGTTTGTTTATTCATTTGTTTTATTTTTTAGACCCCACATGTGAATGTGGTCATATGGTATTTATATTTCTCAGTCTGACTTATTTTACTTAGCATAATACCCTCTAGGCCCATCCATGTCACCACAAATGGCAAGATTTCATCCTTTTTCATGGCTGTGTAATACTCTATTGGGTATACACACACCGCATCTGCTTTATCTATTCATCTGTTGATAGACACTTAGGTTGCTTCCATATCTTGACTAAACTGGTATGGCCACTGGGGAAAACAGCGTGGAGAGTCCTCAAATAAGTAAAAATAGAAATACCATGTGGTTCAGTAATTCCACTACAGGGTATTTACCCAAAGAAAATGAAAACACTAATAAGATATTTTCTAACTTCCTTTGATCCTCGCAGCAGCTCTGAGGGTTGGAGGGAGGGAATTCTCACCTAATAGATGGAGAAACTGAGGCTTAGAAAAGAGAAGTAGCTTGTCCAGAGTTGTATAGCTAGGGCAGCTGGGATTTGAACCCCAGTCTCTTGACTCTTTTAGCTACATTTCTCAAATCTTAATATGCCTTAAGAAAAAAACTATTAACAATTCAGGCTTCCAGGCTCTTCACCCAGAGATTTTAATCCATAGGATCTGGGATGTGGCCCAGAAATTTGCATTTGTAACAAACTCCCCCAGGTATCCCCAGTTCATCCTTAGAGGAACACTCCCCTGACCATTCTGAAGGCAGGCGTGGCTTCTTAACTAGTTGTGTGGGGAAATCACCTCCCCCTGGATCAGGTCCATTGGCGGGGGGGGGGGGGGGGGGGGCAGCGTTGGGACCTTGCAGACATTCCTGTATGTGTGTAGAGGAAGAGATGTGGAAGGTGTCCCTTTAGGGACAACCAGCTTGGACAGGTAGATATAAAGCATCTTGCTTTTCAGTCTCACAGACTTGGTTTAAAACCCTGGCTATAGGGATGCCTGGGTGGCTCAGTCAGTTAAGCATCTGACTTTGGCTCAGGTCATGATCCCAGCATCCTGGGATCAAGTCCCGCATCGGGCTTCCTGCACAGCGGGGAGTCTGCTTCTCCTTCTGCCTGCTGCTCCCCCTGCTTGTGCCCCCCCGCCCGACAAATAAATAAATAAGATCTTTTAAAAAACCACAAAAACCCTGGCTGCATAGTTTAACAGCTGTGTGGTTTGGGCTTAGTTGTGTCATATCACTGTGCCTCAGTTTTCTCATCTGTGAAATGGGGCTAATAATTCCTATCTCATAGACTTCTTGGGAGAACTAAATTAGGCAATACATATAAAGAGCTGGCATCATGTCACGCTTGAATAAAAAAGAAACTCCAGTTTCTCCTAAATAGGCCGTACACATACTTGTCTTTGTGGCTTTGCTCATGTTGTTATTCCCTCCTGGAAAGTCTTTCCCTTATCTCTCCTCTGGAGAACTAAATACTGCTGGTCTGTCTGTTTAGTTGCAATAGCCTGTGACTGGTGTCTCGTTATCTTCTAAGGTGCTCAGGGAAGTCCCTACCCTGGGTTTCGGACAGGTGTCTTCCTCATCTCAGGTTCTAACTTCCGTGCCTCCTGGAATTTGAGAGTTTTCTGAAATTCTGCCTTAGCTCACTCAGAAGATACCTAAAGTTTCTAGATTTTTGTTTGGCTGGCTGGTTGGTCTTGGTTTTTTCCTTTTCTGTAACTCATGCCAACAAAATCCTCCTGGTGCCACTCCACCCCAGGTGATTTCCTTTGTGGGGGTTCTGAAGGCAGGTGGGGGCTCTCTTGCTCTATCGTATGGATCGAGGTGAACTGCGGGGAAGGTTTCACCCAGCCGCACTCTGAAGTCATCCTCAACTTGCTGGCCTTACCAACTCATAACTTACTTTGCTCTGGGAAGTTTGAATTAAAACTAATGAGGGTAGTCAATTTGGGTTGAGAAGGGACTTCTGAGATGGGGACACCCTGCCCCTCACTGGACCTTTCAGTTCTCAACAAGCCAGAGCTTGAGTACCTGCAGGGGTGGGGTTCTCATCTCCCCATGCAAAGCTATGACATTGTTGTAGTTTTCTCTGTTAGTTTTTCTTCCTGCTCCGGGAGGTTTGGGAAGTTTCTCTGAGCCAGGAAGTCTGGGGGCAGGTGATGCAGGTAGCATTAATGTAGCTGGATGTGAGAGGGGTTATCAGGATAGGGACCCAGACCTGGACCAGTGTTACAAGGTGGCTTTGTATCAGAAACAGCATAGTCCAGGTGGGCTCTGGAGCTGTGAGCATCCCAGCATGCCTTGTCTTGTAGACGTTACAGTTGAGAACGGCCTTAATATACTTTATGTTCGGATCCTGTGGAACTGAGCAAAGTCCTCCCATCCCCTCTGACAAGTGGCAGAATGAACCCCAGAATGTGGAGAGGGGTTAAGACTGAAGTTGGGGGCCAGGTGGCCCAGTGGGTAGAGGGGAAGGCTGAAGGAAAGAGGAGCTGAGCTGCTTGGAGGCCAGATTTGGGACTGGGTGAGAGCCGGCCTTGTGGTTTATTTCTGTGAAGATGACTTGCTCTTACGAAATGCTTACCTAGTCGATGATCCTTCCTTCCAGCTTGTTTCCCATAAGACTTTTCTCCTGAATCACTAACTGTGAACAAACTCATTTAAGTTGAACCTGGGTGCACAGTCTGATGTTCATGTGGAGGAAAATGTTCCAACCAGTTTAGGGGCTCGGGCTCCTCCTGGGGGGCTGGGGTGGGGGAGCTGAAGGATGGAATTTGTGAGGATGGGGCCACGCTGTCCTCAGGGGTTCTGTTTTCCAGTTCATTGCCTCTTTTCCAACACTTTTTTTCAGAGATGGAAATGTTTGCAGAATGACCTGCACGATGTGCAGTTTTCCAGCCTTCCATTGTTGTAGTCTCTGTCCTGGGCGTGTGGAAAGAAGGCTGTGCCAGCTGGCGCTGCAGCCCAGCCCTCAGAACCCATATTTCAAAGCAGTTACTGGCCAAAAGAAGAAGAAGAAAGCAGGCTTTGCTGCACAGCTCCTAACTACTTCCAGATACACGGCCACAGGCCCCAGAATGTGCTCACACGGCACCCTGGGTCCTGACATGCCCCCAGGCTGGGTCTAGAGTCAGGAACCCCTGTTTGACATCCTCTGAGGTCCACGCAGGGAACAAAGAGGTATCGTCCTGCAAGGGGGAGAGGGCTAGGCATGGGGCCGGACACCCAGGTTCTGGCCCTCCATTTCTACTCTCCTAATGCTTGACCCTGGGCAGGCTGCTTCACCTCTCCCAGCCTCATTTACTCCTCTCTGTTCAAGGTGCTGGTGCCTGCCTTTACCGGTTCGTGGGGAGAGTCACCTGAGATGGAATATGCAGGGTGTAGACTGTAGATCTGGTGCAGATCTTAGCACGGGGGTAGGGAAATCCAGCACAGCCGGCTCTCAGAGCCGAGGGTATTACATGGAAGGAACCACTGTCCTAGAGGCAGCGTACGTAGTCTCTGTGGAGTCAGAGAAATCTGTTTGAGTCCTGACTCCAGCACCTCACAGCCTGTTTCGTCATCCACGACATGGCTGCTAACACACACTCGTGGACTGGTCTTGAGGAGTAAATGAGAGATTGCAGGTAGGTGTTTGCCCAGGGGCCAGCACACAGGAGGCCTCGGTGTAGGCGTAATATCAAACTACCAAGAAAGACTTTCAGAGTTGATTGTTGGAGACTGGGTTTTGGGATGTTTTGTTTGGGATGCCAGCTCTGATCTTAAACACCTAACATGTCGATTTGCTTTCCTGCCTGTTGTCTCCTTTGATCCCCCAACAACCCATGAGGTAGGCAGAGCAGGGATTTCGATCACTGTTTAATAGCTGAGGACACTGAGACACAGAGGAGGGAAGTGATTTTGCTCAAGGTCACAGGGTGAACCACTGGCAGAACAAAAGTCTCCTGACTCCCCAAACAACCTTTCTAGTCCTGGACTGTTTTGAGGTTGGAAATCCGAACCCGACATGCATCCCCGGTGGGCTGTGGCCTGGAGACATGGCTCTGTCCTGGATGGAGTTTTCAGTGGACATTTAAAAACTGCAAAGATAACATAGAGCTGTGTTCCAGGCACTGCCCTAGTGCGTGCTTTCTACGTATGTCAACTCACTAAATCCTCAAAAAACCCCAGCGAGATTGGTATTATTATTTTCCCCATTTTACACTTGAGGACAATGAGGCATAGAAAACTTGCCCAAGGTCACATAGCTGGTGAGTGGCAGAGAACCAGGTTTTGGAAACCCAGGTGGGGCTGGCTCCAGCGTCTGTTCCGAACCAGCATTTTCACTTCCAGGACTTAACCTGTGGCAGGCAGTGTAGACGGTGTTGGGGTATAGAGATTAGTGAGGTGTGACCCTGCATTCTGCTGCAGACTTGCTGTGCAGCCCGAGGCAGACTTCTCCCCCTGCCCAAACCTGACTTTGCCCACCTTTGTCATGGCAGCATTGGATTGGCCAGCTCTTAGCAAAGGGTGGCATTTCTCTGGGTCCCAGGGAGGGCCTGGGGTGTGGAGTGGCCCAGGCATTGTGTGGCAGGCTAGCCGGGTGTGGCCCAAGCACTGCCAGGCCCTCCCAGGGGAGGAAGTGTCGGTATTTACAGGAAATGCAGGACAAGGCCTGGGAGGTGGGTGGAGGAGGGGCAGCCAGCCTCTGGGAGCCCAGAAGATGTGTCTGGGCGCTGGTGGGAGGGCTGAGGGCGGGTGCCCCTCTTGCCACCCCAAGGACGAGACTTTTTGTTGTTGTTGAAGGGAAAGGTCCCACTTCCCAGGCAGCCCTGCCCCTCCCCTGGCCTCTTCCCTCCAAGGCTGCCACACCCTGCCTGCCTACAAAACGCCAGGCCAGCTGACCCCCTCCTCCTGGGGGAGGCTCCTGGGAGCAGTGGAAAGAGCATTAAGCTGGGTAACAGGAGATCTGCCTTTAGTCCTTCCCACCCTGGACCTCAATTTCCCCACCTGTTAAATGGGCACTTGCTGCAGCCCTAACATACCTATAGCAAGCTCACTGCCTTTGTGTAGCCCACAGCCCAGCTGTGAGGAGCCAGCCCCCTTCAGCCCTGTAACCTACAGAGTGGCTTCACTTATGCCACAGAAGTGTTCCTTAAGAAGTGTGTGTAAATTGAAATTTTGTAAAAATACTCCCTGTATTGATTATACTGGCAGTACAAGCTATTTCTTTTAAGCCTGAATAAGAATTGGAAAGGGAACTAACATTCATTGAGTCCATGCAGGTGTCAGGCACTGTGTAGCTTTCACGTACCTGATTTCACACTTTAAGAAACAAGGATTATATTTAGGGGTGGGAGACCTGAATTTAATCTCGGAACTGCCACTTGCTAGCGGTGTCTCCCTGAGCAAATCTCTCAGTACCTTAGAGTCTCCGTCTTCTCATCTGTGAAATGAGGATAATCGTATACTGTGTCCCACAGGCTTGCCTGAGCCGGAGTCTCAGCATCTTCCCCACCCCAGGCTCCCGGCTAGCCTTCTCTGGGCTCCCAGCCTCCAGCATGTCTCCCACTGCTGTTTACAAGTGGCCAGGGCGAATTCTCCAGGGAACAAAACTAGGCAGATCCTTAACCCTGGCTAAAACCTTTCTCTGGCTCCCCATTACCCCTGGAACATACAGTTGAGGTGCCTTAGCCCTGCATTTGAGAGCTCTGCTGCATTGCCAGCCTCTTCTCCCAGCTCTCCTTACCAAGTAGTGGGTGGTTCTGGTTCCCTACACACAGGACCCAACATTTCTCCCCCATGTGCCTTTGCATAAACTTCCCTGGAATGTTCTCCCCTACCACTGTCTTTTCTTTGTGTCCTGCTCGGCCTTCAGACTCAGCTCAGGTTTCACCCTGGTCTGGAGCCCTCCTGTGATTCCCTCTTCACCACACACACAGGTTTAGGGGTCCTTTATCTGCGCTGCTTCCTCATAGCACTCACCACCTTGTCTCCTGTTGATCTGTCCGCTTTCCCACTAGGCTGTAAGTGCCTGAGGCAAATAAGAAGCCTCTCTTTTACCTCTGTGTCCCCAGTGCCAGGCATGGGGTAGACCTTCAAAAAAGCGGATTGTGTCAGGTGAGGCAGTGCAAGCACTGGGTGTTCCATCCACTGTGCACGGCTAGGCCTGTACTGGGTAGAACAGCTCTGATTTTAGAGTGCTCCAAATCCACACCCGTTCAGGGATGCCAGGAGGAACCTGGCTGGAAGTGCTCTCCCCCATCCCCATGAGCCAGTGAAAGCCGGCAGGTGTTAATTGAGCACCTGTTCTATGCAGAGTTCAGTACTCTTGGCTGGCAGGAAGGAGCTCACAGTTTGGGAGGGAGAGAAAACATGTGAAAAGCTAAGGCCGAAGCCAGATGAGGGGTGTCCGTGGGTACAGGGGCATGTCAAGGGGAGCAGGCAGGGCCTCTTCCATAAGCAGGTGTGGCCAGGCAGGGGCAGGCTGTGAAGCTTATGCAATCTTTGGAGTCTCTTTAAGAAAAAGAATGTGCAATGAAGAATATTAAATAATCTACAGAGCCTTGAAAGGGACCCACGCAAGTATGGGGCCTGAAGCTTAAGCCTCATTAGTTTCCCAGTTGACCTGTCTCAGTGGTCAGGGAAGGCTTTCTGGAGTAGGAGGTGAGGCTGGACCTGTATCTAGAGAGGAGAACCCATCAGCCACTGACCCTAGGCCCTGATCAGTGTGAGGGAGTCAGGTTAGCAGACATCTCCCAGGCATCTGTTCTTGGAAGGCAGTCCCTGCCCTAGAGAAGCAAGATGGATTTATAGGATCTTAAAGCCTTTGGTGAAAGGTGGCATTTCTCTGAAAATGCTTCTTCCCTGTTTGGGGCAAAAGAAGGAGATATAGTTCAGCAAGGCCACAAGATGAGTCATGTGACGAGTGTGTGTGTGTGTGTGTGTGTGTGTGTGTCTGTCTGTCTGTCTGGGTCCAGGAGTGTTTCCCTTGCCTGTGTCACCTTCCCTGCTGGTCTGAGCCTTAGTGTGTTTGATTCTGTCTGGCTTTGTGTGATTGATTCCCTTTGTGTCCCCCATCCAGATGTCCCACTCTGGCCACACGTGACTCATGTGTTTATGTGTGTCAGAAAGGCCCTCGCCCTCTGCCCTCCTTGTCTTGTTGCACTGTGGACACCCCTGTGTCCTGGCACTTCTTGTACATTCTCATACCTGTCAGCACAGAGGAGGCAGCAGTGAACCAGAATGAACGTGTCTAACAGGTGGCTTCAGCTGAGGTTCTACCTGTGGTTCTGTCTAGGTTGGTGGAAGGGGAATAGCAGAGTGGGCGTTGGGGTGTCATTTAACCTCACAGAGCCTCAGTTTGTGCAGATGAAAAGTGAGGGTCATAACGGTGCTGGCCTCGCCAAGTGGTTGAGAGGCTCGGTGGGGCGATGTGTGAGTGTGTGCAGCACAGCACTCGGTCACCCTCAGCTGCTGCTACTGGAGTAGTTCGAAGGAACCAGATTCCCTGTGCTTAGATCCCAGGTTTGCACTTATCCTGTCTGTGCTTGCTTCTCCATCTATCAAATGGGCATGGTAATAACCTACAGGATACAGTGGTTGGGAAGAAGTCGTAAAGTACCTGGCACATAGGAAGCTCCCCACATCGCTGACTCTACTTCTGCCACTATTGCGGCTGCTCTGTTAGTATTGGCTGGCTGTGTCCTTGTGGAAGGGAGGGGTGGGAAAAGGGGATTGTTTTTCAGACCACCACACAAAGAAACCACAAATGACCCCTGTCCTAGCTCCTGGCAGCTTCAGATGTGGTGTGTGGTTATAAAATTACAGTGTTCTTCGTGAATCTCCAGCCACCGCATCCTCTCCAGCTGTCTGGGGTGGCAGCAGTGGCTCCCCTCCCTTCCGCCTCCCCTGTGGCCTCACTCTGAATCCCAGAGCAGAGGTGATAGGAGGACGATGTGTCCAAGTCTCTTACTGCTCTGGGTTGGGTGCTTAGGACTGGCAACTGTGGAGCCCATCTTACAGATAAGGAAACTGAAGCAATCCCAGCCACCAGTCTTTCAGCATCCACTGAACCTATGGCTGAACGAGAGCCACCCCACAGGGTGCCTCTCCCAACCCCTACCCACAGCCATTTTTGAAGTAATATAAAATGATGGCCTAATTAGTAAAAAAGCCTGTTTATCTATTAAGACTTTGCTAGCCACAGCATTCTCAAGTGGCAGCAGTGCCTGCTGGTACCATTTCTATCAAAGGTGTTGAGCACCTGATGAATAGGGAGAAATAGGGAGGCCTTCACTGATAGGCTAATGGGAAGTCAGGTAAATTAGCTGGGGTAGGACAAGTTGTTCAATACATGTTTGTTGTGCACCTACTGTGTACCATCCGTGGAAGACACAAAGTGCATAGCAACCAGGTGATTCCCCTCCCTCAAAAAACTGTGGCTGATAGGGGAGCTAATATGGGAACATAAATAACTGTGGTCACAGAATGTAAACTGTGATGGGAGCCCCTTCCAGCAGGAGAGATGCAGAAGGCTTCCTGGAAGAGCTCGCGTGTGTGTGTGTGTGTGTAGACTTTGGGGCTGGGGTGGGTGGGGAGTGCGGCAAGTGGAGGAGGAGGTGGGCAGGAATTCTGGAATAGCCTTGGAAGAGGCACAGTGTTGGAAAGGTACAAAGGTGTGCATGGCCCAGTGAGCCGGAGGTTTGGCTGCATGTAATGGCTGAGGAAGGCAGACATGTGCAGGAATCACAGGACAAAGTTCTGCAGCTTCGTGGAGGACCCCTTTGGACATAAAGTCACAGAACATTGTGGTGGGAAGGGCCTGCAGAGGTCCTTTAACTCCCTTTATTTATAGATGAGGAAGCTGAGGTCCAGAGAGAGGAAAGGGTCCACCCAGTGTCACACAGCAAGCTGGTCGCAGAGGTAGGACTAGAACCTGGGTCTGTATGACCTTGAGGAACTCTGCCTGATTAATTCAGCCCTGGCCTTTAACTCAGATGATTGTAGCAGATAAAACCGCCAGGCACTGTGCTGAGCAGTTCCCCCGCCTCATTCACAGACATTATCTCCTAGACCCTGGCAAGGTAAATACTGTTACCACCTCCCTTTTACAAAGGACAAAGCTGGGCAGGTTAAGCGACTGACCTAGGGTCATTGGGCTAACAAGTGGCAGAACTGGGTCCTGCCCTCAGGATGTGAAATGTGTCCTTTAACATTAGCCTTTGCCGGGGCCCCAGAGATGGCTGCAATGCTAGGGGGTCAGTGGCAGAGCCAGGCCCATGTGCCAGCAGTGTGGCTGCTGATAAGGGCCAGAAAAGCAGGACTCTTCCTCTGCTGTCTTTACCCGCCCAAGTTGCAGGAGGGTAGTGACTGCTTCCTAAAGCCGGAACCTGAGAGATGATCACTCCGGAGAGTTTGGGGCTCTGACTGATGATTTTTCTCTAGTATGTTACCTCTTTATATTAATCTATCATTTTATGAAGCTTCTGCAGATCTTCCAAAAGTATTAATTCTTTCCCCTGGACCTCAGAACTTGCATGGATTATCTGAAAAGAAAGCCTTCATAGTTACAGTTATGTTTCCCTTCGGCTAGAAAAAAGAAATGTTTGTTTGGGGCAGGAGGAGCCTGAACTGGAATCAAGGAGGACAAAATTCCTTGAAAATCCCTATAAAACCACTTCAAACCCACTGGGAAGGCTGAAATTAAAAAGACAGACAATAAAAAGTATTGATGAGGATGTTGAGAAATTGAAACCCTCAGCATTGCCAGTGGGAATGTCGAATGGTATGGCCAAATACAGTCTGGTAGTTCATCAGAATCTTAAACATAGAGTTACCATATGACCTAGCAGTTCTACTCCTATATATATATACTCAAGAGAAATGAGAACACGTCCACGTAAAAAAACTTTCGCATGAATGTTCATAGAAGCGCCGTTCATAATAGCCAAAAAGTGGAAGCAATCGAAATGTCTATCCACAGGGGAATAGAAAAACAAAATGTGGTACAGACTCACAGTGCAATATTATTTGGCCATAAAATGGAATGAAGTACTGATACGTGCTACAAGATGGATGCACCTTGAAAACCTCATGCAGAGTGAAAGCAGCCACACACAGAAGGATTGTAGGATTCCGTTTATACAAAATGTCCAGAATAAGGCAAATCCATAGAGACAGACAGTAAATTAGTGTTTGCCTGGAATTAGGGGCCAGTCCAAGTGATTGACTGCTGAATGATATGGGGTTTCTTTTGGGGTTGATGAAAATGTTCTAAAATTAAGTAGTGATGATGGTTGCCCAATTCTGTGGATGCACTAAAAAGCACCAAATTGTACACTTTAAAAGGGCAAAATTTTATGATATGTGAATTATATCTCAATAAAACTATTGTAACAAGAAAACAAATTCTTACGAAACCATTGATGCTGTATTTCAAGAAGAGGGGTGGGGATGTCATAGGACGGAGAGCAAGGATGTACTTCTGTTTTTACTTAGCAAAAAATGGAAATTGAATTTTTAAAAAAGCCTCTCCTTCAATCGTGTTTCTGGGAACCATTACAAGAGCTATCCCTTGGCTGACCCTGGGTGCAGGACGCATTCCCTCCAAGAGGGAACAAAGCAGAGATTCACTCCAGTGGTGAGGAGACAGACAGGCAGCTGCTTTTAGGCTGTGGGATGCATGCAGTCTGGTCTCAGCACGTGGTTTCACATGCCTGGGGGTTTTGTTCTCCACCTACATTTTACAGGTGTGGACACTGAGGCCCACCTTGACAGTCATGTAACCCAGATCATGCATTGGGTTAGTGGAGAATCCAGGACTCCCAGGTCTCTGACCCCCATCTTAAGCAGTTTCCACTGTATCAGATGGAAGGTTCAAGTTACAGTGCAGATGATATCTGTATCTGTGAAAGTCTCAATGTCTCTTTGAGGAAGGGGGACATGGGAGGGGTCAATTCTGAGTGACAAGGAAGTCTCAGAGCAGAAGATCTCACCTGGGGAAGGTCTGGAGGGATCAAGTGAACTATGAAGGTGCCTGGGGTTGAGGGGGTATAGGGAGCAGGCAGGGGGTAGGATTGAATGTCTGAGGGTTTGGAAATCCCTGATTGTGCAGCCAGCTCTTCCCTCCATCCACTTCCAAGCTCTTCCAGCTGCTCTGCTAATTAGTGTAGTCATCTTGTCTCCTCCATCTCCAACTTTCCAGCTTCCAGAGAGCAGCCCTGGAGCCCCCTGCCCCTCCTCGCTGAGCTGGCAAACTTCAGAAGGGTCCCAGCCTATGTCAGAGGAGCCAAAGGATGTTACATCTGCAATCTGGCCTCCTTCACACATTTCCTTGTACCAGCAAGGATGGAGTTTGGGGCCAGGGTGCCCGCCGACAGATTCTCAGTGAGGCAAGCGTTCCTTTTTTATGAGTTATTAAGCCATTTTGGCTGTGCTTAGGGTTATGGCTCCCAACGAGTGTCACTAGGACGGGATTTAACGGGCAGAGCTGGACAGCCCTGGGCTGGGTTACAAACAGTTCGTCCCCCCACGTGGACGCACATGTCCTTTTACGACTCCAGGCTGCTGGAAAGGACTGCTCATTTGGAGGGTCATTTAAGGTAATGAGCTCTGGGCAGCTTTAATTTATGTTCCTTTTAAAACACAAATCGACTCAGAGGGAGGATACAGCTCTGTGGAGACTAGTCTGGGGGTTTAGAACTTGGCCCTTTTGTGGGCTGGCCAGAAAGGACCTACTGCGTGCCAGGCGGTGGCTGCTTTCCCCATCATGTTCTCATTTAATCCCACAATGAACCTACATAGTTATCCCCACTTTACAGATGGGAAACAGAGAGATTAGGTGACTTGCCTAAAGTCACACAGTGACTCTCCTCTGATCTGAGGCCAGAGTTCCAGGCCACTTGGTCTCTAAACTTACAGTCCTGACTGCCTAACCCTTTTGCTGATTTTTCCTGGCATGTGTCATCTCCCTTAATATACAGATTTAAAAACAAACACACAAAAAAACTAAGGCATGGAAAGGTTAAGTAACTTGCTTGAAGTGATAGAGCTGGGATTCAAACCAATCAGCCTGACTTCTGAGCCCACCCTCTTAACCAGTACCTTGCACTGTACTTTTTTTGAGACCAGGGAGTACTTTAGTCATCTTTAACTTCTCCATGTGTTAGCTCCTTGAAGTACATGCTAATCCCTATGTGTTGAATAAGTGAGTGAGGGATGATTGGATGGGGATAGAAGGATGGCCAGATGGGCAGGTGGACAAATGGATGCACGGGTGGATGGCTAAGTAGATGGGTGGTTGGATAGATGAATGGGTGGGTGGAGGGATGGATGCATGAATGGGTGAGTGGATGAAGGAATAGGTGGATGGGTAGGTGGGTGGGTTAGAAGGCTTTCTCATATGTAATATATTGTTATGGTCAAATAAGCTATCTGGAGACAGTGTCTCAGTTATGATTATAATGGGCATTATCCATAATGTCTGTTTGTTTACCACTGGACTACCAGTACCTATACTTCAGAATCTAAAACATGAAGAATTCTTAATAGGCACTTTTTTTTTTTAATGAATGAAAAACCAAACAAGACAGGAACCATGCAGCTAAAATACAGAGCCTTTGCAAAGGACCGGTCTGAGAGGTTTACGTTGACGGACTGGTGAGATGGATGGGATATGTCACCATTCCGAGTCCGTCTCCCCAAGGGAAGAAGTGGTTACACAGGACACAAGTTCTGCTAGAGCCTATTGGAGCATTTGGGTGGAAGTTGTCAAGAACATTTCTCAGAGCTGGTTTTCCTCCCTGTATTTGAAGACAGCCTAGTAGCAAATATGAAGGGTCTGTAGGGGGAGCCATGTTGACCCTTGGGGTCTTAGAATATTTTCTTTGTTTGTTAAATGAATGACTTCTATCCAAAATTAGGTCTGTCGCTACAACTTCCATTGAATCTGCAAAGGCACTGGATTATACTTGCTCTTTTATATTGTGAAAGCATCTTTTTAATGGCAGTTAATCTCCATTTGTTGTGCTCACAGTCCCTAAATAGGACAGTGAAATAAATGAATCAGAAATATCCTCATAACACCCAAACCTTTGTCTCCTGACTTCCATTCTAGATCTTTCTTGAAAACAGAAGTCAGAGGAAGAAGTAGAATAAAAGATCGTGAGCCACATTTCTGGCCATAGCTGAGGTTGGTTGCGGATGGATGGTCCGTGGGTCAGAGCTAACCGTGTTTCTCTGTGAGGTCTGTGGGTCTCCGATGGTGAGCAACGTAATGTTAGTCAAACTGTTGTAGATTAATAATTATGTGAAGTCACACACTGTGACTTCATGGGGATTATCACTTGGGATGAGGTCATAGTATTAGCAAATGTTAAAAATGAGTTGACTTAAAGACAACAGTAGGTAAGTAGTAGAACAGCTGTATGCAGCTAGAGTTGAGCTGGTAATGGAGAGAGCTCCCATTTAGTGAGTTATGTGCTGGGCACCGTTCTAAGTGTTTGACATCATGAACTCATTGAATCCTCCCAACAGCTCAGTGAATTAGGCACCCCTGAAGCTAGGCAAAGTTAAACATGGCCAGTACTGAGCTGAGACAGAATTTGAATGCAGGCAGTCGGACTCCAGAGTGTGAGCTCTAATCTCTGCACACTACCACCTCTCAAACAGAAAATAAAATAATAGCACAGGCAATAAAAACAAAGCCCCCTTTTGCCCTGGCCACCTGGGACCCCGCTCCACACATCCGTGCACTGTGGGATCCTGACTGGACCTCTGTTTTCACATCTCTAGATTTGTCATGTGACCTTGAGCCAGCCCGTCCCCCTCTGTGGGTTTGGCTTCCATTGCTGTCTCCCTAGTGTCACCCATAGCTCTGTTTTGTAGAATCCAGTCCTCTTCTTGGCCTGAGGTAGGTTCCAGTGCTGGGGAGACTTCATAGCAGCCTCGAGGCCCAAGGGCACCCACTTTTTTACATCCCAAGTTGAGCAGAGCCTTGCCCGACAGCCTGAGCTATTGGGGCTGAATCCCATTGGCACCAGAATATCCCTGAACAATTCAAGCAAGAGGGTCACACAGTCAGATTGGGTTTGAGGAGGTTCCCTCTGGCTGCTGGGTGGGGGATCAGATTGGAGGCCAGCCAGGGTGGAATGGGAGAGAACAGGAAAGCAACGGTCACAGACGTCCAGGCAAGAGATGGCTTGGGCCACAGAGCTATGACAGAGATGCCAGTGGAGTCAGAGAAGATTTAAAGGTAAATTCGGGAGAGGTTTTGTGTTCAAGTAGTGCCTGGCTATGTGAGGAAATGCCTGAGATTTCCAGCCTGCTGCCTGAAACGATGGTGACACCCTTCACCCGTGGGAGGCTTGGCTGAGAATCCTTTCCTCCTTCACAGTGCTTTTTTTTTTTTTTTAATGATATGTTAGTCACCATACAGCACATCATTAACTTTTGATGTAGTGTTCCATGATTCATTGTTTGCGTATAACACCCAGTGCTCCATGCAATACATGCCCTCCTTAATACCCTTCACCAGGTTAGACCATCCCCCACCCCCCTCCCCACAGTGCATTTTAGGAAAGGCGTGCCATCTACCTTCTTTTCCTTGATACAGAGGAAGAACAGTGCAAGGGCACAGTTAACTGCTCCATCCCTCACCACTACCGGTTATCCTCCGCAGAGCACAATAGCCCCTGCTGGGGCCTAATGTGGCCATTGCTCTTGCAGGGGAAGAAGGGCTCCACTCACAGTCTGAGGATACACAAGGTGCAAATTGGTGCAGGAGGCTCTAGAGGGAAGGGAGCTGGGGTTCCTCCAGCAGACTGGTCCATTCAGTCACTTTCCTGAAGGAGGTTCTGCGCTCGCTAAAGCAAGTATAGTGTTCCTCTGACCCCGGGTGGCCCCTAGCGGTGTGGGCAGGGGCAGTGAAGGAGGTATAGGGTGTTCCTAGGAAGGGAGATGCTCACATCCCTTTTTACATCTCAGTGGTATAGGGCTTGCTGCAGAATCCACTGTTTGCTCTCGTAGTTTGAAAGAAAAGGACGACAAAGTCAATTCTGAAAAATGAAGAAAGAGGTCTGATCAGCAGGGTAGCCAGTTGGATAGTAGAGTGAATTATGGCTCAGCCTGGGTCAGGACTTAGTTTGTGTATCCGCACACAAGAGCAGAGCTATAATCGCTGCCACACACACGTTTTGTCCACGGAAGCCCAGGCAGGAATAGGCCACCTGTCCCTGATCTGTCTGACCTTATGGCCCCGATGTGGACCAGGGGACGCCTGTCCTGCTCTTGACAGAGCTTCCTGCACTCCTTGCTTCTTGGGTTCCAGGTGTTCTGAAGATAGATATTCCCGGTTGTGGCTCCTGCAGTAGTTGAGAAAGAGCTCCAAGGTGGCCCCTAGTGCCACTGTAGCCTAAGGCTCAGTTTCTCTTGTCCTGATATCCCCTACCCTGGCCATGCTTCTCCCTGACTGGCCCAGGGCCTACAGTAAGAACAGTGTCCCTGCCCACATGAGGCCTGGGCTAGCATTAGCCCAGCCATTCCAGCAATTGGATGCTCCCTCCTCTCCTACAGTCAGTCCGTCCATCCATCCATCCATCCATTATTCTGGTATCTCGTGGCATTCCCAGAGGGCAGAAATAAATACTTGATTAGAATTTAGTAAGACCAGGGGTGTCTGGGTGGTGCAGTTGGTTGAATATCTAACTCTTGGTTTCAGCTCAGATCATGATCTCAGAGTCATGAGATTGAGCCCTGCATTGGGCTCCACGCTTAGCACAGAGTCTGCTTGAGATTCTCTTTCCCTCTCCCCATGCGCCTCTTTCTTGTGCTTGCTCTCACTCTCTTTCAGATAAATAAATAGATCTTTAAAAAAAATAGAAGAGTTCAGTAAGACCAAATGCCTGGATTTTGAGTATGAGAAGAAGTTTTGTGAGAAGTTGTCTGGGACCACGTTGGCCATGGCAGGAGAGAGCTATTGAAAGTTTTCAAGTAGGAGAGGGACATGGCCTAATCCCTGTTGTAGAGCAACCACTCTGCTGGGTGGAGAGGGAGGCCTGGAGCAGGGAACAGAGCAAGGAGGTGGTTGTAATGAGGTTAGAGTCTCCTCTGTGGGGATAGTTTTGAAGTCAGAAAAAGGAGGGTTCTTCTGCCCCAGGTTGTTTTGTCACATGCTGCTTCTCCTGGAAACTTCCCTGTGCTATCACAGAGCTCCTTCTCCTCCTGCTCTCAGCCTCAGAGCAGCCAGTCCCTGACCTGTCCAAACAGTTTATAATCATATATTTGTGGTTCCTTTTTTGAAACAGGGACCATATCTGCTTTATTTGCCACGGCGTTACCCTCTGCCTAGCTACGTGCCTGCATAAAGCAGGCAATCAATAAACATTTATTGGATAAATGTGTTTAATTAATTAATGGCAATGCCTATGTCATAGTCATATACGTATGAGTTTGCTATCTTACCTGTGTAAGTTTTCTAAGCACGAATGATATAGGAATCATTATTCCCCTAGGGAGAAACGGATACCCTGATTGTGTATTATCCATGATCTAGCTGATGACAAGGCAGGAAGCAGGGTCCAGAATGCACATCCTGAACTGTACGGCATCACTACATCCCTTACTCAGGCCCGGAGGACATGGCCACCTTGGGAACGGACCCTGCTGCGTAGCCGGGCCAGCCCAGACTGCCAGACCAATCAGAATGAACATCTCTCGCCCTCCCAGTAATTATTTGTACCTTCCAGCATCACAGCCTGCCTCCTGTACTCCTAGCATGTGTGAATACACTTAGGCAGCAGAGAGCGCGGCACATTCAGGGACTACGAGGAGGCCAGGATGGCTGCAGTGGGAGCATATAGGGAAGTTTGGGCTTGTGTCTTATGCAGTTCTGGGTCCCCACGGAGGGCAGGCATGGGGCTTTGCACATGAAGCGCTCGTTAATGACTTGTGGCATTAATAGGGCCCCTGGTGTATTCACTTTGCCTTTCCTGTACAGGGAGCTCTAACCCTCTCTTTCTTCTGCTCTGACCTCAGCGCCTACACAGAACCCTATAAGGTCTGTCCTATCTCGGCGGCAGCCCCCAAAGAAGACCTGTCATCGGATGAAGAGCAGGGAAGTTCGGAGGAGGAGGACAGTGCTCCAAGAGACCCCAGCCTCGGCCACAAGGTAGGGTGCCCCGTCCTGGGCAAGGGGCCAGTGGGTTGTGGGGAGTCAGAGATGTAAAGGCCGAAAAGGATGGTGAAGGATCCACTGTACCCCCTTTTGGTGAGGAGGGAGCTGTTTGTAAATAGCTCGCCCCAAGTTGGATACAGAGGCTGAGTCACTGCACAGCTGGGGCTGCATCTTAACACACATGGGGAGACACAGGATCCTGTGTTGGTGAGGCCAGGTGACAGCTCCTACCGACTTCTTGGGTCTGAGGAAGTTTGGGGCTTCCCAGAGCCCTTGTGGATGAAGTGAAATAGAGCTGCATGATTTGAATCAAGATAGGCCTGAATTCTAATGACCTTAGGCTTCTGGGCTCAGTTTCTTCATCTGTGAAGTGGGAATCATGAGGATGAGTTAAGGGAAGTGTGTGAGTTTCATTAACTGAAGACAGTTTTGGAATGAAAGTTGGTTTCCCATACCCTGTGTCAGCGCTTAGATGGGATGTCGCTTGTCTGGAGGCAGACAGAGAGTTGGGTCCCTGCCTGATACAGGGACCAAGTCACATTGGTGGTCCAGATCTCTTAGCGGGCATCAGGGCACGGTGGTAATTATATGTGCTGCCTCAGGGTGCCTGGGAGCCTGGCTGATTATAGTCCTTCCACACACTGCTTCTTGGGGCTCGGGTTTGTCTCGAAACAGAGAAGTGAAGAACTTGCCCAGGACCGCACGGCTGTTAGTCCATGTCATCCAGGAAACACCATGAGGTGCTGGGGGCCAGGAGTTTAGACCAAGAGGGACACCCCCGCTGCAGGGAGACAGACTAGGAAGGTTGAGACCAGCTTGACATTTCCCCCATACCATCCCCTGGGCCCCAGTTGTCTGCAGAGGAGTAGCTGGGGAGGTCAAGGAGCATCACCTCCTACCTGACTAGCCTCGTTCAGGTACCTTATATGGTGTCCGTCTCCCATTCTTTGTCATTCTGTCCTTCCAAGGCTGGGCTAGTAGGTGGATCACGTTGATTAAAGACTGTGTCTGTGGAAGCGCTCAGCAGAAGTGCCTGGCACTTAACCTAGCTTTGTATAAATGGTCATGTCTTTCATTTTGTTTTCATACCCTTGATTTCATTTCATTTATCTCTCTGGTCAGGGTCTTCATAACGTGGCCTCCCTAGGGCTATGGGAATGCTGAAGGGGGTTTTCCCACCTGGCTCCTCTTCAGTCCTTCCCCCTGTGGCTCCTGACCCTTCCTCTCCCTCTCTGGATAGAGTGTGCTGTCTTCCGCAATCCATGCCTCTTTGGTTCCTTACAAGTTCAAGGTTAATACCACCACCACTTGGGTGTAGTGGAGGACACAGAAATTAAGTAACTTGCCCAAGGCCACTCTGCTAGTGATTAAAGGGGTTGGACTCAAAACCAGGTCTGGCTGGCTCCAAGCCTGCTCTTTGTTTGCTTGTTTGTTTGTTTTCCCCCCTGTAGCCCTGGAAGCCTTCTCTTACCTCTCCACTTCTTCCCCTCTCCCCAAAAAGAACTGTTGCCTGTTTGAGGGCAAGGGAGAGGAGCTTTGAGTTAGTGGTGCCAGTTAGAGATGATTGTGGCTTTTCTAGGCATCCCGCGGGGTCGTGGAGCCTGGGAGCAGAAAGATAGTTGCTATTTGGGATTTGGTCCCCACTCTGAAGCTGGGAGTTGGGTACCAGGCCAGGAAGAGTCGAAGGGCTGACGGAGCAGTGGGGCGTCCCCTATGCAACTTTCTGTACCTCAGGGTCCCCCACCTAGTGATGGTTCCCCACCATAGCACCGGGTTCTCTGTTAAACCTTCCTCTGGGACCACCTGCATCTCCTCCTCCAGCTGTGTTACCACTGGCCAGTCACTTCCCATTATAGGACCTCAGCTTCCCCATCTGCAAAATGAGAACATTAATAGTAACTGGGCTGTAGGAGGGTTGAATGAGGGCACAGATGTAAAAGTGCCAGCTACGTAGTAGGGGCATGATAACCATCTGTTGTTCCTGTCTGGGAAGCAGAGGGGGAGAGGGAGAAGGGAGGGTCCTATTTGCTCAGGACCATTGTAAAGACATGAAGTCCTAGGGTCCTGGACATTGGTGGTCATCTGGGTCAGCTTCCCAGCCTTGTGGTCTCCAGGCCATTGCATGGACACCCCCAGGAGCTTGCAGGAGGTGGGGTGGTATAGGGAATGAGAAGTTCAAACTCAGCTTCGATGCTCGCTAGCTGAGTAACTAGCAAATGGGCAATTCCTTAACCACTCTGCCCCTCCGTTTCCCCTTCTGTAAAACTGGGAAGACAATAGTGGTGCCTACTTCACAGTAGTTTTGAGAGTGAATAAATCTGAGGAGACAAATGCCTGGCACACAGTAAAAGAACACATGAAGGTCAGAGTGGGTGGGACCGTGGGTAGGATAGGGAAGCAACCTATGCAAGGTCCAGTAGAGCTCAGTGATAACGACAGGGTTGCAGAACTGAGGCAGCTCCTGCCAGGCACAGGGACCTCTTCTGTGTCCTGGAGTCAGAGCCACGTAGAACCAATGGCCAGCCAAAGGCGGGGCCCACATCAGGAGCTGGGCTTGGAGACACTAGCATCCTGTCATTCTGAGAGCACAGAGGGAGAAGCGTGGGTCTAGACTCCTCAAGGCAGGTCAGTTCACCCTTGGGAGCCCAGCCTTCTCACCTACCAAATGTACCGAGCATCCCTTCCCTTCTGCCCTCGAGGCTTTCGTAATGAACCACAGTGGCAATCACCTTTAAAAATCAAGTTTTCGTTGCATGAGGCATGCTCCACTGGGTTCTCCTCATAAAGTGTGAAGTCATTACAGGTGAGGGTTAGATGCTCTGGGGTACTCATTCCTAGTTCCTGTGTCCCCATGGAGGTAGCTGTGGTACACAGTTTGGTGTGTATCTTTCCAGAACCTTTTCCCTGCATTCATCTGTGTGTATCATTCATTATGAGTGGAAAATGGAGGGTACTGTTTGTGGAGTTGTTGTTTTCATATGTTGAATATATCAAACTATAAGAAACCTGGTGTAACTGGGTTGCAGTCACTCGCTGGTATCGTAGAGACTGTTGCACATTGCTACACAGCGTCCTTTTATTTTTACTGCTGTATGGTGTTCCAATTTATGGATACGCTGCCCTTTATTTTGCTCTCCCCCTGCTGAGGGAACTTACGGGGTTTCTAATTTGTGTGCTCTACCAACAGAATCACAGTGCACTTGCTCACACACCTCCTTATGCACATGCTTTTCTCTAGGGTAGATCTCAGAAAGGGATTGGTGGGCCAGAGAGGTGCACTTTCGATCTCCGTACCTGCCACTACGGTGACCCCCAAGAGGCCATGACAGCGCACTCCCTCCTGGCAGCCCTCAGTGCAGAAGAGTTCGCAAACTGCTGGGCTGTGGTGTAAATATGAAGGGAGGTTTCTGGAGGGAGCAATCTTTCCTGGCTCGTTCTTGCTGTAGAAGTTTTGGTGGCATGGGAGGTGGGGAGAAGGAGCATTTACTCCTCATTCTTTCATCTTCCACTGTGTCTGAAAATTCTACTTCCTCAGAAGGCAAAGACCTCTCCCCTTCTGTGCCTCCATTACATCAAGGAGGGAAAAGGAGCCAGATTTCCCATCTCCAGCCACCTCCTAGGAGCAGACCTAAGGAAAGTGTGAATGATAGTGGAATTGCTTCCCCTGGGGCCTCGGGAGGCATGTTTGCGGTGAGCCCCACCCTTCCTAGAGTTTGATGTAAAAATAAATGTAAGGTGATGAGCTCCACTCTTCCAGATGTTTTGAGGTGGCCATGTCAGAAGGAGAGAGATTTGGATCAGGATGGGAAGCTGAACCCAGCTGTCCACCCACCCACCTGTCTGACTTCTCCCTCTCTTCCACTCAGAGATATTCAGGGGGTATGGGTTAAAGGAAAGAGAGGGCAAAAAAGGAAAAGCAAAAAGGACATAAAAATAGATCCAGCTGTGAAAGGAGACAAAGGCTGCCTGGCATGTCACTCCTCCCTGACAGCAAGCCTTGTTTTCAGACTAACTGAGACTGTTCAAGCTAAATACCAGCTCTCCGGAGACCAGCCCAGGAGTTGGTGGCCTCTCCGAGCCACCTCCTCCCTCCACCTCCTCCTCCCTTTGTGTGAGTCCTGTTGTCACCACATTTCCCTGATGGGTCCACCCTCGAGCCCAGGCAGAAATTTGCCCTGTCCTCTGGAACAGGCCTGTCCTGCCGTGATGCCCTCCCCAGCCCTGCCCAGACAGGTCATCTTTTCGCTGGCTGCACCCACGGTCCAGGCGGCCTGGTCTGGGCCTTCTGCTGGCCTCGTGCCCCCAGACCTTGCACCTGCCACCTCGCCCTGACCATCTGCTTGAACCCCAGTTATTTCCATTAGGCCAGTCTCCCACCTGGCTTAAATGCCGACATATGCTTTCTTCATGCCAGTCTTACAACCGGTTGTGCAGCCCTGAACATTGGCTCCATGGCATGTGCTCACTCCTCCTAGTCCCTGGGAGGCCCTCCTAAACCTGCAGAAGCTTCCTCAGGCTGCAGCCTGTTCTCCTTCCCAGAAAACAACCTCGCCCCCGGGTGAACATGAACTCCCTCCCGTCTGCATCTTCTCTTGTATCCTCACTCAGTTTCTCCCCGTCCCTCCCCTTCAGCAGAAATTTATTTACTAAGTAGCCACTGAGCACCTCCTATGCCAGGCACCCTTCCAAGGGCTTAAGATCCAGCAGCTACAAGACAGACCAGGTGCCTCCCTGCCCTGGTGGAGTTTCTACTCCAGTGAAGGAGATGAGCAGTCAGTTAGAAGGCTCCTAAGGTGGGCTTAGGCTGTGGAAGGGCTATCACATCAAACACACAGAACAAACCCTGGTGGTGGGAGCAGGGCTGCAGGGGTGGGATGAGGGGGGAAATTTAGGCGGAGAGGGTAGAGAAGGCTTTTTTTTGCAATTAAAAAATGTATTAAAATACACATAACATAAAAACCCACCATCGTAACTATTTTTAAGTGTATAGTTCAGTGGCATTAAGTACACTCACCCTGTCGTACACCACCGCTACCATCCATCCACAGAACTCTTTATCTCCCCAAACTGAAACTTCGTCCCCATGAAACACTAACTGCCCACCCCCTTCCCCAGCCCCTGGCTGCCACCGTGCTACTTTCCACGTCTACGATTTTGACTGCTCTGGGGACCTCATGTAAGTGAGTTGGGGTTATATGGAATTTGTCCTTCTGTGACTAGTTTATTTCACAGCATAATACCCTCAAGGCACATCCATGTTGTAGCCTGTGTCAGAGTTTCCTTCCTTTTTAAGGCTGAAGAATATTCCACTTGTATGTACACATCACATTTTGTTTGTCATTCATCCACCAATGGGGACTGGGGTTGCTTCCACTTTTTGGCTGTTGTGAGTAATACTGCTATGAACGTGGTACACAGATGTCTCTTCGAGACATTGCTTCCAGTTCGTTTGTGTATGTCCCCAGAAGCGGAGTTGCTAAATCATATAATTCTATTTTTAATTTTTTGAGGAACCGCCATATCATTTTCCACAGTGGCTGCCCCATTTTACATTCCACCAGCAGTGGGGAAGGGTTCCAGTTCCTTAGAGAAGGCCTTTATGATGGGGAGGAAACCTTTCAACAGGGAGCTGAATAGTGTGAGCCAGCAAGAACTGGCGGGGTCTAGGGACAGAGCATTCTGGGCAGAGAACAGCAGCACAGAGGCAGGACGGTGAGAATGAGCCTCGAGAGCGAGACCAGCTCAGCAGACTGGAGCACAGGAGAGGGAGATGGGCTGCAGAGATTCTTTAGGACTTCCCTCACCCACAGACATATTCAAGTCTTCCCCACGCCCCTACCTCCCTTACTGCCGTCATCCACCCTGCACAGCCCTCCCTGACCTCCATGAGCCAGGGTCTCCATGCTGTCCACCCCAGACCCTGAGCCTCAGCTCTGGTGGTCTCTCGCCTTGGAAGTTCCCTCTTCTCTTGTTTTTTACTGGCTGCCTTTGTTCTGGTTCTCTCCCTACTTCTGTGGCTGTCCAACTCTGTGCCCCCACACCAGGCATTTATTTCCCAAGGCTCCTGAGCTCTTCCATCCCCATCCATCAGTCATCCTGTGTTCTGCTCAGGCAGCCCATTCCAGGCCAGCAGCCTAGGGCGGAGTTACTAGAGCTGACCTCCTGGTCTGACCCCTCTCTGCAGCCCAATGCTCCAGCCTCCAGCTAAACTTTTGGTTGCTTCTTGGAAGCCCCACATATACTGTCGTCTCCTCTTATTCACAGTTTTGCTTTCCGTAGTTTCAGTTACCTGTGATGAGCTTGATCTAGAAGCAAGTGATCCTCCTTCTGACATATATTCAGAAAGCCAGGAGTCACCTAACACCATGTCACAGCACCCACATCACTTATATCTCTTGATGTCATCATGTAGGCATTTTATCATCTCGTATCATCATAAGAAGAATCAGGGTGTGTGCGGTACTATGAGGTACTGTATAAGATATTTTTAGAGAGACCACATTCACGTAACTTTTATTGTAATATATTATTATAATTGTCCTATTTTATTACTAAGTACTTTGCCACTTTATTTTTTTTTTTAAGATTTTGTTTATTTATTTATTTGAGAGAGAGAGTGCACGTGCACATGAGCAGGGGGAGGGGCAGAGGAAGAAGCAGGCTCCCCGCTGAGCAAGGAGCCCCATGTGGGGCTCGATCCCAGGACCCCAGAATCATGACCTGAGCCAAAGGCAGCTGCTTAACAGACTGAGCCACCTAGGCGCCCCCGTGCCTACTTTATAAATTAAACTTGATCATAGGCGTGTATGTCTAGGAAGAAACATACTGTATGTAGGCATACTGCATTTTATTGCGCCCACTCTGTTGTACTTCACAGATACTGCATTCTTCACAAATCGAAAGTTTGTGACAACTCTGCACCAAGCAAGTCTGTTGGCACCATTTTTCCAGCATTTACTCACTTCGCATCTCTGTGTCACATTTTGGTAATTCTCACAGTGTTTCAAACTTTTCATCATTATCATATTTGTTATGGTGATGTGTGATCAGTGATTACAACTCAGCATTTTGTAGCAATAAAGTATTTTTAATTATGGTACATACGTTGTTTCATACTTAATAGAATACAGTATGGTATAAACATAATTTTTATGCATCAGGAAACCAAAAAATTTATTTGACTCACTTTACTGCGATATTTATTATAATGGTCTGGAAGGACCCACAATATCTGCAAGGCATGCTCCTGTGGCGTTTGGCACTATCTGTGGTCTCCGGCATTCTCTGGAGTCTTTAGACCTATCCCCCAAAGATAAGGAGGGTCTCCTGTACCTCTGACTCAGCACATCGCAGACTGAACTTGGCATCTTCCCATCCCCTCGGCCTGCTTCCCCTCTTGTGCCTGCCATTCTGGGTGTTGGCACCAGATGCTAAAGATTTGAACTCCCTGGCATTTCATCTTCTATTGTCATGTGTTAATCACAGATCAAATGAAATTCAGCAAACTCCAAGGTCTTTGGCCAGGCATCATGAAGGATTCAAAAACAAGTCTGTCCATTCTTCAAACCCACCTCAGGGTCTTTGGACTTGCAGTCAGCTCCACCTGAAGCACTCATCCCACCCTTCGCACAGCTGGCTAAGGGTTTCAAATGAAATGTCACCTCCTCAGAGAGGTCTCCCCTGCTCACTCTGCAGTGCTCAGTTGCAGCATTCCTGTCTACTTCCTTCCTCATGTTTATCTCAAGCTGTGATCATGTGTTTCTTCTTCTGCTTACTTGCATGCCATTTGCCTTTCCCTGTAAGCATAGCTCCAAGAGGGCAGGACCACTTTTTTTTTTTTTTTTTAAGATTTTATTTATTTGTTTGAAAGAGGGAGAGAGTGCGTTCACGAGTGGTGGGGGGAGGGGCAGAGGGAGAGGTAGACTCCCCACTGAGCAGGGAACCCGATGCAGGGCTCGATCCCAGGACCCTGAGATCATGACCTGAGCCAAAGGCAGACGTGTCACCGGCTGAGTCACCCAGGCGCCCCTGGTGCCACACTTCTTTTCACGTTTATGTCTTTATGGCCTGGCACATAAAATAGTACTCAGTAAATATTCTCAAAAAAACTAATAAATAAATGAATACATTAGACTCAGTTCCTGCAGTCAAGTAAGGAAAACAAACCTAGATGCATGACAGTTTGATAAATGAAAACCTTTGTTTGGTCCTGTATAATTTACTTTGCACAGTGAGGGGCAGAGCTGGGAGCCTGCCTGGCTTCTCACCAGCTCCCCAGTAATGAGGCAGAGGGTGTGACTGTTCAGCAGAGTAAACAAGAGACATTTCAAGACAGTGTGAGCGGTGGAGCATGAGGGACACAGACTCTCAGAGACTAGGGGCTCAGAGGTCTAGAGGCGGCTAGGACACCTGCATGTCCCATACCCCTTGTTCAGGGTCCTGGAGGGCTGGGTGTGGAGACAATTAGGATGCCCTGACCCTAAGAGAGCTTGTTCTGTGGCTGATTTTCCTCTCTGCTATGTCTAGATATGCCCGTGGCCCCAGCGTGGGATTGGGGCCACCATCACATTCACCCTCCCTTTCTCCTTCCTGGCCTTATGGCAGCTGCTCTGTGTACCTAGTCTGCAGCCCTGCAGCCCAGAGTTGGACTTGGAGACCTGCAGCCCCCCAGGAACCCCCCCAGACTCACGGCACCAGGATCCATATGTTCACCAGATCCCCAGCAGTGTGTGTCTGCTCACTGAAGTTTGAACCCTGGCCTGTGTACATCAGCCAGCCAGTCTGTATGGAGCCCCCACAGGGCCCTCAGCCCTCCAGGTGCCAGGAAAGAAGCCAGTGTGGTGCCCAACCATGAGGCACTCACAGCCAAGGTGGAGAGTGAAAAAGCTGCTGACATGATAGTCTCTAAACCTTATATTTATGTTTTTTGCTCTTTTCTGAATATTATATCTCATGAGTTAAAATCAACGGCTGCCTGTGAGATAAAACAGTTGTGGGGCAGCCCCAGTGTCCTCAGCTATGTGAACTAAGCTCCAAATAGGATAAGTGGCTCAAGTCTTAAAAGTCAGGACAATCAGGGAGGCTTCCAGGAGGAGGTGAGGTCTTAGTGCTTCACAAAGGAGAGTAGGGTGTAGTTAAGTGAAAAGGAGAAGGAACGTACATAGGAGGCACAAACAGACAGTTTGAAATACAGCCATTGACTGGCTTCTTGAGGTCATGGCTGGTCCTTTCTTGACCTGACGTGAGATGGTGAGGACAGGAAGACCAAATATCATATGAGCCTTTTCAAACAGTGAGAACTTGCCAATCACAGTTACAACCACTCTCTTAGGATTCTAGAAGCTGAGAGAGCTGACGGGCATTTTGATATCACTTGGTTTTGTTTTTACTGCGGTAAGAACACTTCACATTAATTCTACCCTCTTAATGTCCATTGACGGATGAATGGGTAAACAAAGTGTGGTCTGTTCATACAATGGAATATTATTCGGCCTTAAAAAGGAAGGAAATCCCGTCACATGATACAGCATGGATGAACCTGGAGCACATTGTGCTAAGTGAAGTAAGCCAGTCACAGAGGGACAAATGCTGCATGATTCCATTTACATGAGGGATCTAAAACAGTTGAAGCAGAGAGTAGAATAATGGTTGCCAGGGGCTGGGGGAGAGGGAAATTGAGAGTTGCTATTCAGGGGGTATAGTGTCCCAGTTATGCAAGAGATTGCTTTGTCTTACAGGAAGGAAAACTACAGCTCACAGAGAAGCCATTGCCTGCTGGGGGTTATTCAGCAGGTTTGAGGCAAAGTCCACAGTAGATTCAGGTTTCCTGGTCTCTCATTCGGGGCCTTCCCAGATGCTTCTGTGAATATATTACAAACTGCATCAGAAGCAAAGATTCCCTCCAAAACTAAAAGTTTCTTAAAGCATATAGGCCAAAGCCAGACTCAAGCAGCCTGGCTTCAGGAACTAGAATAAGGCAGGTGTCAGCATGAGCTGGAGGCAGCCACTTGGTCCTGGGGAGCCAGGAGACTTCTGTATGGTCCCACCTTCTCCCTACCCTCCTCCTCGCTTGTGTAGCCTCTCTTTCACCATCTTTATCCCTTCTCTGCCTCCTGTGGGAGCACAGGTGACAGGTGGGATAAAAATGAGCCATGCCTCCCTGAGCCCGTCTCTGAGTTTCCCAGTGGCCGCTGAAGGCTGTGCTGGACACCCTGACCTGAATTCCCAGGGGAAAGACAATGTGTGTGATGGTGGTGCCTGGAGGGACTTTGGAGACAGCACTCTCCAAGAGTCTGGTGACACTTGTGAGTCCTGAGCACTCTCCCTTCTCCAGATGTGGCCTCGGAACACTCCAGCAAGCCCCCTCACTGGGACCCTCTCAGGATTTCCCCAGGGCTTGACACAGCCAGAGAAGGCAGTCCCTCCCCAGTTCTGGGTGGATTTTTCTTTCAATGGGCTGTGTGGCTGAGGAGGCTGGCAAATCCAGAGCATCAGGATGCCTGCCTTGGGGCTCTGCAACCTCTCAAGGTTAGTGTGTGACTTAGAGACACTTCCAGAGATCGTAGGGAAGTTCCGGCA
The DNA here is from genome assembly GCF_017311325.1 of Ursus maritimus. Classification (NCBI taxonomy): domain Eukaryota; kingdom Metazoa; phylum Chordata; class Mammalia; order Carnivora; family Ursidae; genus Ursus; species Ursus maritimus. Next base: position 4,971,727 of record NW_024423786.1, read on the forward strand.
CAGGGACCTGCAGGAACCGAAAAGGCCCAGAGGTAGGGAAAAACAAGGTGTAAAATTGTGTTCCGTGGGGCATGGAGGAATGCAGGAGAGGTGTCCGGAAAGGGTCTCTAGGCTGAATCACAGGCAAAGGGTAGGACTTACCTGTGCCTCATTTCCCTCATCTGCAAAATGGAGATAATAAGAATAGTACCTTGCTCATAGGTTGTTGGAAGGATTCAGTGAGAATACATGTAAAAAACTAGAGCCATTCTTAGCACATAATAAGTGTTCAATGAATGCTAGCTATTCTATTATGACGTAGGTATTATTATTATTATTATTATTATTATTATTATTACAGCTGCGTTACAGATGAGGCTCAGAGAAGAGAAGTCATCTGTTCAAGGGCATAGGTGTAGGAAGGGGTAGAGTCCAGGATTTGAACCCAGGTCTTCCGACACCAGAGTAGGGGCTCTCAGCATCATTCTGGATGATGAGTCCTTTCTGCAAATGCTAGGGAACCATAAGAGGCACTCGGGACTGTAAGTGACAGCAAAAGGTGGCCACCATGACCTAGGATGGATTGGAGTAGGTGAAAGACTGGAGCTCCCAAAGAGCTAAGAGACAAGTTCAGTTGAGGGTAGAGGTATGCTAGGAGCTCTGGTCCAAGATGGTGACCAGAAAGCTCATCACTTCCAAGGTAGGGAAGTTCTGAGTGTGGAGAAGGGCCAGGCTAAGTGGAGTAGATGTACATGTGGCAAAAGTCATTGGAGAAGGAGGTGTCAAGGAGCTGAGAGGCAGAGGGTCCTGGTGTGGAGAGTGGAGTGCCCTGGTAACCACAGATAGGGAGAACCGAGCCAAGCACCAAGACCCAGGACATGGGGCTTGACCAGAGGCTGACAGAGACAAGCGTGGAAGGAAGGAGGTGGCTGTTTAAAGGCAGAGCAGATGTGAACCCAGGAGTCCTGTAAGTAGGAAAGGTGGTGAGAAACCAGGAGCTTTCGAGACGATTTCTTCGACTTTTGCCAAGTAGGACATTGTGGAGAAGGAACGTGTGGCTCCTGGGCCTACTTGGGACCCTCCTGAGGGCCAGGCCATAAAGCCGGGGGTTTGTTGGCCTGCTTTTCACAATAATAATAATTATTACTATGACTATTACACAGTGATAACGATGCCTCCCTCCTCTGTGGCTCCTCACTGAGATGAGCTTTTCCACTTACAATCCTGTATGAGCTTTGCAACAGCCTCTAAAACAGCAGTTGTCAAAACCTTTTGGTCTCACACCTCTCTCTCCTCTTAAAAATGATTGAGGACCCCATAGAGTTTTTGTTTCTGTGAGTTTCATCAGTCAGTATTTGCCACATGAAAGGGTAACACTGAGAAAACTTTTAAACATCTTTTAATTCATTTAAGAATAACAGTAATAGGTCCATTGCATGTTAAAATAAATGGCATTTTTTATGAAAAATAACTTTTCAGAAAAACTTAGGAGCATAACATTGTTTTTCCATTTTTGCCAATATTCATAACATCTAGCTTCCTAGAAGACAGCTGGATTCTCCCGGCTGCCTCTGTGCTCAGGCTGTTGGAATTGTTGTTTGGGCCAGCTTCCCAGAGAAGTAGTCAGAAAAGGGAGACAGAACCCCAGAGGTTCTCAGGTCACGGTTGGGGAACTGCGCTTCTAGAAGGAAGCTAAGCACCTGCATGTAATAGCTGGAAAACTGAGGCATGGAGACAGAGGACTAGGACTTCTAGCTCTTTCTGTGACTGCTACCAGAAGGGTCCCTAAAGGAGGACTAGCCCTCCCAGGTTGGTCCCAGAATAGCCAGGGTTGACTGGCTGGTTTGCCTGGGGCCTGGGGAGGAAGTGCAGGACTGGGCGGCCCTGGGGAACTGGGAAGATAAGCTGCCTCGGCCTTGGGCAGAGGGGCCAGTGGTGGCCTGATATAACACCCACAGCGTCAGCCTGAGAAACATGATAGCGCAGGCCCTGGCGCCCCCAGCCCCCACACTCCTGGGAGGAACCCTGTTCCCAGAAGTCTGTCCCTGGACACTGCCGTCAACCTCGGAGTTCATTTCCTGGTTAAACAAACATCTATATTAAATGGCCCGGGTGGGCAACGCCCAGTAGCAGCTTCTGAGGAGAGCCTCGGGCACATGGCCTGCCAGGCCCCCTTCTTGTCCGGCTGGTGAAGACACATCCATCATCAGCAGAGTCACTAAAGCAGTACGGCCCCATGCGTCCCGCCCGGAGTCTGCCCGTCTGGCAGGAGGGGTTGGGAAGGACGTGCAGAGTGGCCCGTGCCCTAGCCCTACCAGAAGTCTGCCCTTGACAGCTTTGAGATTGAAACAATGGTAATGGTGGCAACTCCAAAAGTTGGGGTGGGCCCGACCACTCCCATCCATCATCTCATCGTCTCGTCCTGGCAGGTGGGAGTGCTGACCCCATCTTCAGGATGAGGACATGGAGGCATCTGAGGAGGGCTTGCCCTCAGCCGCATAGCCACTCGTGGCCTGGCTGGGATGTGGGTCCAGGCATCCTGACTTCCAGCCTAGTTCTCTTTCCTGTGTAGCATGGTAGGCACTGCTCCAAGGGTCAGAGATTAGAGAGAACCTAGTCAGAGGACTAGCCTGGGCTCCCCCTGGAGTGCCAGACTCCTGCTACCACCTTTCCAGTACAGTGAAGGATAAGTGTTTCCAACTTGAAAACCCCTGCCATCTATAATGAGCAGAGATGCCATTTATCACCAAGTGCTTACGTGCCAGATGCACTGCTAAGTGCTTGGTTTCTGAAGCTGGACTACCCGGTTTTGAATTTTGGCTCTCCCACTTACTAGCAGTGACTTTGGGCAAAGGTTAGAACTTATCTGTGCCTCAGTTTCCTCATCTGCAAAATGGAGATAATAAGAATAATACCTTGCTCATACGTTGTTGGGAGGATTCAGTGAGAACACACGTAAAAAGCTAGAGCCATTCTTAGCACATACTAAGTGTTCAATGAATGCTAGCTGTTATTAAGTGGGTATTATTATTATTATTATTACTACTACTACTGTCTCTGTGTTACAGATGGGACTCAGAAATCACCTGTTCAAGGGCATAGGTGTAGGAAGGGGTGGAGATTTGAACCCAGGTCTTCTGACATCAGAGCACAAGCTCTCAGCGTCATGCTGGATGACAAGTGAGCATTGAGTCACAGGCCCCTGGGAGATAGGAGGTCATCTTGTCTTCATTTTATAGGGGAAGAACCCAAGCTTGAGATCTCCTGACCTCTGTCCTTTCTCCACAAAGTCATTCTTTTGATGGAAGCTTGACCACAGGGTTTCTTAGCTGTTAAGGCTCGTCCTGGCAGAATATTTTTTCCATTGCAAGAGTTTTGTTTACAAAGCCTTTTCACATGTGGGACTCTGCAGGAGCCCCTGCTTGGGAGGAGTGAGCTTCTCTTGTCCACAGAGCCCCACACTAGCCCTGCAGATGCAGAAGGCAGATGGTGAGTCACGATTCGGCGCCTGTGGGAGGGCCGGAGGCCAGGTGAGACTGTAGGCCTCTGCAGGCCTCGCTATTTCCCCTCCTGCTCCATGGATGCTGTGACAGCCCACCAAGAAGCAGCAGTGAGATGCAGGAGGGAGACTGACCGAGGGCCCAAGTTCTGCCCTACTTGGGTGGCCTTGGAGAGAATGAAATCTCCAAAAACACTTTCCTTCTTAGCCAAGCAACTATTCGGGATGAAACAGCTAGAGACGGGAACTCATTTATTGAATACCTACTGTGTGCCAGGCACTGTATCTCATTTCATTGATTTGTTCAGTTGTTGATTGAACATCTCCCGTGTGCAAGGATGGCATCAGGTAGTGTGGCTGCTGTGAAGAAGAGCACGCAAGATGAACGGTTATAACAAGTGGCTCTTGCCAGGGGGTGAGGTTTTGCTTCCCCCGAGGACATTTGGCAATGTCTGGAAACATTTTCAGTTGTCACAACTTGGGGTGGGGGTTGCTCCTGTCATCCAGTGGGTAGAAGCCATGGATACTAATTAATGATCCTACAGTATATAGGACCGACTTTGCAACCAAAGCTGCCTGGCCTAAAATGTCAGTAGTGCCAAAGCTGAGAAACCCTGGAATAGAGAATGACTTTGGGTGATCTTCAGGTCAGGTGGTCAGGGATGGCCACACTGAGGATGTGACGTTTGATCTGAAAAAGTCAGAAAGTAAGAATTAGATCTGGGAAGGAGCATCACATGCAGAGGGAGCAGCAAGTATAAAGGCCTTGAGTCAGGAATGTATCATCAGAAAGACCAGTGCATGAGGGGCACCTGGGTGACTCAGTCAGTTGGACGTCTGCCCTCAGCTCAGGTCATGGTCCCGGGATCCTGGAATCAAGCCCTGCGTGGGCTCCCTGCTCAGCAAGGAGCCTGCTTTCTCCCTCTCCCCTCACCCCCATTCGTGCTATATCTCTTTCTCTCAAATAAATAAGTAAAATCTTTAAAAAAGAAAAAGACCAGTGCACGAAATTGGGCTGATTGTTCTCCACCGTATTTCGGATGAAACAACTGAAGCTCAAAGGAAACAGCCTGCCAGCCGCCATACAATCACACAACGAAGGAGCCAGAATTTGAACTTGGATATGCTTCGTCCCAGAATCTCTTTGCTTTCTTTCCACTGCCTCAACTGCTACTCTCAGAGGAGTGGCTCAGCCTTCATTTTGCTGTTGAGACCTGTCCCCTACTTGACCCTGTAAATTATTTTTTTCTTATTCCATCCCTGAGCATTTGGTTCAGTCCCTGGTTCCTACCTCAATAACGAAAACCACAAAGATAATGATCGCCATTACTTCTGTATGGCTTACTGTGCACTAGACACTATTCCGTGTGAGAGATATCTAAATAGACGCATAGACAAGAGATAGAGAGATACCTCTCTGTAATACACTCATTTAGTTTGCACAATGTGCAGGTGTTAAGTACCCTTATTCTGTTGTGCCCATTTTACAGATAGGAAAACTGAAGTATAGAAAGGCTAATTCAACTAGTAAAAGGCAGAAACAGGAATTGAGCCCATACTACCTAGTTCCAGAGTCTGTGCTCTTAAGCAAAACACTGTGTAGTTGCTCTCTCAACAGGTAGTGAGTTTCTGGTCATTAGAGTAGATCATTCACTTGACCAGTGGCTCCTCGAATTTAGTCACATATAAGTTCTGCATAGAACAGAATTTAGAGGTCACTTTATTCACACATGGGGACACTGAGGCCCAGCCTTAGAAAGTGACTTTTGCAAGTTGTACCGGGAGGTACTGGTAGAGCTGGAATCAGAAGCCAGGTGTCCCATCCAAGTGCCCTCTGCTCCACTGGGGTCACCCCACCCCCAGTCTTGCCTACACATTCCCGGCGTCTGCCGTCTGTTCTGTCAGGCTGCCCCATAGTGTCTTTGCTCTTCTGGATCCCAGCCAGCAGCTGTGTCTGATATCTGGCAGGTTCAGGGCCACAGAGGAGGGGCCTGCTTGTGGCAGAAGGCCCAGGCATCTGCCTCAGCCCCCGCCCATCCTTCCTGTTTATAGACATCATCTCAGTTATTCCCAAATCTTACAGGTGCAGAAGTTGGGCCTCAATGGGTTAAAGGGCTCACCTCCTGAGGTCAGCCAGGACAGTTAGTACTTCCCAGGTGGAATGAACATTTATTCATTCTTTTATTCACTCATTCATTCTTTCAGTCAACAAAAGCAAGGCACTGGTCGTGCAGGGGTGAAATTTATGGTTCCTGCCCTCCAGGAGAGACATACTTGGTATCCTTAGAGGAGGATGCCCCAGAAAGGATACCTAATCCAGCTGGTTCAGGCAGGTGATCAAAAAAGGCTCCTTGGAAGAGGTGATGGATACCATGGCTAAGTCTTAAAGGATAACTAGGAATTAGCCAGGCAGAAAAGGGGAAAAGGACACCAAGGGGACAGCACATGCAAAAGCAAGAAGTAAGAGCCCTCTCTGTATGCAGAGAACTGCACGTGGTTCAGGGTTGCTAAGCCTGTGGGTGGATGCCAAGATCACACAGTCATGAGAGTGGCCACCTAGTGAGCACTTACTGTGTGTTTGGCAGTGTTCTGAGCATTAGCTCAACAACCTTCTGAGTTAGATGCTTTCAGTGTCCACATTTACAGATAAGGAAACCAAGGTGCATTGAGGTTGAAGATCTCAACAGGTAGTGAGCACCAGGGAGTGGGCTGAAAAGTACATGGACTTTGCCTCCAGCAGTTTGCAGTTCCGTCTGTAAACTCCATGCTTGTGGAGGTGGGGTCTCTGATTTGGGGCTGTCCCGCCTGATCACTCTGTTCCCTCTTGCAGATGGAAGGACAGTCTAGAGCCCATGTCATCGCACAGGAACTGCTGTCTTCGGAGAAAGCGTGAGTCCCCAAGCAGCTGCCTGTGGCCTTGAGCCTGTTAACAGAACATCACCCCTCCCTGGCTTAAGCAGGATGGGAATTAACGCAAACTCAACCCTCTTTCCCTCTGTAGATACGTGGAGATGCTCCAGCACTTACATCTGGTGAGTTAATCATTTCCATTGTCTAAAACTAATTGCCCCTTTACAAGGCTGTGATACAAGAGGCAGAAAAGCAGTGAGGAGACAGAGGTGATTTCGATGAACAGAGGCTTGGCAGCAGACAGATGTCCACCAAGCGTTTTTGTGGACGTCTGTCTCCTGATTCATGTGCTTCAGGGAGTGAATAGCACTGTGCTTTCCATAGGTATATCGCTCTGCCTGGACCGGGTGTATGGGGGGATATGCTAAGGCTCTGGAAGGATGTTTGCAGTTTCCTCAGCCCTCTTGTTGAAGAAGGCAGAAGGAGGACAGGTGTAGTTCTGAGTCATTGCTGTGTGTGCGAGGTTAGGTGTGTGTGTGAGTATACGTGTGTGGGTGCATGCATGTGTGGGGGGGTGTATACATGTATATGTATGTTTAGGTCCGTATGGAGAAGAAGATATGTTAGCACAATGACAGAGCAGCTGGGGTAAGGAGAAGCTTTTTCAGTCATCCCAGCACTGGGGCAATAACATCTGAGCTAGTAGAGAGGAAATCCTCTGGACTTTCAGAGGACAGGAGGCCAGACTTGGAGACTGCCTGGGTATCAGGAGCTGCCACCCTTTCCAACCCACAAAACTGCCTGGAAGGTCTTCCTTTGCAGTCAGTTCAGTTCAGTTCAACAAACATTTTTTGAGCACTTGATGTGTGATGAGAGCTGGGAAATAGAAAGTCAGATCAGACAGGCCCTTTCCCAGGAGCTCTCTGGCCAGCGAAGGAGACAGATTAGTAAATGAGAAATCATCTGGAGCACGGGGGGAAGGACTGACAACCTGGGGGAATCTAGGCAGACTTCTCTGAGGAGGTGACTTTTGAGATGAGTCATAAGGGGGGATGAGGGAAGAGGGTACAGCAGAGATGTGGGAAGTGAAGGAACATCAAGGGCACCTGCTCCTTGAGGTCTCTAAGCCATTTCCAGTCCCCTGGTAGTTTAGCATCTGATTCTACACTGTTTTGCATCGTTCACCACATCTATCCAAGAACATGAGAGCTGGGAATGTCCACCCTGGACATTTTGTCTGTGGTGATACAGAGGCCCAGAGAGAGTGACTGAGCCAGGGTGAACACCCTGTTCTCCCAGTGCATTGTCATGTGTTAATCCTGTGTCTTCCAACTGCCTTTGGAGTTCTTTGTGGCAAGGGCCCCTCTGGATGCAGCAGAGCACCCAGCACCAAGCCAGGCCTCCTGCTGAATGCAGCTGAGGTCCCCTGTCAGTGACATCACCTTAGTGTCACACTGCTATGTGAGCAGGGACACCCAGGTCCCCAGAAGCAGGACAGAGCACTACTCTGGTCTGTGTGCCCAGCCCCTCATTTTTTCCCTTTAGGATGAGAGCTTTGTGTTCATTATTAAACCCAAAAGCCCTCAGGTATGAAATGTACCACCCTCTTACACCTAATAGGTCTCTTTAGGAAGGGCAGGAAGAGTCACTCTTCTGTTTTTTTCTTCTCTCTCACTTGCCTCTGAGCTGGCAGCATGACAGAGAGGCTGGGCTTTTTGTTTTATGACTTTGTTAAGAGGGTTTTAACTGGGAAACTTCCATCTGTGTTTGCACTGCTTCCTGCCAGTTGGAAAGATGCTGAAACCGCTGGTAATCCATAATAATATCCTGAGGAGGGAAAAAAAAGAGCCCATAAAAGTCACAACTCATAAGTTAGTTTCGGGAAATTGTGGTCCAGAGCTACATTTATGACATCAGTGTGTATGGGGACAGAAGAGGCAGAAAAGCCCCAGTGTGACTCCAAGTCCTGGCCAGGGACATGAGTCTAAAGGAGACCCATAAACTCCGTGACGTTCTCCACCACTCCCAGTCTGGATCCATCTCTGAGTGCTAAGATTGGCAGGTTATCTCTCAGAATTCCTCTTTATAGATTTGTTGCTATTGAAATCCCAAGGCTGCCCAGTGATGGGAAAGGCTGACCGTGCATTGTGAACCTCCCCAGTTAGAAAGGTCCCTAGTTCCATTATGCTGTTTTGAGGGGGGAATAGGGTGGCCTCTGGCCTTCTATGTTTGGGATTCAACCCTATACTTGTGAACTGGTAGGCAGAGCTAACTCAGTGATGACTAAAAGTTCTGGTCATCCAAAATTGAATCCTAATGGTCAAGATCCTGTTTTGCATACATAGCCTATTAACTAAGAATGGATTTTATATGTTTTATTTATTTTACTTATTTTTTTAAAGACTATTTATTTGGGGAGGAGGTTGAGTAGGGGGAGGGGCAGAGGGAGAGGGAGAAGCAGACTCCCTGCTGAGCATGGAGCCTGACTCATGGGGCTCCTTCCCAGGACCCTGAGATCATGACCTGAGCTGAGGTTAGCCACTTAACCAATTAAGCCATCCAGGCACCCCTATATGTTTTAAATGTTTGTGAAAAAAGGTAAAGAAGATGCATCAACTGTACTTGAGAAAAATAGATGTAAGAGTTTTCCATATATTCTTGATATAGACCTTGTCAAATATATAATTTGAAAAAAAAAAGAGGTAAAGAATATATAACTGGGACTGTATGCAGTCCGCAAAGCCTTAAATATTTATTGTGTGGCCCTTTACAGAAAAGGTTTTCTGACTTCTGGTTTAAAGACTCCCTTCCATCCTTCCAGGAACCCAGTCATAAATTCATCCCCCTGCCCAATTATCTGTATAATCAAATTCTCACCCACTCATGTAGTCAGCTTCTCAATCACTCATCTGTCCTTTAATCTATCTGTGCCCCCTTATGGCACATCTGTGCTCCCATTTATACCCCCTCTCAATTCATCCACTATTCAGAGGTCTGCCCATCCTTCCAGCCATCCACCCACCCACTCATCCACCCATCCTCCCATCCACCCACCCATCCACCCATCCGTCCGTCCATCCATCCATCCATCCAACCGTCCGTCCGTTCGTCCGTCCATCCATCCATCCATCCATCCATCCATCCATCCATCCATCCAACCATCTATCCACCTGGCTTATTCCTTTTGGAGGGGACATCACAGGATTTTTACAGTGCCTGTGGCACTGAAATGGGCCTTCGAGTGCCCCCAAAGATAAATAAGGCCCAGAATCTGCCCTTGAATAGGTATCTCTTATTTGTGGTGGTAAAAGCCTGGAGTAGGGAAGAGAAATAGATAGGTAAACAGTCAGTTATGCTACTCCATGGTAAGTATAATTTGCACAATTATAGTTTTGTGCAAAATCTGCAGGAGCATGGGGAAGGGAGATTCCCCTTGTGGGTATCTAAGAAGACTGACAGAAGAGGTGCCCCTAAGGTGGATTTTGAAGGAGCCTGATGGAGGAGGGCACATAAGGCAGGTGGTCAGCATGGAAATGCTCACAGGCCTGAAGGTACATGATATGTCTGGAGAACGGTGCACCGTCACACATGGTTATAACATGGATAAGTTTGAAAAGGCAGGTTGGAAGTGGAATTGGGGGTCAAATGATTGGTCCAAAAACCAAGTACCTAAAATGCCAGGCTTTTTCTTATATGTAGTGATTCGTTATAGATCTTGAATAGTTATATCCTGTGGACATCTTCAATGCTCTGTTTTCTCATCTAAAAAAAAAAAAAAAAAAATCCCTTCCTAGCAAAAGTTGAAAATTCCTAGCATGGGTTCCTCCTTTGGGCTAAGGCATTGAAGGCCTTTTCAGAAGCCAGTCTGCCGACTGGGAGAGGTAACCCTGGAAGTTATCACCATCTGTTTTGCCAAGAGAAGCTCCCTCCCCTAAGAGGCCCAACATGATCTGATCCCCGTCTACCTCTCTGGCACTGCCTCCTACCACTTTCGTTGTTCTCTTCAGCCACTCTGGGCCTTCCCGCTCTTCTTAACATAATGCAAATGCATTTCCATTGCATGGCTTTGCACGTGCTTTTCTTGCCACTGGAATGTCCTACTCCCGATCTTCTCATAGCCAGTTCCTCCTTCTCATTCTGGTGTCAGCTCAAAGCAGTGGTGCCCAAAATTTAGTGGCATAGAACAACCATGTTATTATGCTTGTAAATTCTTTGGGCCAGGAGTTTGGACAGGGCAAGGTAGGGAGAGTGTGTCTCTGATCCCCAGTGTCTGGGCAGGACTTCAAGACTAAGGGCAACTTGATGACCAAAGGTTAGAATCACCCTAAGTGTCATCATTCATGGCTGGTGGTTATTGCTGGCTATTGTCTGAGACCTCATTTGGGCTGTTGGCCAGAGCACTTACTCCTGGCCTCTCCATGTGGTCCCTCTGCATGGGCAGGTTTGGGCTTCCTCACAGCATGGTGGCTGCTTTCCAAGAGTCAGTGTCCCGAGAGAGAACTGGGAGGAAGTGCGTGGCATTTGTATGATCCAGCCTTAAGTCACGTAGCACCACTTTCACCATATTCTATTAGTGGAGACAGTCACAAAGGTCTACCCAAGTTCAAGGGGAGGGGATATAGTTTCCAGCATCAGTGGGAGAAATATCAAGCTTACATTGCATAATGACCATATGAGATAGGAGATATTGTTATGAGCCGTTTGGGGAAAATACAGTCTGGGTCAACTGGGAGTCAACTGGTCGAAGCTGGGTTCAACTCAGTGGCTGTAGTTCTTATGTGTTCATTCTGGGACCCAGGTTGACGGGACAGCAGGCAATCAGGGAAGGCTCTCCCCATGGTGATGGCAGGGAGCAAGCAGAAACACCAGAGGGCTGCTGAGATTCAGTCTCATGACTGGCACATCATCACTTCTGCCCCACATCCCACTGGCCAGAGCAAGTGTCAAGGCCTGGCCCAAAGACAAGGGACAGGGGTCTGCTCTCCCCCATAGTGAGGCCATGGCAAGCATGTGGATGCTGGAGTGGATGCTGGCGGAGGGTAAGGAACCACAGCTGTGCCTCCTCGTCTGCACCATCTCATACTCCATTTTATTTTCTTCACAGAAACTTTCATATCTAAAATCATCTAATTTATGTATTTATTTACTTATGTTGTATTTTCATTTTTGTTCAGCTCCAAATACTTTCTAATTCCCCTTGTGATTTCTTCTTTGACCCATGAGTTATTTAAAATTATGTTGTTCCATTTCCAACTATTTGTGAATTTCCCAAATTTCCGCCTGCTGCTGATTTTTAATTCTGTCGTGGTTGGAGAATGTACTTGTGTGGTTTTAAATTTATTGAGATTTGTTTTATGGCCTGGCTTATAGTATATCCTGGAGAATGTTCCATGTGTGCTTGTGTTTTCTGCTCTAGCTGGTGGGTGTCCTATAGATGTCACTTAGGTCAGTGCTGTTTGAGGTGCTGTTTGAGGCTTCTACGCCCTTGCTGTTTTTCTGTCTCACCCCTCTGTCCCCTCCTGGGAGTGGAGTCTTGATTACTGAGGTGTCTATCTCTCTTCCATTCTGTCCACTTTGCTTCATTTATTTTGGGGCTGTTCTCAGAGGCTTATTTACCGTCTTATCTCCCTCACTAAACTCAGAGCTCTTTGAGGACAAAGAACTTGACTGGTCCCATTCCAGTGTCTTGTGAGGCCTGGTACACCATCAGGGCTCAGTAAATATCTGATGAATGAGTGATGGCAGGTCAAACTTCCAGCAGTCTTACCACTTCTTCGGTCAGAACTATTTCCTGAGCACCTCTTATGTGCTGGGTCCTTGTCCTTCAGGAACCGACAGTCTAGGAAGGAGAGAGGCACAAAAGGGACAATATTAGTACAACGATAGGGGCATACTGAGCCTTAGAGCTTCCGAGGAGGCCCCTGCCCCAGGCTTCTGGGGGTTGGAGAAGGATTCCCAAAGGCAGTGTGTCTAAGCGGAGACCTGAAGGATGGGGAGCAGTTGGCCAGGTGAAGAAGGCTTGTGCTTGGCAAGGGGATCAGCATGTGCAGAGGTCTGGAGTCTAGGTAGAGATTGGTGCGTTTGGGAGCTTCAAGAAATGCCGCATAGCTGGAGCATGTGCGTGAGTGACGGAGTGGTGAGAGGTGAGGGGCAGAGCGGGCAGAGCCCCATGAGGCGTGTTGAGGAATGGGTTTGATCCGCTGAAGGTCTGTGGGGAGGCCATTGGGTGATTCCAGCAGGAGGTGACACTGGACTGGAGTGCTGCAGGCAGAGTGGAGGACCATGTGCTTGGTGATCGGCTGGCTGTGGGGTGCAGGAGAGGCAGGGAACGGTCCAGACTGACCTCAGATTTCTGGCTTGGTGACTCACCAGAGCAGCAAGGGCTGGAGGGGGTCAGGCTAGGCACAGGGGTGATGAGGAGTTTAGTGTGGGTCTTGTGAGGTGTGAGGGGTGGGGGAAGGACGTCCCAGTGATGAGCTGGGCACAGGATGTGCACCAGAAGTGATTAGTGTGGCGATATTAACTGAAGCCCCTGGAGTGGCCTGGATTTCCCCGAGGGACTGTGTGGCGTGGGGAGAGGGCCCTCAGGTGCCTGGGGCCTGGCAGGTTTTTGGTTTTTGTTTTGTTTTTAATTTATTTGAGAAGGAGAGAGAAAAGCATGCAAGAATGGGAGGAGGGACAGAGGGAGAGGGGCAGGCAGGCTCCCCACTGAGCAGGGAGCCCAACAACAACCACAAGGATGATGATAACAACAACGAGGCAGGGTTCAATCCCAGGCCCCGGGGCTTGATCCCAGGACCCTGAGATCATGACCTGAGCTGAAGTCGGACCCTTAACCAACCAGCCACCCAGGTGCCCCGCCTGGTAGGTTTTTGTGAAAGGGTCAGAGGGACTAAGGGAGGAGTTATTAGGAGAATGCAGCGCAGAAAGGCAGACGAGCAGCTTCGCAGATCCTCCCTGAATCTGTCCCACAGATAGCACCTCCCTCACCCACCTTGCTCAGTGGTGGTAGCCACCTGAAAGGGCATCAGGAGTGCCCAGGACAGAGCCAGATTTCTCAGACCGCCCAGAGGAACAGGACAGCCCTCCCTTACCACTGCATGCACGTGTGATTGAATTGTGGCCTTAGCACTGACAGGACTGGGGCAAGTGCGGGAACTAGAGGGACTCAGTGTCGAATTTATGAATTTATCTGAATTGGGTGCTATCAGTTTGCCCCCCATCACAGTGCCATCTTTCCTCCCCCAGACAGCTCTGGCTTCTTGTTATAGCTGGTGTCCAGTGTACCTGATGCTGTAAAGGAGGGGTGGCAGTGAGCATCTGCTGACCTGTTGTGTGGTTGACAATTTACATACGTTATGTCATTTAATTACACACACTCTGTGCTCAGTAAATATTTCTCAGACCGTTGAATGAGTCCAAAACTGAGTCTCAGAGAGATGAGTGACTTGCCCAAGGTCACACAGCCAGTAGGAAGTAGGGACAGGGCCATCTGACTCCAGAGCCCTGAGAAGGGGAGGAAATAAATTGAAGTAGAACAGTCTGTTTGGGTGTAAGGAGCCTTAGGAGGGGAAAATCAGTGTGAGCAGGAGAAATGAAGTCAGGGAAGGCTTCCTGGAAGAGAGGACATTGAGATGGCATTGGTGGACAGAAAGTAGGAACAGGCCTTCTGATGGATAGGAGCGGCAGGAACAGGTGAATAGAGTGGAAGGCTTGGGGGTGTGGGTGTACCAGAAGTAGCTGGAGAGCTGGTCTTCAGGGAGAGCCTGAATACCATGCCCCAAGGCCTTTTAAAAGGGAGGTGGAGGAATTTGGGAGCCTTGAGGACTTGAGCAGGGCAGATGCAGTGAAGGAGTTTTGAGTAAGGTTGGTCTGGTGGGTTTTTGGGAGGGGATGATGCTGGGCAACCAGGAGGTTAACCCAGACCAAACTCCTAGGTAGCCTCATGCTGGGGACGTTGTATGAAGCTAGGAAGATTTTGTATCAGTCTCTTAACTTTTATCTTTGAGCCCCTGTCCGCAGACAACATTAAGAAGTAAGCTTTAATTGAGTGGAGAGGGCTCTGTTTCTAAGTCGTTGCTGGCTCTTCCAGGGCAGAGTGAGATCATTGATCTTTGTGGACCCGGGGAGAGACAGATATCAGTTCGGTGTGAGAAAATGTGCTTTCTTTCTACTTGAACTGCCAGGGAGGAGGTGAGCTGTCCATATTGGGAAGTATGACTGTAGTAGCTATATTGGGGAGTTCTCAGGAGAGGGGTTCCTACCCCAGGTTTGTGGCTCTTCCCTGCGTTCTCATTCAGTTCAGGGAAAAAAAATTTGCTGTGTACCCCTGGAAAGTCTCTTCTGCTTTTAATCCCTCACCCTGAGATGGCCAGTGGGACTCAGACATTTTTAGCCATAGAAGCTTGTCTTCAAATGGAATTTTACCTGGAACCCCAATATGAAGACTAGCTGAAAGCAGAGATGCTTTGGTTCAAAGGTGGGTGGAGGTCAAAGTTTGGGCTCTGCCTCTACCTCCCTTAACCGTGGGGCTCCATGGAGCACAGTGTGAGAAATAATCAACTAAATGAGTAGTTCTCTCAGTGTGGTCCCCAAACCAGTGGCACCAGCATTACCTGGGAACTTGTAAGAAATGCATATTCTTGGGCCCCACCCCACAACTGTGAAATCAGAAACTCTGGGGTAGGGCCTGGCCATCTGTGTTTTAATGAACCCTCCAGGTGATGCTGATGGCAGTAACATTTGAGACCCACAGATGACCCCATAAGGTCCCTTCAGCATGAGTTCTTTGTGATTCCCTGCCCCTTCAAGACAAGCAGAACACTGGTCCCCAACCCTGGCTGTGCACAGATACCCAGAAGCTTAAAAAATATATGGTTTAAAAACATTCATTCAGCATAGTTATGAACAAAGCTGGGACAATCTAAGGGTAAAACTTAAGTGAATGAGACAGAGTCTGCTCTCTGCGTAATTGGAGAGAAGGTAACAGAAACACATGGAGTAAGTACATAGCGTAACAATGCAAAATTTTGCAGTCATTGCTTTTCAGTCTGGGATACACATAACCCTGCCGGAGGTATGTAGTAGGTGTCCAACAGGACACATTTTCTAAGAGCTTCTGCTTTGCTTTAGATATATATATAATATATATATATTAATATATATAATATATATATTAATATATTATATATATATATTTTTAAGATTTTATTTATTATTTGACAGAGAGCACAAGGAGGGGGAGCAGCAGGCAGAGGGAGAAGCAGGCTCCCCGCTGAGCAGAGAGCCCGAGTCGGGGCTCAATCCCAGGACCCTGGGATCATGATCTGAACCATAGGCAGCTGCTTAACCAACTGAGCCACCTAGGTGCCCCATTATTTTTAAGTAAATTAAATCACACATAGATATATTTTAGAGAGTAAGGCAAAATATGCCTTAATTCTTAAGCTAAAATATGAAACTTCAGAGACTTTCTGAGATCAAGGTGGTTCCCTTCAGGCTGTGACCCCAGAGTTCTGGAGGGTGTAGGATACTTGAAAGACCCCTAGACTGATTGCTAAAGTAACCCAGGAGGGCTTCATGATGGAGGTGGCATTTGAAGCAGCTTTAAAAGATGAACAAGATATGAATTAGATCCCAGAAGCACAGAACACAGACACAGAGGCTGAAAAGAGGATTCCTGTAAAGCAGGTGCTCAAAGTGTGGTTCCAGGGCAGCAGCATTACCTCGGAACATGGGAGAAATGAAAATTATCCAGCCCCATCCCCAGCCTCCCAAATGGAAGCTCTGTAGGCGGGCCCAGCGATCTAGGCTTGAGTAAGTCCCACAGATGATGCATGCTCATCCTGGAGAAGCCCTGGTATACAGAGTGAGTAGTCAGGTGTGGAGGTAGGCTAGACCATGAACTCCAGGCCCAGGAGTCTGACTTTAAATGAAGGGCTTGGAGGAGACACGAAGCAGTGGGGGAAGCAGTGCTTGCCTTCCCTCACGCAGGGACCTCAGAGAGCTGCTTTCTTTTTTATTATTTTTTACTTATTTTTTTAAAGATTTTATTTATTTATTTGACAGAGAGAGAGACAGCCAGCGAGAGAGGGAACACAAGCAGGGGGAGTGGGAGAGGAAGAAGCAGGCTCCCAGCAGAGGAGCCTCATGCGGGGCTCGATCCCAGAACGCCAGGATCACGCCCTGAGCTGAAGGCAGACGCTTAACTGCTGAGCCACCCAGATGCCTCCTGCTTTCTTTTTTAAAAAATGTTTTGTAATTTACATACAGTTAAGTACACAAATCTTAACGGCAGGGCTTAAATTTTTAATGTGCGTGTGCATGTGTGTGCGTGTGCTTGTAACTACCACTCAGGTGGAACATTGTCATCATCCCAGAAGACGCCTCTGTGCCCCTCCCCAGTCCGTGTCACCGTCCAGAGGTTACCACTATTTTGCTTTCCATCACATTCGATTGGTTCAGCTTGTCGTTGGACCTCATATGAACGGAATCATGAATTATGTATTCTTTTGTGTTTGGCTCCTTTAACGCAACACAATATGTGAGATTCATCCAAGTTTTCATGCATAGCAGTATTCTTTTGTGTGCCTGTTAATGATCATTTAGCTTGTTTCCAGCTCAGGCTATTATTAAGCTGCTACGAATGTTCTCATACGTATCTTTAGGGAACATGAGCACTTACTTCTCCTCAGTATCTACCCAGACTGGAATTGTTGGTCATAGAGTAAGCACAGGTTCAGCTTTATTAGGAACTGCTGCATAGGTTTTCAGAGCGGTTGAAGTAATACGTACTTCCACCCCCAGCATCTGGGGATAACATTCCTCATGCTGCCAGCGCATTGGTATCGTCGGTCTTCTTACTCGTGGCCATTCTGGTGATCACACGGTGGTTTCTCATTGTGGGTTCAGCTTGCATTTCCCTGATGGTTGAGGAAGTTGAGTATCTTTCTGTTATTAGCCATTTGGAAATCTTCATTTGAAGTCTTTTGCTTATTTTTTAATTGGGTTGTCGGTCTTTTTCTTACTGATCTGTAGGAATTCCTTAAATATTCTGGACACAAGTCTATTTTCAGATATGCATACTGTGAATATTCTCCCAATCTGTGGCTTCCCTGTTAAATTTTTTTTTATAGATTTTATTTATTTATTTGACAGAGAGAGAGACAGCCAGTGAGAGAGGGAACACAAGCAGGGGGAGTGGGAGAGGAAGAAGCAGGCTCATAGCGGAGGAGCCTGATGTGCGGCTCGATCCCATAACGTCGGAATCACGCCCTGAGCCGAAGGCAGACGCTTAACCACTGTGCCACCCAGGCGCCCCCCTGTTCGATTTTTTTAACAGCTTTGTTGAGATATAAATCTCGTACCATACAATTCAGCCATTTAAAGGGTAAAATGCAATGGTTTTTACTATGTTCAGAGTTGTGTAATCATCATGACAATCAATTTTGGCACATTCTCATCACCCCAAAAAGAAATTGCAACCCCCTAAGCTGTCACTCCCCATCCCCCTGCCTCAGCCCTAGGCACCCAGCTATCTAGTTCTGTCTCTGTCGATTTTCCTGTTCTTGACATTTCACATGAAGCGTACTCTTCTGTCATTGGTGTCTTTCACCCAGTATAGTGTATTCAAAGTCATCCACACTGCAGTGTGTGTCAGCACTTCATCCCTTTCCATGGCTAACATTCCATTGTGTGGATAGACCACGTTTTGTGTATCCATTCATCAGTTGATGGACATTTGAGTGCTTTCCACTTCTGGACTATTCTGAAAATGCTTCTGTGATCATTCATGGACAAATTCTTGTATGAACATATGTTTTCCATTCTCTTTGGAATATACCTAGGAGTGCAATTGCTGAATCATACAGTAGGTAACTTTTTTTTTAATGATTTTTTATTATATTATGTTAGTCACCATACAGTACATCCCTGGTTTCTGATGTAAAGTTCGATGATTCATTAGTTGCGTATAACACCCAGTGCACCATGCAATACGTGCCCTCCTTACTACCCATCACCGGTCTATCCTATTCCCCCACCCCCATCTCCTCCAGTGCCGTCCATGTTGTAGCAAATGTTGAGAACTCCTTCTTTCTGATAGCTGAGTAATATTCCATTGTATATATGGACCACAACTTCTTAATCCAGTCATCTGTTGAAGGGCATCTCGGCTCCTTCCACGATTTAGCTATTGTGGACATTGCTGCTATGAACATTGGGGTGCATATGGCCCTTCTCTTCACTACGTCTGTATCTTTGGGGTAAATACCCAGTAGTGCAATGGCTGGATCATAGGGTAGCTCAATTTTTAACTTTTTAAGGGACCTCCACACTGTTTTCCAGAGTGGCTGTACCAACTTGCATTCCCACCAACAATGTAGAAGGGATCCCCTTTCTCCACATCCTCTCCAACAATTGTTGTTTCTTGCCTTGTCTGTTTTTGCCATTCTAACTGGCATAAGGTGGTATCTCAGTGTGGTTTTGATTTGAATTTCCCTGATGGCTAATGATTTTGAACATTTTTTCATGTGTCTGTTAGCCATTTGTATGTCTTCATTGGAAAAGTGTCTGTTCATATCTTCTGCCCATTTTTTGATTTGATTATTTGTTTCTCGTGTATTGAGTTTGAGAAGTTCTTTGTAGATCTTGGATACCAGTCTTTTATCTGTAGTGTCATTTCCAAATATATTCTCCCATTCCGTGGGCTGCCTCTTAGTTTTTTTGACTGTTTCCTTGTCTGTGCAGAAGCTTTTTATCTTGATGAAGTCTTTTTAACCTTTTGAGGAACCACCAGCTGTTTTCCAAAGTGACTGCACCATTTTAGATTCCCACCAGTAGTGTGTGAGCATTCCAATTTCTCCCATCTCCTTGCAGGACTTGTTATTATCTGTCTTTTTTATTATAGCCATCCTGGTGGGTACAAAGTGGGATCTCATTGTGGTTTTGATTTTGCATTTCCCTAATGACTAATGATGTCAGGCATCTTTTCATGTGCTTCTTGGTCATTTGTATATTTTTTCTGGAGAAATGTCTTCAAATCCATTGCCCATTTTTAATGGGTTATCTTTTCATTGTAATTCTGTATACAAGTTCCTTATCAGATCTGTGATTTGCAAATATTTCCTCAGTCTGTGGGTTGTCTTTTCACTCTCTCGAGATTGTCCTTTGAAGCATAAAATTTTTAATTTTGATGTAATCTAATTTGTTTTCTTTTGTTGTTTGTGCTTTTGGTGTCATATCTAAGAAAGCTTTTCTAGTCCCAAGTCACAAAGATTTATCCTATATTTTCTTTAAAGAGTTTTATAGTTATAGCTCTTATATGTGTTTGATTCTGGGTTAATTGTTGTATATGGTATAAAGAAGGAGTCCAAAGTCATCCTTTTGAATAAGGATATCCAACTATCTCAGCACCATTTGTTGAAAAGGGTTTTTTTCCCCCACTGAATTTTCTGGGCACCCTTGTTAAAAATCACTTGACCATGAACATTTATTTCTGTTTTTTTTTTTTTTTAAGATTTTATTTATTTATTTGACAGAGAGAGAGAGACAGCCAGCGAGAGAGGGAACACAAGCAGGGAGAGTGGGAGAGGAAGAAGCAGGCTCCCAGTGGAGAAGGGAGCCCAATGTGGGGCTCGATCCTAGGACCCTGGGATCACGCCCTGAGCTGAAGGCAGACGCTTAATGACTGAGCCACCCAGGTGCCCATATTTCTGGGTTCTTAATTCTATTCCATTCCATTGATCTTTATCTCTGTCTTCTGCCAATACCACACAGTCCTTTTTTTTTTTAAGATTTATTTATTTATTTATTTATTTGAGAGAGAGTGAGCAGGGGGAGGGGAGAGAGAGAGAATCTTCAAGCAGACTCCCCACTGAGCATGGGACTCAGTCTTATGACCCATGAGATAATGACCTGAGCTGAACCCAAGAGCTGGACACTTAACCGACTGAGATACCGAGGCACCTGATACCATACAGTTTTGATTCCTGTAGTCCTCTAGTAAGTTTTAAAATCAGGAAGTGTGAGTCTTCCAACTTTGTTCTTCTTTTTCAAGATCGTTTTGGCTATTCTGGGTCCCTTGCATTTCCATGTGAATTTTAGAATCAGCTTGTCAGTTTCTCTAAAAAAAACACCACTGGGATTTTGATGGGGGAGATGAGATGAATCTCTATATCACTTTGGGGAATATTGCCCTCTTAATAATATTAAGTTGTGAATATGGGACATCTTTCCATTTGCATAGGTCTTCTTTAATTTCTTTTTTTTAGAGCGGGGAAGGGGCAGAGGGAGAGAGAATCTTAAACAGGTTCCACACCCAGTGTGGAGGCCTATGCAGGGCTTGATCTCACAACCCCGAGATCATGACCTGAGCCAAAATCTAGAGTCAGACACTTAACTGACTGAGCCACCCAGGTGCCCCTTCTTTAATTTCTTTCAGTGATGTTTTGTTGTTTTCAGAGTATAGGTTGTATGCTTTTGTTAAATTTATTCCTAAGCATTTTATTCTTTTTCTTCTTACTTTTTCAATGATTTTAAACTTCTATATATCTATCTATTTTAAAGGTTTATTTGTTTATTTTAGAGAGAGAGAGCAAGCACAATTGGGAGGGGCAGAGGGAGAAGGAGTGAGAATCTTAAACAGACCCCATGCTGAGTGTGGAGCATGGAGCCCAGCACAGGGCTCAATCTCACGACCCTGAGATGATGACTTGAGAGTTAGTCCCTCAACTGACTGTACACCCAGGTGCCCCTAAACTTCTATTTAAAAATAAATTCAATTTTACAGAAAAGTGACAAGAATAGGAGTAGTACATAGAACAACCAAATTCCCTTTTTCCATATTCATCTGCTAACATGAAGTCAAATTTATTTCTTTTTCTGTATGGCTCATACTTTTTGTATACAGCTTAAGTCTAGGGGCGCCTAGGTGGCTCAGTCGTTTAAGCCTCCGTCTCTTGATTTCAGCTCAGGTCATGACCTCAGGGTTGTGAGATTGAGCTCCACATTGGGCTCTGAGCTGGGCGTGGAGCCTGCTTAAGATTCTCTCTCTCCCTCCCCCTTTGCCTCTTAAGCCCTTTCCTCTCTCACCCTTTCTCAAAAAAAAAAAAAAAGAAGAAGAAGAAGTCTTTGTGTCCCCCCACACAGAATTGTTTTCAGGGTTCCAAAGTACCCTCCAGTGACTGACCAGGCCAGGTGAAGCCATGTCTGCTGCACAGCTCATGGCCTGCCACCCCGTGAATTCACTTGACTTTTGGCAGCAACATCAGTGGCTTGACATTCTGGCTACCCACCAATTGTTTAGCCCAGAGAATGGAGATGCTATGCTGCCCAGAAAACTCAGTAGTGGGTTTGGAAAAGAGAAAAAGGGACTAAGGGACCAGACCCCTGCATGTGAGGTCTCCACTTCCACCACCCACAAGCCCAGGACAGGGTTCGAGAACATATGAACTCCAGCAAACTTTCCATGCTCCAGAAGCAGAGAGGCGGTCCTCACACTAGGCCTTTCCACCAGGCTGTCCCAGGGTCTCTGAGGTTAGGTAGGAGCCCTGGCCAGCATTCTGGAGAACCGGTTTCTAGTCTGCCTCCTTGACCTGAGCAGGTCACTCCCCTGTCTGGGCCCATCTGTAAATGTGGAATTGGCATGGGGCAATGGAAAGAGCTGGGACTTTGGAGTCAGGCTGACTTTGGCTTGAATCTTGCCATCTTGGTGGCTTTGGGCAATTTACTTAACCCCTCTGGGCCTGATTATTTTATTGGCAAAATGGAAATAATAATAATGCCAAAGTGAGAGGGTCATTCTGAGGACTAGATGGCAAAGTGACTGTACAGTGTTGAGCTCAGATGGCGCAAGTGTTCAGTACATGTTGGCTGTTGTCGTGTGTTTCCTTGCTCACGTTTCCTTGGCTGGGTGCTGGGGATACAGAGATAAGTAAAACTCAGTCCAGGGGAGAAGGAAGGCACAAAAATGAGTCATCCTAAAAAATAACAGAAGACAATGTGCTCAAACTCTATGAAGAAAGTATTTGTATCCTCATTTAGCAAAGGGGGAAATTGAGATCCATAGAGATGTTGTGACTTGCCCAAGGTCTCACATACACAGCTCTCCAGGTAGACAAGGACTCATTTGTGTTCTCTAGGCCTTGGCTTGGGGCCTAGAGGCTCTAAGGCCAGAACAGAGCTCCACAGAGAAAGCTGGGAAGTGAGCATGGCGAGAAGGTGGACTAGGTGAGGAAGGCCTCTGGTGCCCAGAGGAGTTTAGACTGGACCCTGCAGGCATTGGGACCATTCAGTTCTTCTTCCTTAGTATCTCTAGTCTATCCCCTCTCTCCATCCCCATGGCCACCACTGGGTCTGGGCCTCTCTCCTGGATGACTGGAACAGCCTTCTCACCGATCTTGCTCTCATTCTCACCACCTCCAGTTTGTTCTCCCAACAAAGTAAATTTTCTAAGGTAGATATTTGATCCAGAGATTCCCTGTCACCCCAGAATGAAACCCAAGTGCCTTTAAAAGCCTGCACGGCCTTGTGGGATGGGTTTTCTGTCTGATCCTCCAGTGCCATCATATTCTAATCTGTACATTTCCTGCAAGGTGCACACACACACACTGCACCCAAGACAGACTCAACTTAGTTCCTCCTCCACCTCAGGGCCTTTGCACATGCTGCCCCTCTGCCTGAAACACTCCCCTCTTATCCAATGGAGGTACTGCCTTCCTGTCATGCTTTCCGAGAGGTAAGCCACGTCTCCCTTATGGCCAGCTGTGGCTCCTGTGCTTTTCCCCATCACAGCACTTATCCCTCTGTGTTGAAATTGTGATTTTACTCCTCTTTTTCTCTAGACTGCAAACTCTTGAGGGCAGAATAGCATTTCCTGCTCTCACTCTCCTCAGGGGTTGGTGCAGAGCAGGCACTCTGAGTATTTGTTGAATGAATATGGGGATAAGGGCCAGGTATCTCCTACCTCCTTCCTCTGTCTGAGAGACCCCGGGTGCAGTGATGGCCTGAACTATTGAGATAGCAGAAACCTTTCAGGGAGTGATGGATGGTGTGGCTGGCATTTGGTGCTGCCAGCCAATGCATGAGTTTTAAGAACGCATGTTTGTGGTGAGTCCAATTATGCTCCAGTTTTTGAAATGAGTCATGTTGATGATGGCCATCCTGCCCATTGGGACTGAGTCAGTTTAGTGAGAATTAATTACAGACGGGAAACTAGCTTGCAGAGCAGTTAATATTTCAGTTCCCTGGGGTGAGATGCACATGCAGCCAGCAGTATGCCTTTGCTCGTCCTTCCTTCTCCCCCTTGCCCTCTTCCCCTCTTTGTTGTGGTCTGGGTGGCAGGGTGACTGAATTATGATCTTGCCTCCCCTACGGCTCACTCTCCTTTTCTGTTAAATAAAGGTCTTTCAGTCAGTCAGTAGTCAGCAAGTACTGTAAAACTCCTCTGTGTCACATGCTCGGTTGGACTTTAGAAATATAGCAAGAAACAAAACAGACGTGATCCTGCTCTGAAGATATCATAACTAAAATATAATTACAACTGCCATGGAGATAACACTTTACAGTTTACAAAGCAGTTTTAAACATCTGTATGAGCCTCTCAGCAGCCTCATGCTGTACTTAGTGGTACGGTTATCCCCATTTTACAGATGAGGAAACAGAGGCTCAGATAGGTGACAGCTTGTCCACAGTCATCAACTACTCTTCTGGTGTATCTGAGCTTGAACCTGGTGCAGAGCCGATGACAATGTGTTGAAAGGCCTCTGTCAACCAGCTGCCTGAAGAAGAGGGATTACTGTCCTCATCAGGATGTTTTTTCTTTCTTTCTCTGGGATGCCGGGGCTAAGAAGACCCTGCAAGGCTGGGGGCTGGGTCCTAAACATGGAGACTCATAAGGAAGAGTGGAAGGGTCCTCCTGCAGGTTCAGAACAACCCCAGTGTCCCAGAGCCAGCTGTGGGCAGAAATAAGAATTAAACACCACCTCCCCCTAGTTGCCTCTCACTTGTAGTTCACACTTTCTCCACCCTCTGAAACATGCTTTCAGGAAAGGCTCTGACAACGGTACAATGGGATTTAGTTTCTAATTATAGCTCTAGCCTGTGGCCTCCACTTAAGGACACACATGCCTTCAGCCAGAGAGTCTGTTCATTAGTTCAAGACTCAGCCCCAAGCTTCTGACCTCAGTGATGGGGCTAGAGGTGTCCTGAGACCTTCAAATTGCACCAGACTGGGGCTAATGAGGGCTGGCCTCAGGAAGAACCAGCTCTTCCCCCTCCTTGGGACCACAGGCCAGGGTGAGCCGCCCTCTCCTTGTCCTTCCCCCCAGTTCCCGGCAGAGCAAGTTGCAGCAGCAGGAGGTCAGCTCCGGACAGGATGAGGTGTTCAGGAAACAGAGACCTTTGTAACCCCCACATCTGCTGTCCTCTGTCTGACGACACAGGCAGCCTCTTTACAGATACTGGAGGGGCAGGGTGCAGGAAAGTGTGCTGCCTCTCACATTCTGTGTCCTGCTCTCTCCGTCAGTCCCTCCTTCCCTCCCTCTCTCTCCTCTGTCTTTCTTCCTCTCTCTTTCTCTCTGCTTTCTCATTTTTCTTCCTCTCTCCCCTTGTCCCTCTCTCTGGCCCTGTCCTACCTCCCTGCCTTTTTTCCCTAGCCCTCCCCTTCTCCTGCATTCCTTTACTGTGGGGAGAACAGCAGGAAGACTTCCTGGAGGAGGGACTGCTCATCCTCTCAGGCATTTTCCCCTTTCAGATCTCAAAGAGACCATTCTAACAATGAAAACCATTCAGCAGTGGAATTAACTATCTTGTCAGTAATGAGTTCTCCATCAGGGAGGCAATCAAACAAGGCAGTAGAGTCATCTTTCCTAAATATTATAAAGGTGATTTGACCTTTATTTGGGCTGGCCCACGTGTCCTCTGATGCTGAGGTTTTTCCTGATGCACACCACTGCACAGTTTGAGGTTGTTCCAGTATGTCCCATATATTTAGAACTACAGACATGTGGCTCACGACGTGTATTTGAAGATCAGTTTTTTGTTGTTGTGAGAAAAAGATTTTGCATTTGTTACGATTTTAATGTTCATTAAATTTAGTTGAATTTTTTAAAGTAATCACAATACAGAATTTTAGAAAACAAAGAAGAAAAAAATCATTCCTAATCTTAGCCCCCTGACGCAACCACTCTTTACATTTCGATCCATTTCCTTTTAGCGTTTTCCTTTGTTTCTGTTTTACAGTACTGTGTTAGGGTAGAAAGACAACTTTGTATCCCTTCTTGATTCCTAGCTCTAGGACATGAATATTTATACATAGCCTCCATCTGCATCATTTTCAATGACTGCTTAATACACCATGGTGGGGTTGCCTATGATTTCTTTAAACTTTGCTTTAAAACAACACAGTGCATGAACCTTTTCAAAGATGGATAATGGTAGAGCACTTTATATTTCTTCAGAGAGGGAACGACCCCACTTTTCAGAAGAAGAGCATGACCCACGTTCAGGAATGAACATGCTTTAACGCCCTCTGCTGTAACAGGAGGTGTTTGGGTGCCTTCTGGCCATCAGTTATCTGTGATCACCGGGTGTGTGTTATCGCCCCTGTTTTACAGGCGAGAACGCTGGGGTATGAAATGCTGGCCTAAGGTCCTATGCTGTCTGTGTGTCGGTCAGGGCTTTAAAGCCGCAGGGGAGCTGCCAGGGAGGACTTGCATTCAGTCCTGTCAGCTGTGGGTAACAGGCCTTTGGGGTTTCAGGATTTCCACGGAGCTGTCACGAGGGCCTTGGATGAAATAGACCAGGAGGGCAAGGACACGTTGGCCAGGGAGGAGCTGAGGCGCGGCCTGAGCGAACTCCCAGCCATCCGAGACCTTCACCAGGGGATCCTGGAGGAGCTGGGGGAGAGGCTGTTGCACTGGTGAGCCGTCCATGTTCTCCTGCCCCCTACTTCCTTTGCATTGGGGGGTGGGGGCGCTTAAAGCCCCAGCACGTGAAATAGTGTCTCCATTTGACCAATGCAGAAGCCAAGACACAGGTGTTAGGTCATTTGCCCAAAGTAAAACAAGCACGGGAGGGTCAAGCAGGGGTTGCCACCCAGTCATGTGACTCCAGCGCTCACCAATGAACACGGTGCTGGTCACAAGGCTGAGTTCTTGCTGTCCCATCCCCCTCCCCGGCTGCAGGGAGGGCCAGCAGAAGGTGGCTGACGTCTTCCTGGCCCGGGAGCAGGAGTTTGACCACCATGCCGCTCACATCCTGCAGTTCGACAGGTATCTGAGTCTGCTCAGTGAGAACTGCCTGCATTCTCCCCGGCTGGCAGCTGCTGTCCGTGAGTTCGAGGTGGGTCCCGTGGTCCTCTGAGAACCTGCTCTAAGGAACGGGGGTGGGGTGGGCATGGAATGGCTTATTGCAAATCAGTGGGGCTTCGTGGTAGGTCTGAGGCTGAGGGTCAGAGGGGAAGACCTGGCTAGGGGAGAAGAGGGTGACTCAGCAGGAGAGTAGACCTAGAACGGAGAGCATTCCCCGATGGGTGATTGATGACAACTCTATGAGCCCCCACCATGGTGGGGGTTTTAGTGACATTCTCCTGTCCCAGGAGAAAAGCACAAAGCAAGCTGGGACCTAGCCATTGAAGTGACCAACAAATGGACCAACAAACTGGGTATCCAGTTACTAGACAGAAAAACGGGGGCTCTTTTTTTCTTTTACTAACATTAGATGCAAAACAAGGATTAGTCGATGCATGTCACTAAATGTAGCCCTGACTGTGAGCCTGGAGGAAAGAACTGTCACAGCAGGGTGGTGCTAATCTGGGAGGCCTTCCTGGAGAAGGGGAACCTGGTTTTAGAGGTGGGGGAGAAGCGTGGCCAGGATGAGGTGTGGATGGGACAGTGTATGAGGGGTGCCTTGAGACAGGGGTGTCTGATGGAGTTTTGTCCTCCCTGTCTCTTGGGAGCAGCAGAGTCAGCAGGGAGGTGGCCAGAACGTGAAGCACCGGCTGCTGCGGGTGGTTCAGCGCCTCTTCCAGTACCAAGTGCTCCTCACAGGTGGGCTCCACAGGAGATCAGGGTGCACTGAGGTGATGCGGGGAGGGAAGACACCTGAGGAGGGGTGCCGGTGACGGTGGCAAGCTGTGTGGTGACAACCTCCCCTCCCGCCGTGGCGGGAATGGGGAGGGGGAGGATTGCTCTCAGTTCCTGGCACCTGCTCCTCCAGACATGCTAGACTCTGCCACCACCTTCCCTCCAGCTGAGCTTTGGACCCCCTGCTGCCACCTTGGAAACCTCACTTCACTGGCCACCTTCAGCCTCTCCCATCCTAAAGCACAGAAACTCATACCTTCCCCCCTTCTGCACTTCCTCAGTGGGTGTCTCACTTCCCTAAAGCTGTTCTTATCACCAAGCCCTGAGGTCAAATCAGTGGACATTTTCCACCTCAAACCTGCTCTGGCCATCTCTGTGGCTTTGCCACTGACCACTTCCTGCTTCTCGAAACCCTCTCATCCTGAGGCTTCTGTGATATACTCTCTCTCCCTGCCTCCCTCAGACCTCTCTACTATCCTTCTCCACCTGTGTTGACAACCTCCCTTCGTCCACTCTTCCATAAATGTCATAAATGTCAGTGTTTCTTGGGGCTCAGTCCTAGGTCCTCTTTCCTTCCTTCCCACTTTACAAACTCTCCCCAGGGAAAGTCATCCCCTCCCCTATCTCCACCTGCCAGAAACACCACACCTCTGTCCTGAGCTCCAGACTCATTTACCCAGCTGCCTTCCAAATGGACAGACCCCAGGCCTGGGGAACGGCTGTTCCAGTAAGGGAGACAGACACCACACGTCAAGATATACATGTAATTCCACGTAGTGACCAGGGCCATAAGGAAAGTATATTAGAGCCAAGGGACAGAGGATTTCTTCATCTAATTCAACAAATGTTTATTGAGCATCTACTGTGTACCACGCCCTGTGCTAGATGCTAGAGATAGAGCAGTAAATTAAACAGCCAGAACTCTGTGACACTGTGGAGTGTATACTTTAAAAAACTAACAAGTAAATAAAAATATGTCAGTGACAAGAACTCTGAAGAAAATAAAGCAGGTTAAGGGGATGGAGGTCAAAGGGCTCCGAATTAGATACAGCCCTCAGGAAGGACCTCTGAGGAGGTAACACTACATAGAGATCTCAGCCAAGTGAGGACAGGAACCCTATGAAGATCTGGAAGAGGAGAATATCAGGCAGAGGAGGTAGCGAGTGCAAAGGCCCGGGGGTAGTAACAGGCTTGGCATGTTCAAGCACTTGTAAGAAGGCCGGTATTGCCAGAATGAAAGAGCGACATGGAGAGGTAGCTAGAGAGGGCCAGCCCATGTAGAGCTTGTGGGTATAAATGTGTGAAAGGTTTAATATATCACACTCCGCTGTGTTGATGGTCACATGTGTTCCCCCAGTAGGCAGTGTGCTTCTCAGAGACAGGGTTCACCTTGTCTGTGTCCATATCCTGAAGGCATAGCACAGCGCCAGGCACACAGCAAGTGCTCAATAGATACTTGAATGAGTGAGTGACTAGCAGTGGTGGCAGTGATGCTGGTGAGGGTTCAGGGGCCTGTTTTGTTCTAGTGCGGTGGTGTGGCAGGCTAACAGGCATGAGAAGGTGGATACCCCATTCTTCTGGCACTTTTCTTCCAAGTCTGGAGGGGGGGGGCTCTTGCTGTGGACAGTAAGGCCTGGCCTCCCAGGGGCAAACTGACCCCTGGCTCTTGTTCTCCCTGCAGACTATTTAAACAACCTTTGTCCGGACTCAGCTGAGTACGATAACACACAGGGTAAGTGCAGCATGAACCCGGAGGATGGGGACATGTTCCTCTTTTAGTCCCTGTCCCCCCAGCTCTGGCGCAAGACATAGCCCCCTCCCTGGCAGCTGGATGTGCAGTGGATAGGAAACCTCTGGGGCTTCTGAGATGATTCCCCCCTCACCTCAAGCACAGGACTCCCCGGGATGGGCTGTCATCCAGTCAAAGGAGAGGGCAGTAATCAGAATTTGGTGATAGGAGGTGGTGCCTGGTCTCAAAAAGTCACTGCAGCGTCCGTTTCCTCCCAATTCTGTGTGACTGTCCCTGGATATGACCTACCAGGACAGTCCCTATTATATTCAATTTACAGCCAAGGGAACTAAGGCACAAAGTGGTCAAATCATTGTCAAGGACACTTAGGCGGTAGTAGCAAAACGAGGATTGGGCCTGTGACCTGACCCAGCTGTGGGAAAACTTGGTGCCACCCACAGACAAGCCCCTGCAACTGCGGTGATCCTGGGGAGCGGGTGGGAGAGAGGGGAGGATAGGAAAGACGCGAGGATGGTAGCTCCTGGACTGGCCCTCCTCCCCAGGAGGCCTGCTGTCTTCTCTGCTTCCCTCCACAGGTGCACTGACCCTCATCTCCAAAGTCACCGACCGCGCCAATGACAGCATGGAGCAAGGGGTAAGTCCGTTTCCTGGACTCCCTTCTCTGGGGTTCAGGCCTAGGACACCCTGTAGCCTGCCCAGGTCTTCCTTGTGATACTCCACTTCTGGGGGTGCTACAGGCAACCATCTTGCAAAGGCCCTTGGGTTCTGGCCCTGACACCTAGCTGTGTGACCTCAGGTACTGTGTGCTCCTGTCCGGGTCTCTGGTTCACCATTAGAATAGTGAGGGGGGCTATAGACTTGTACAGATCTGGTAAGTAATGTCCTGACTGTGGTCTGAGACCCTCTGCATCAGCATCTGGAATGCCTTGGAAGCTACAAATTCCTAGGCACACCTTAGATCTTCTCAGCCAGAATATCTGGGGGTCAGGTCCTGGGATACACATTTTAACAAGCACCCCAGGTAAATGTTTTGCTCACAAAAGTTTGAAATCACTTGTCCACAAGAATATGTGAGCTCTAAATGCGCGCCTGGTTCTGGAGTATGACTCTGTTTGTTGGACACTGATCCAGTATTTACTAGTTTTCTGCCAAGGATGGCCAACTTTATCCGACATCCCAACTCTGTTCAAGTGGCTACCTTGATTACTTGGGTCCCGTATTTTCTGCTCCACTAAAATGTGGCTGGAGCTTTGTGTTGAGAAGGATTCTGAGGCTGAGTCCTAGCCCAGGGGGAAGAGTTTGGTGATCAATTAGTGATGTATTCCATGGGCAGAGGTGGGAGTGATGGTACTATGCATGCCTAGTACTTGCTCAACTCTGCTGTGGCAGATACACAGAACGTCCTTTCAGCGAGTTATCCACTTGTAGAAGGAGAGGGGAGTCACATCGAGTGGACACCTACTGTATGTCAGTCTTGTGTTGGGGACTAGAGATACAGAGTTAAGGCATGAATCCCAGCACAGAGGAAATCACAGCTCATGGAGGAGTAAACATGTGGACATGATAAGCATCATGAGGGAGAGAGAAGATGCCACGTGGTTCAGAGAAGGGAGGCGTCCCTCCCAACTGGGGCTGTGAGAAGAGATGACGTGGGAGGTGCCCCCACAGGGAGGATACATGCCTCAAAAGCAAAGAGAGGAAAGCTGTGCCAGGAGGAGGGGCTGGCCTGGGCAGAGGCATGGAGATGGAGAAGCGTAGGTCACGTCAGAGTTCCAGGAGCCACCCAGCATGGCCGGAAGTGGGAGCAGGGTAGGTGAGGTAGGACAAGAGTCTGAAGAGATCGTGTTCTGGGTGTGAAAATCAGTACACCAGGCATGTCATCATCAGGTTGTCTCCCGTCCTGCTCTGAGGTCCATGAGCTCCTTGCTCTTGTTGTTTGGCATCCTGTGCGTCCAGTAAGATTTCCTTCAGTGTAGCCGAAGACAGAGATGCTGTGGCATTCCATGCCCCATCATGACAGCAGCAGGTGGGCTGGCTTCTCTGCACCTCGCTTTAGCCAGGGATGCCTCTGTTTCCAAAAAGGAAAACTAGGTCAGGAAGGGCTGTGTCTTCCCTCCTGTAGGTGAGCTCATGTGGGGCAATCTCCTGCAGGAGTTACTGGAGAAGCTGCAGCCAGACCCCCCCACCCTTCTCCCCCGGCTTTCTCGAAGACTGGGGTTAGATGCTGTGCCTGGCACAGGCTGGCTCTTGTCCCTCTAGCTGCCTGGGGACACCACACTGGGCCTGCTCTGCAGTAGCAGCCCCTACTGCACGCTTGCTGGCATTGGGCTAGGACTCTGCCTGGGCCATGGACGGGCGGGTCCAGATAAACCCTATACCAGGGCAGAACTCAGTGGCTTGAGTGGCTACAGGGCAGGCTGGGGCTCTGCCTCTCCCTCCCCATGGCCACTACCCACCTCAGGCCCCATCACTTCCCAAGCCTGCCATTCCATTCAGAGTGATCCTGTTAAAATATGTCTGATGGTGCTATTCCCCCCATTTTACAAAGCCTTCTATGTCTCTACATTGCATTCAGTACAATCTAGGAAGTACTTATTGGTTGTGAGAACCAGGGCGGTCTTCCTGGAGGCGGCAGTATTCACGTGGGTTTTATGCTCACATCAAACCATTGCCATAACTCCCCACAAAGGTAGCTAAGCTAGAGATATGATTTCTAGGAAGAGCCAGATCCCACCACCCTGAAATGGGGCCCACCTTGTCTGAAATGCCACTAATAAGCTCACTAGGATAAAGTACTGACAGCCAAGCCAAACTATAAAACCATTGAGCAGCCTGTTAACAGAAAACTGTTAGGTGATGGGAGAAGCTTTGAGAAGTGTGACTCTAAGAGCTGAGGCCCAGGTAACCTCTCCCCTGCCGTGACCCTCACATTTTGATGGAGGACAAGGAATAAGTGGGAGCATCGTGGAAGACAGGATGGGAAAGCCTTAGAAGTGGGAGAAGTCATCCTCACCAGCTTTTCAGGAAAGGCTGCGGCAGATTCCTGTGTAGCATCCTGTTCACGGTGACCAAGCCGCCTCTGTTGAGCAGGGGATCGTGCCCGGTGGTCTCCTCTAATCCTCAGGGGAACTATTATCAGCCAGTGTCACAGGCAAGGAACCTGGGGCCTGGAGAG
The DNA here is from genome assembly GCF_017311325.1 of Ursus maritimus. Taxonomy (NCBI): domain Eukaryota; kingdom Metazoa; phylum Chordata; class Mammalia; order Carnivora; family Ursidae; genus Ursus; species Ursus maritimus. The sequence continues at coordinate 5,004,063 of NW_024423786.1, forward strand.
ACAAGTCGCTTTGCCCAGGATCACTCAGCTCTCAGCGTGGGAGCCGGGTTTGAACTTGAGCCTTTTTTAGCCACCAGGCCGGACATGCCTGCACACACCACTCACAGGTCCAGACCTGCAGCCTCACACACATTCTTGCGTGAAAACACGTCCACGTGCCCGTCGCGTGGCACCTGCTCCTCTCTCGCGTGACACACACAGATGTACATAAGGACCATTTTCTCTTTCCCACATTTGGGTCTTGTTTTTCCTTCACCCCGCTGTGAGGAATGCCGTGAGATGCCCGCGTGGAGGTTCAGACTTGGCTCCCAGGTTTGTGAGCTCTGGGAACTCCCTCAGGGACTGGTCTCAGGCTGCGTCAGAGCGTGGATGCGCCTCGCTTCTAACTGCACTTACTCAGACCGAGCTCAGGTTCCCTAGAAGAAAGATCCCACGTTGGGTTGCAAGGTCAGGCTTTCGAGGCTTTTGATGAAATTAGCCATTGACTGTCCTCTTCCCATAGCATGAAAGTAAACTGTCTCCCTCCAGAACAGAGTGAGGGGACAGGTGTAAGTCTGGGCTCTCCGATTTTCACTGTCTTTTTTTTAATAGACTTAAAAAAAAAATTTTATTGAGGTACAATACACGTAACATAAAATTGACCGTCTGAACCAGTTTTAAGTGCACAGTTCATCAGCATTAAGTACATTGACATTATTGTGTGACCATCACCACCATCCACTTTAGAACCTTCTCACTGTCTCCAACTGAAACTGTCCTTATTAAGTGCCCCTCCCCCCAGCCCCTGGCAGCCACCATCCTACTTTCTGAACAGATTTCATTTTTTAGAACAATCATAGTTACTCTAGAATCCCTGTCTGGTGGTTCTAATATTTGTGTCACCTCTCCTTCTGGTTTTGTTGAATGCTTTATTTCTTGAAGATGAGTTGGGGTTCTTTCTTGCTTTTTGTGTTGGAAGAATTGTGGAGACAGAGAGAGACTGTGGAGACTAGGGTAGGACCTACCCCAGAAGTGGGAGTGCCTGCTCTTTGATCAGGTCATTCACGTAAGGGGTGGGAGTTGGGTCAGTCCAGTCCGTAGCTGAGTTGGGTTTGGTTTTGTTATTGCTGTGTCACCTTCAGAGCCCCACAGACTTCACACTCGTCCAGAAGGGGGCTGCTATTATCTGGTACTGTTTGTGGAGCCTGAGATACCAGAGAGTTTTTCTCATTTTCCTTCTCCACCCTCAGCTTTTAGCAATCCCTGCAGCACCGAAGGGGCCTCTTTCCACACGCTTGTCCCTTCTAGAGGTAGACTGCTGTTTCCTGTTATGCAGTGCTATGCTCCTAAGTCTCTGCTCTCCGGGACAAGCCTCAGTCTTAAGCAGGGCCTTCGAGCCAGGCTTTCTCTGCTTTCCTGCCCCTCCTCTGCATGGTAGCCAAACACTGCCTTTTAGCTGTGGCAGGTTTCGGTCAGGTTTCTGCTTAGTATTAGTGCACAATCCTGGGCCCAAGGGGGTACCTCCCCTCTCCTCAGGGAAGACAGCTCTTGCCTCTGCCCTTTCCCCGGGAGCAGTGAGTGGCACTCTGCCTGTCCTCTGGGAGTGGATTTCTTGGCCTCTCCCAGGGGCTGAGGGTTTTGTATAAGAGAGGGGGCTCGGGAAGGGGGCTCGGGAAGGGGGCTCGGGAAGGGGGCAGGATTTTATGCCAGCCCCTCAGTGGCAGCCTGCTTGCCTTCACCACCAAGGGGGTTCTTTCTGGCCCCCTGCCCTGCCCTTAGTCTTCCTTGTGAGCACCTGCTGGGAACTGCTAGAAAAGACCTTGCAAGCGACTGCAGATGTGCCTCACGTCTGGGGCTCTCTGTTATTCTGAACCGTCCCACCAGCCCACACCTGACCTTTCAGAATCCATTAACATTTTAGAGGCTTGCTTCTCATCCTCTATGCTGGCCGCCTCTTCCTCCCATGTGTTGCAACAGTGCATGTGTCTCACGTCGCTGTGAACGGGCTTGTCAGTCTTTGGGATTCGGGTCCGTTGGTTGCCTTGGGACGTCAGCTCTCCACTAGATGTAGGAGAGTCAGGGCTCTGTAGATTATCCTTTTCTCACTATTAGGCTAGGGACACTGTTTTCTTGCAGAATTCTACATCACGAGTGAAAATGGAACTATTACACATTTCTAATGTGCAGGATTTTGTGCCCAAAGCTATGGACAGGGTAAAAGCTTTTTCAAGCCAATTTCCCTACACAAAATTTTCACCTTGTCAATTGACTTGAGAACCTGACCCTCCATAAGGTTCAGGGGGCACCCACCCCATGGGTTAGGCACTTGCCATTTCTAGCATAATGGGGTGCTAGAAGGGAGGCGTGTCACTGCACAGTATGGGTAACCGAGCGAGGGCCAACAGGAGTTCCCAGGTACACTTATTTTTCTTGAGGCAGCACAGATCTGTTTCTTCCCCAGGTGGAACATTTTCTTGATTACCCTCCCTCAGAGGGCCCACCCTGGGCTTCAAGCCCAGAGAGACAGTCTGGTCTTGGGCATGTCTCCTCTGGGTTAGTGACGTCTAGATGCTCCAGGCCTTATGGGGCATACAGATTTAGACTAGCATCCATGGCCTGGAGATATATATGCATATTGGATAGCACAGCAAGGGGAAGGGACTTTCCCCATCGCACACAGAAGATGGTGATGCCAGATCCCAGGCCCAGAGGGACTAGCCTGAGTATAGGCAGCCCACATGTCTGGCATCCTGCAGACCCAGGCTCAGGTCCCAGTCCTGCCACTGACGGGAGGTCAGATTTTGGGCAAGGCCCTTCTGGGTTCTGTTTTCCTTCTCTGAAGTAGAAGCAATGCCACTCCTAACAGAGGGGATAAGACCCCTTGAAGGGGTCCTGACCATCTCCCCCTCGCTCTGCTCCCACCCATAGGAAAACCTGCAGAAGCTGGTCCACATTGAGCACAGCGTTCGGGGCCAGGGGGATCTCCTCCAGCCAGGAAGGGTGAGTGCCACCGCCGCCATGGGCAGGGACAGAGGGCGGCCTGGTAGGCAGGCGGGTGAGGCTCTGATAAGACCCATTGTTCAGCTGGGCTGGTCCCAGACAGGCCTGGCTGCAGGTGCTGTTTACCCGCGGAGGGAGGGAGGGCAGGGTATGGGCTCTACCGGGCTCACAAGGCCCATGGGCTGCCTCCCCTGGGGTTTTCCACTTTAAGGACCTTTAAAGAAACAGTGCCATTTGGGTTCAGTGTCCCCTGTGGTCCTTTTCACCTCGGAGAAGAAGAGACGCCGAGTATTTTTAGTTTAGCCCAGCACTGCTGGGAAATCAGGAAAACTGTCTCTCAAGAGCCCCAACAAAGCATCTTAAAAATAACATTTTTCAAGAGACAGATTTACCCACTTTTAAGCTTCCAAATGGAAAACATAAAACTCAGCTCAAAAATAGTCAAAAATGTGTTTGTTACCTGCTATGGTCTATGAGGGACAAGAGACAAGGAAATGAGAGGTTGAGCTCAGGATAATTTACTCAAAATTAGCAGGGATCTCACTGGTCTGAGAGTCTATAAAATCATACTTAGCGTTTTGGCCCTGGGTCATCAGGTTAGGAAATATTTATTGAACATCGATTTTATTTATTTTTAAGTACCTTTAGACATCTATTTTAAACATCCTCCAGAATTACAGAGCCTGTAGCAACTGTTCCCAGGTCTTCAGCTGTTTAAGCAAACCTTCAGAAGCTCCGTTCTGAAGGTCTCGTCATGGCGGCCGACCTTGCCAGAACAGTGTCTGGGGCTTCGAAAAAGTCAAGGTGGAGTGCTCCTAAGAAGCAGAGCCACCTGTCTGTCCGCAGGGCTGTTTTGGCAAACATGGGCATCTCCCTAAAGCTGGGAATTCACCCGTGAGCTCTTCCCCGGCACTTTGAGAGGCATCAGAACTTAGGGTTCCCACTCAGGGCCTTTGCTCCTCCCTTCCTTAGGATGGCAGCAGGCATCAGCCTGACTCCCCAGGTCTGCTTCTCCCCCCACAGGAGTTTCTGAAGGAGGGGACACTGATGAAGGTAACAGGGAAAAGCAGACGCCCCCGGCACCTGTTCCTGGTAAGTACCTGGCCCCCAGCCCAGCCCCAGGACTGTCAAATTCTGTGCCAGTTTCTGGGGTCATTATTCAGAGACAACTGGAAGGGAGAGGTGGGTGCTGGAACAGAGCCGAATATTTAGGGTGAGGGTCATTCTACAGAGCTGAGCTCTCCAGAGAGCCAAGAGCTTCACCCTTACCAACCACAACACTTCTTGCATTATTTGAGTGATTTTGAATGGAATTTTGCCAAAATTGAACTACCCGTGTCCCCATCTGAAACATCCTAACACTGGGAAGTTGTTACCCTGGAAATAACTGTTCGACTGCCTTATCTAATGCATGAGAAAACTGAGATCCAGAAAGGGAGTGTCCTTGGCTGCATCTCCCAGCAGGTTGGTGGCAGAGGCCCAGAAGGGAACCAGGGTTGTGACCCCAGTCTAGCGCTTTCTCCACTGTGCACAAGACAGAATACAGTGTAACATTTCTGATGCTTTACAGCCACATTCTAGAGTACCAGGGAATGTCCAGGCCTGTCGCTTGGTAACATCAACCTCTGTGGCTGTTGAGCTACAAGCAGCAATTGCCCCAGTCCCACGACTCCAAGTTGTTTTGCTGATTAAGTTCTCCTACCTGCTGTATATAATTTTCTCTCTGTTCTTCACTATTTTAACTTTCATTTTTTTTATTACTGTCAGTCATGGCTGCCCCAACAGCCTCCTTGCACTTTGTTAGAATTGTGTGCAAAGTCACAGTAAACAGGCTCCAACTGTCTAGGAACCTGTTTCCGATATTTAGTGAGCGCCTCTGGTGTGCTGAGCACTGGAAACAAAGGGATAAAAGCCTCATGCTGTACACTCAACCTTCAGTGTCTAATGTAAATATTGAGTTATGAGAATTGTGTGGACGGAATCTCAGGGCCACGGGAGCAAAGAGGAAGAGCAAAGAGAGTCGGGGGGAGACAGTCCTTTATTCCATGTTAGTCTAAAAATTTGAGAACTCTTTGTATTGAGAAGAAATCATACCCTTGACTTTAGGGATATCTGTGTGGTCATGAGTCAGAGTGAGCAGGTTAGATCCGAACCCAACACTTAGCCCCTCTGTAACCCATAGACAAGTCACAGACATGTTTGAGCCCCCGGCTTCCTGGGAGGAAAGTAGAAATACCGGGTGGTTTGGGGAATTAAATGAGTTCATAGAAGCAGCTTATTTGGTAACTTCGGTTACCAAAATTTGGTGTCTTCCCTTCCCTCTGACAATTGCCCCATGGGACACAGGTCCTCCCTCTGCACCAGCACAGCCCTGGGGACAGTTGGAGCCCACGACCGTGTCCTCTGAGTCTTTTCTTCTCAGGATGAGAAAGGGAGGTCCGGGATGGTGATAAAGGAGCATGAACTTTGGAGTCAGATAGACTAGATTCATATCCCAGTTCTGACACTTACTGGCTCTAGGCCCATGGGACCCCTGTCACTGCCCTTCTCTTTACACCGGGGTAATAGTCCCTCCTGCCAATGAAGGAGGGGAGTGAAGCAGCAGCTGGAATAGAGGGAGCTCCGTGCTGGTCCCCTAGCCATTCCCCCTCTGGCCACCTCCTCTGGCCAGGCTCCGCCTGTGCTTATGCCTCTCACAGGGACCTTGACTGTCAGGGAAGACACAGTGTCAGGATCTTCCGAGTCTGTCCTTCTCCCCTCCCTCTCCTCCTACCCCTTTCCTGCTCCTTCTCTCCCTCTTCCCTCCCTCACATGTCTTCTAGCATCTGACTGGCCCTTCATCATAGCCTCCCCCTCATGCATCTCGATGCTAGGCCTCGGTCTGTCTTATTCCCTTGTTATTGTTAGGCCATAGCTCCCTGCAGGCTGAACCTGGGTCCCAGTCTTTGCTGTCTTAGCACCTTCATAAATAGATGGGAGGATGATAGACAGGTTCTTGAGCCAGGAAGAGCCATGATGAACTCACTTAAGAATTTTTCTTCCTCATAAGGTGCCAGTTTCATAAAATAATTCTAACTGTAGAACAAAGTCAGGGCATCTGCCCACCAATGCACAGAGGTTTTGGTAATGCTACAGAGAGGTTCCCACCATGGCCCCAGGCAGTAGGTGGGGCTCCCCACTGGTGGCTCATTATTGTGAGAGATTCCCCTTTACTCCTCTGTCTTCCTCCAAATCAGGCTGTAAAACACGCGCTTTGAAGAGGAAAGGAGAACTATGGGCAGTGGGAGGCAGCCCAGTCCTGACCACTCATAAAACCCCAGGGTGCTAATGGCAGTTGCCATGGCAGCAGGTACTTGAGGGGCAGCCACACAAAGGCTGGGACTGCTCTGATGAGTGACATAAGCCAGTTCCCCAGGGGGGGCGGGCTTATGAGCAAGGCTCTGTGCCCAGGTTTGGCTACTGTCCCCAGATGGGGCCCGGACTCACTGTGTGGCCACCCCCAACACACCACACCTGAACACAGTGGAGGCACATTCATTTACTTATGACAGTGCCTCTGCCATTTACAAGCTTTGTAGCCTTGGGCAGGTTGTCAAGGCTCTCTGTGCCTCAGTTTCTCCCTCTGTGAAATGAGGATAATGGTAGAGCCTGGGGTGGTTGGGGGCTGAATTGAGATCAGGGCACTTAGCTCAGCACCTGGCACAGAGTGAGTCTTGTCATTATTAGAAGGACAGAGCTGGAAGGGGCTTTGAAAGTTCCTCTGACCTGGGGGTCAGCCTGCCACCTGTTTTTGTTAATAAAGGTCTGTTGGAACACAGTCTCATGCATTTGTTCATGGTTGGTCTGTGAATGCTTTTGTACCACAATGACTGAGTTGAATAGTTGTGACAGAGACTCTATGACCCATAAAGACTTGAATATTTACTATCTAGCCCTTTCTTAAAAAGTTTGCTGGCCCCTGGTCTCCTCCAACTCTGGTTAGAGACAGTGATGTCCAGAGAGAGGCAGGGTTTGCTGGAGCTCACCCAGCAGCTCTGGGTCTAGGCCAGGTCTCCCGCACTGCTCTGGTTGCGATGTTGGGATCCTACGAGCTGGTGGCAGGAAGCCTCGTCTGTCTATTCTCTTCCCTCAGCAGACTCTCTGTGGGGGGAAGAAACACTAATCCTGAGTTCTTGCTCTGTTTCAGCCCCTTAGATGCCTTGTCCTGTTCAGTCCTCACAGCACCTCTAGTTTATACTGGCTCCCACGTATGGTGGGCTCAGTGGGGACCATTCTTTCTCAGCATCCATAATGAGGTAGGGGTGGCAGTGCCCCCCTGCTTTGCAGGGAGGAAGCTGAGGCTCAGAGAGGGAGCCAGCTTGTCCACAGTTGCACAGCTGCTACGGAGCAGGGTGAGGATTGCCATTGTCTTTTCAAACTGTAAACCTTTTAGCCAAACAGAAACACGCTCCCCTATGGAGGTGAGGTGACTTTCACTATATTTCCTCCAGTCTGCCCTGGATGGGGGCAAAGAGCTTCAGTTGTTCATTCAACAAATATTGAGTACCTCCCATGGTCATTGGAGATACACCAGTGACCAGGACCCACCAGCTCCCTGTCCTCAAGGAGCTTCTTCCCTCCCCCTCCCTTAACTATACTTTATGACAGCTTCATTTGTAGAGTAAAATATATCAATTTTAAGTGTACGTATCTGCATATTGACTAGTGTGTGTCGTTGTGTAACCGCCATCTGGGTCAAGATAGAGAATATTTCTAGATCACCCGCGCAAAAGTTTCTCTGTGCCCCTTAGCACTCACTTCCCCATCCCCTGCCCCCAGCAACCCCTGGCCTAATTTCCATCACTGCAGATTAGTTTTGCCTGATCTGGAGCTTCATATACATGTTATGAAGCAGTGTGTACCCGTGTGTCTGACTTCTTTCACTTAGCATGTTTCTGAGGTTCATCCATGCTAAGATGTGGACCATCAGTTCCTTTCGGTTGCTCTGTAGTTCTCCACAGTATGGATGTACCATAGTTCATTTATCCATCCACCTCTTGATGAGACATTTGGGGTGTTTCCACTGTTTGGCTGTTATGAATAAAGCCTCCGTGAACATTCCTGTACTTGACTTTTTGTGGACATCTTCATTTATTCCTCTTAACTATCGAACTGGAGTGAAATTTCAGGGAAGGGACTCATGTGTTTGCCCAGAGCAGTTTTGCTCTCCTGTGAGGGTCACTGAGGAATGCAAGGTGCCTCTACTCTCTAGAGCTCAGTGACCCTCCAGGACAGACACCGACACAGCCTGCACGTCTGATGGGGTTTCCTTCTCCCCAGATGAGCGATGTGCTCCTGTACACGTATCCCCAGAAGGATGGGAAATACCGGCTGAAGAACACATTGCCCGTGGCCAGCATGAAGGTAAATGCCTGGTGCCAGGCACCTGGGGGGGGGGCGTAGAGGGACCTCAGGGGAAGAAAGATAGTATTACCACTTGTAGGAGCTCAGAGACCAGCAGAAAGAGGCAGCCCCAAGGAAACAGTGTTACATGTGGGTTATAGCAGGATTGTGCTGTAGTAGTCCGGGGAGAGGGGAGAGGGAAGGAGGACTTCCTGGAGGAGGGGAGCTGAATCATTTAAAGTAGATAATACTTGGACAGATGGGGAAGGGGAAAGGGAAGGGCATCCTAAAAAGAGGAAAACACATAAGGAAACATTTGGAAGGAGGAAATAAGTGGGTGTTCAGTAAAGTTTTTTAAACTGTGGTAAAATATACATAACATAAATTTACCATTTTAACCATTTTTAAGTATACAGTTCAGCGACATTACATATATTCACACTGTTGTGCAACCATCACCACCATTCATTTCTAGAACTCTTTTATCATCCCCAGATGAAACTGCAGCCCTGTTCCTAACTCCCCATTCCTCCAGCCCCTGCCATCTACCATTCTACTTTTTGTCTCTAGGAATTTGTTCTAGATAGTTCATGTAAGTAGAAACATACAGTATTTGTCTTTTTGTGACTGGCCTATTTCAGTTAGCAGGATGTCCCCAGGGTACATCCATGTTGCAACCTGTGTCAGAATGTCCTTCCTTTTTATGGCTTAATGATATTCCATTGTACACATAGACCACATTTTGTTTTTCCATTCGTTCATGGATGGACACTTGAGTTCCTTTCAGCTTTTGGCTACTATGAATAATGCTGCTATGAACATGGTGTACAAGTATCTCTTAGAGAGCCTGCTTTCAGTCCTTTAGGGTACATACCCACCCTCCTAGGGGTGGGCAGGTGCTCACCGAGTTGGAGGCTGTACTCCCCCATACACACACACACACACACACACACACACACACACACACAGAGCAGCTATCACCAAATGAAGGTTTACCCTTTGCAGATGAGGAAACTCAGGCTCAGAGAGGGACGGTGTGAGGACCAGAAGAAGAGTCGGGTCTGTGGTTACCCCTCCCTGCCCCCACCCTGACAGTCTGCTGTTGGTTTTCCAGGTCAGTCGCCCTGTGATGGAGAAAGTGCCCTATGCTCTAAAGCTCGAGACTTCCCAGTCCTGCCTGACTCTGTCTGCGAGGTATGGGGAGGTGGGCAGAGGGAGGGTCTGGGGGATAGAGGGGCAGGATTTTACAGGTGTTAAAGGTTGGAATAACAAGCTGGTTGTGTCATTTCTATTTTGGTGTTATTTTGAGTCAAGGGACTTATTTTCTAGAGGCTGTCATTTAAATATAACAATAACAATATCTCATGTTTGTAAAAGTCTACAGATTATTGGGTCTTTACAGCAATGCAAGAAGTTAAGGCGAGTAAAAATGCATTGTGCACTTTAGTTCATAAAGTGGTCTCCTTTTAGGCTTTTACATCCGGAGAGTGAGAGAAAAACATAAAGAGTGAGCATTCATCATTTGCCTTTCCCTGGTATGGGGGTGTGGCCTCTCTATCAGAAGCGTCTGTGTTTTCTCCAGGCCTTTGGCTACCCGGGGATCCCACCTCACTCACTCTAGGCAGCAAAAGAGCTTCCCCTTCTCCCTCTTTCAGGGCAAGGCCAGCTCGAGCTCTCAGGGCTCAAAACCAGGGAGATGTGGCCCCTCCTGGGGCCACTGTGGGCACGTGGGGGCCGGGACAGGGTCCGCAAGGCATGGGTGTCTCCCCTCTCAGCTAGTGCATGACCCTGGGGGTGGCAGCAGTGCCCTTTGTGTGTGTGTGGGGGGGGGTGGTGCCAGGTGCGGCACAGGGTGCACACACACTGATACTCACATTCTCATGCCATTGTATTTTCTCATCCAGCGTTTATTAGCCACTCCTCAGGGCCAGGTCCTGTGCCTCGGACACAAGAGTTAAACCTCGCTGTGCTCAGGGGAAGCCTGCATTAAGGGCAGGAGAGTTATGTATTGGTCATGATACACAGCATAACTGCTGTGATAGTTAAAAGTGTTGATGACAAGAGTAATATGCATTGGGCATCTGCTGGGTCTCAGGCACCTCCTCTGACCCCATTGCCACCCTTGGATGTGAGGCTTGAGACTTCTCCCATCATGGGGAGTTGAGGCCTAGAGAGGAGTCACATGGCCATGTGTGGAGGGATAGGGCTCAAATGTAGGACTGTGTGACCCGGAGCTCTTATCCACTACTATCTACTGCCCAAGTGGGTAGAAGAAAAAATTCCAAGGAGTGACCATCCACTGGGGAAGTGAGGGAAGGTTTCATGGAGGAGGTGATGCCTGGATGGGGTTCCATGGCATCTTTTCTCCTCATCTCTAGGTACAGTCAGGGGCCTGAGAAGGCCCAGGGTATGGTTTCTATTTGTCCAGCTGTGAGGTGTGGGTGGTGACAGGCCACATGCAACCCTTCAGGTGAGGCTGCCCATCTCTGCTAGGCAGAGATGCCCTCTGGCCAGAGGCCTCAAGGAGCCACTGTCACTGACGGGCTGGTCACCTTCCTACATGCCCAGATACTTCATGCTGAAGCTTCCAGGAGACAGGGGGACCCATACATTTCCCTTCAGGGACATGGCATCTGGTTGACCATTCTCTCCCACCCCCACCTCCCTCCCAGGCCGACCTGGTCCCTTCTCCTGACTTTCCTGGGGCAGGCCACACTCTTATGCAGGGTGGGAGCGACACCTAGTGGGCCCTAGGAGAATTTTCACCCTGCTGCCTCTTGGGACTGTGCTCACCACTCAGAAACCCCTGCAGGGCAGGGTGCAGAATGGGGATTTGGGAAGTCAACTCATTGGGTGAGGTAGTGTCTGGGAAACTATGTGGGAAAATGAGGAGGAAGATGGGGAGACAGGCTTGTTGCACTTTTCCATCTTTGCCTACCCCTCTCCTCCCCTCGTACGCAGCCCTCTGCACCCTGCCCCCCTGTCCCTCCTAAGGGTGGGACCCTCTGCATCTCCCTAATGCCCTGTGCTTCTGCACAGTGCTTTGACATTAACAAACCCACGTGTCATTTCTTCCCCACAGCAGCTCTGGGAGTTAGAGGGATAGTGTTGACAGTCCCGTGTTGCAGGGAAAGAAGCAGGCCCAGAGGACAGCTACCTTGCCCTGGCTGCCCTGCTAGTAGATGGAGGTGCCGAGGTACAGTCCTAGGCTGGTCTGGCAGACAGCCGGTGCTTGGTGGGATCTCAGACACCGAGAGGCACAGCCAGGGGAAAGGTGGGGGACTTGATCTACACTGAGGAGCAGAGGCCGAGCTGCCGTGCATGCTGCATGCCTTGCTCACGCCACTTCGTGCCCACAGCTCCTGTGCGGAGCGGGACGAGTGGCACAGCTGTCTGAGCAGAGCCCTCCCTGAGGATTACAAGGCCCAGGCTCTGGCTGCCTTTCACCACAGTGTGGAGGTGAGTGGGGGCCCTGAGACCCACCTGACATCAGCCTCACAGCCCGGGGTTTCCCAGGGCACCCACACACCCAGAAGGACTCTCAGCTCCTCCTTTCGGGCTCCTCCTCCCACCCCTTCCACCACCTCCCCCATGGCGGGGCAGTCACTGTGCAGCCCAAGTACAGCACCTCCGGACGGCTCTGTTTCTGACCCAAGGTTAGCATCCTGGAGGATGCAGTGGGGTGGAGGGTGTTGTGGAATTAGAACCCACCCACACGTACACACCCTGTACAGGAAAGAGGGCACCCATCTAGCTATCTCCTGACCACACTGCTCACCCCACCCCGTTGCTCCAGATACGGGAGAGGCTGGGGGTCAGCCTGGGGGAGAGGCCCCCCACTCTGGTGCCTGTCACACATGTTATGATGTGCATGAACTGTGGCTGCGACTTCTCCCTCACTCTGAGACGTCATCACTGCCATGCCTGTGGCAAGGTGAGTCACCTCATCTGGGTGAGTGTGAACATAGAGTCATGTGGGGTGGGGATTCAGGGGCACCCAGCAGTTGCTATTGGGCCCAGGGCAGGGTGTTTTCACACTAACCCTGTGAGGTAGGGATTGTCAAGCCCCATTTTACTGATAGCCTCAAACCAAAAGAAAATCATAGCACATGCAGTTACTGCCTTTGGAGAAAAAGTATCGTGTCCTGGTTAAGGGCTCATCAGAAGAACTGATAGACACTTGCACAGAAATTCTCTGTCTCCGTGATAGAAAAGCAGGGGGACTTGGCACAGAACAGTCCTTGGAGAAGTGGGGGGTGAGTCAGCAGAGGGGAGAGGGTGCTGGCCCTCTGTACATGCACATGCAGAGGACGACAGCCATTCCAACGTGTGTCCCCGACTGGGCTTGCAGATTGTGTGCCGGAACTGTTCAAGAAACAAATACCCTCTGAAGTACCTCAAGGACCGGATGGCCAAGGTCTGTGATGGCTGCTATGGGGAGCTGAAGAAGAGGGGCGGGGATGTCCCAGGCCTGATGAGAGGTAACCTGGGGACCACTGTTCTTCTGGGTGGCTTTTCACTGACCTGTGGTTGGTGCCTGGAATCACTTTCCTGGGGAGGCTCAGAACAAAAGCAGCCCTAGAGGAAGAAATAGGGGTTTAAACTCATATCTGGGGCACCATTTCCCAAAATGTTAGCTCCATGGGAAATGGATAGACAATCCCAGAAGAAGGGCCTGTGGGCAGCTAAGCTTGGGAAATGCTGGGTCAGTGCCTCTCTGTGAAGGGGGCGGCAGGCATGGTGCTTCAGGTTTACTTTGCCATAGTGACCCTCTCTCTTTTTGAAAATGTTCTGTAGACTTCTGTTCTGTGGGACCTTTACAGGATAAGGATTTTGAGACAGATAGCAGGGGAGTTGTGGATCAGGGGAGGGCTGAGGGCTCCTTGAGTGATAAAGGAGCCTGAGGAAGCCAAGCTGGTCCCTGAGAGACTGTGCTCAGGGTACAAGCTGCTTGGGTCAGAGGGACAACAAGTGTATCCTGGGTCTAAAACCGAAGATTTCTCCTCCCTGGGGCCACCTGAGGTGAAGAAGGGATAGCCAGCACCCAGGAAAAGCCTTCCTTCTTGGCCCCTGTGGCCTTTGTGTCACTAGAGGGAGTGTGCCTGTCTTTCTGGTCACACCTAATCCCCATCATGAGGCTGATTCCCATCTTGGGAAGGACCCAGAGCTCTAATTTTACAGGAATTGGCATTCCAAAGCAAGACGCGTGCCTGTCCATGTGGACACTCACCTCCTTTCCCCTGTGGCTTGTCTTGGTTACAGAGCGGCCCGTGAGCATGAGCTTCCCCCTGTCCTCCCCCCGCTTCTCGAGCAGTGCCTTCTCATCCGTCTTCCACAGCATCAACCCCTCGACCTTCAAGAAACAGAAGAAAGTCCCTTCAGCCCTGACTGAGGTAAGGCAGGTGGACTGCCTGTGTAGGAGGCAAGGGTTTTAGAAGTTTCATGGTCCTCCATGGTGGGCAGGCTCAGACCACCCCTCCCTCCCCAGCCTGGCTGAGCTCTTCAGGACAAAGAGAATTCCCAGTGGGAGACAGTCTAGTGACAAGGACTGACTCACCACTAACAAGGGCCTGTCTCTTGGGCATGACTGATACGATACCTACTTGGTGGCAGAAGGCAGGACCTGAAATGTAGGTGGTGTTAGAAGTCTTTCCCATCCCTCTCTCCCCTCCAAGTCTTTCTTTTTGTCTCCTTACTTTCTCTCCTGTCCCATGGCCTAGACCTGGTCCCCAAGGGTAGTGCAGCGATCACGGGGGTTCTTCTGACTGAAATAGCCACGGTCCTGGCTCACCCCTCCCTAGCAGGCCCTCAGAGCTGCGCTGTCCGCTCAGCCTGCGGGCCCCAAATGGCCTCAGGTCCTGAGCCTCCTGGAGGGTGTAGGACTGTCTGCAGGAAGCCTCAGAATTGCTTAAACTCAAGTCCATCCTGGAAGGAGGGCCAGATGATATGTCTGTATTCTGGTCACAACCACAAACAAATATGTGCCCGTGAATATACAAGCTGTCAAAAGAAGTGTGACCAGCTGTTTCCAAGTTTTTGCATTAATATTCGTTATTGAGTAGCAGGTGGCAAGGGTTTAAAAGAGAGTTAGCGTATGGAAACTTTAAAGGGGTGCAGTTCTCATTCACTTAATTCCGTTGCATATTAAAAATCTTGGGAATAACAGATATATGGTAAAAAAATTTTTTTTCAAAACAGCACAAAAGAATACTGATAAAACATGAGTTTCTCTCCCTCCCCAAACTCCTCCAGCCCCACCTACCCCCAGAGGTAGCCACCATCAAGTTTCTTATGGATCCTTTTGTGTGTGTGTGTGTGCTGAAAAGACAACAAGTTGTGCTGACTCTTCTGTACACTTTTCACACGAAATTTCTCTTAGCTATCCTTCCACATTTCCTCAGACACACAAATCTCATGCTTTTTACGTTGTATGGTTGCAGCGCCATTTATTTAATTAGTCCCTTCGCACCAATGGAGAAAAGAGCACCTTTTCACTTTTGCTGGGGTGGTCGCTTACAGAACCTGAATGTTCCATGGGCACAGAGTTTGAGAACCGCTGCTCTTAGCCTTCTAGAATCCAGCTGTCTCTGATGCTGGTGTCCTAGCTAGCCCTTTGGTAATTCTTGCTCAAAGTGACAACCTTTTTATTAGCCAGCAAAGACTGCCCTTAGTGGGTTTGCAGCAGCCCCAGGAGAAATGTGCCCCACCCTGTCACCCACTGCCCTGTCTCCTTTCCCCAGGAGCTCCACCTTAGCGGTAAGCCCTGCTCCCCCATGAGGAAGTCTGCAGAAATGCTGCCTCCCTCAGCATCTGCCAGAAAGGGAGGTCAGAATTGGTTTCCCCCAACATACTCTGTCCACTTTGCCTTTCTCACTCTGCGAGCTGCCCTGGCAGGGCAAGTGCAGGGAGAGAAAGCCAGTGTCTGGTGCTGGGAGTCCTGGAACCTGTGGCGGAGGCAGGCTCCTTTCCTGGTACTTCTTAAAACAGCCCAGGCTGGGCACCAGGGTGGCTCAGTCGGTTGAGCGTCTGCCTTCTGCTCAGGTCATGGTCTTGGGGTCCTGGGATCAAGCCCCACGTCAGTCCCTGCTCGGTGGGGAATCTACTTCTCCTTCTCCCTCTGCCCCTTCCCCCACTCATTCTCGCTCTCTCTCATGAATAAATAAAATCTTAAAAAAAAAAATCCCAGGCTGGTGGTGGCCTCCTTTCCCTGCAAAGAAGTTCATTGACATTAGGAGTATTTGCCAAGAGATCCAAGTTCTTACCCTCTCTCCAACTAAGTAGGGATTTGACCTTCAGTAGATAGCGCCATGCCTCCAGGCCTCAGTTTCCCCATCTGTAAAATGGGAAAGTCAGATAAAATTATTTCCAAACCTGGCCTTCTTGCTCTGATAGTAAGATTAGAATTTATGACCGGTTCCGCGGGTCAGGCACCATACCTGTCAGGCACCTGTCTTATGTCATTTAATTCCAATTTTGCTAGTAGGGAAACTAAGACTTAGAAGAAGTAAATTGCCCATATTGCCCATCAAATAACTGGGAGAACCTGGGCTGGAACCACAGACTGGTATTGCTCTAAACATGTGTTGGGTTCTGAACCCCCACATAAAGACTGTGCAACAGACAAATACTACTTCTAGTAACAACGGAAATTAAAACTCCCCATTAGGAAGAAGATTATAAAACCTTTTAAGTAAATATTACAAAGAGGATCCGTCCTTAACTACAAGAGATGAGCTTAAAAGTGTAAGAATCAGAGACGCCTAGGTAGCTCAGTCAGCTGAGCGTCTCACTTGTGGTTTCGGCTCAGGTCACAATCTCAGGGTCATGAGATCGAGTCCCACATCGAGCCCCCATCAGGCTCCACACTCAGTGCAGAGTCTGCTTGAGATTCTGTCTCCCTCTGCCCCTCCCCCCAACTTGTGTTTATGCATGTTCTCTCTCTCCAAAATAAATAAGATCTTTAAAAAATTTTTTAAAAATGTAAGAATCTAATTTATTTTTTTGAGTGTGTATGTGTGGGTTTTTTAATTTTTCAAGGTTTTGTTTAAATTCCAGTTAGTTAACAGTGTTTATTAGTTTCAGGTGTACAATATAGTGATTCAGCACTTCCATACACCACCTGGTGCTCATCGCAACAAGTGCCCTCCTTAATCCCCATCACCTATTCCACCCGTCCCCCCACCCCTCCCCTCTGCTAACCATCGGTGTGTTCTCTGTAGTTAAGAGTCTGTTTCTTGGTTTGCTCCATCTCTTTTTTTTCTTCCCTTTGCTCATTTGTTTTGTTTCTTAAACTCCACATATGAGTGAAATAATATGGTGTTTTTCTTTCTCTGACCGACTTATTTCACTTAGCATAGTTCTCTCCAGCTCCATCCATGTCATTGCAAGTGACAAGATTTCATTCTTTTTCATGGCTGAGTAAAATTCCACCATATGTATTTACTACTTCTATATCCATTCATCGATTGGTGGACACCTGGGCTGCTTCCATATCTTGGCTGTTGTCGGTAATGCTGCTATAAACATCGGGGTGTGTGTATCCCTGTGAATTAGTGTTTTAGTATTCTTTGGGTAAGTACCCAGTATTGTGATTGCTAGATCTAGATAGTTATTTTAACTTTTTTTTTTTTAAAGATTTTATTTATTTATTCGACAGAGATAGAGACAGCCAGCGAGAGAGGGAACACAAGCAGGGGGAGTGGGAGAGGAAGAAGCAGGCTCCCAGTGGAGGAGCCTGATGTGGGGCTCGATCCCATAACGCCGGGATCACGCCCTGAGCCGAAGGCAGACGCCCAACCGCTGTGCCACCCAGGCGCCCCTAGATAGTTATTTTAACTTTTTGAGGAAACCTCCATACTGTTCTCCAGAGTGGCTGCACCAGTTTGCATTCCCAACAACAGTACAAAAGGGTTCCCCTTTCTCCACATCCTCACCAACACCTATTTTTTCTTGTGTTGTTGATTTTCGCCGTTCTGATAGGTGTGAGGTAATATCTCATTGTAGTTTTGATTTTCATTTCCCTGATGATCAGTGATGCTGAGCATCTGTTCATGTGTCTGTTGGCCATCTGCGTGTCTTCTTTGGAGAAATATCTGTTCAAGTTTTCTGCCCACTTTTTAATTAGATGATTTGGGCTTTGGGTGTTGAGTTTTATAAGTGCTTTATGTATTTTGTATACTAACCGCTCATCAGATATGTCATTGGCAATTGTTTTTTTCATTCCAAAGGTTGCTTTTTAGTTTTGTTGATTGTTTCCTTTGCTGTTCAGAAGCTTTTTATTTTGATGAAGTCCCAGTAGTTTATTTTTTGCATTTGTTTCCCTTGCCTCAGGAGACGTATCTAGAAAGAAGTTGCTACAGCTGATGTCAGAGAGGCGACTGCCTGTGTTCTCCTCTGGGATTTTTATGGTTTCAGGTCTCGCATTTAGGTCTTTCATCCATTTTGAATTTATTTTTCTGTATGGTGTAAGAAAGTGGTCCAGTTTCATTCTTTTGCATGTTGTTTTCCACGTCTCCCAATACCATTTGTTGAAGAGACAGTCTTTTCCTATTGGATATTCTTTCCTGCTTTGTCCAAGATTACTTGACCATATAGTTGTGGGTCCATTTCTGGGTTTTCTGTTCTGTTCCATTGAGCTCTGTATCTGTTTTGTGCCAGTACCATAGTGTTTTAATGACTACAGCTTTGTTATATAACTTGACGTCCAGAATTGTGATGCCTCCAGCTTTGCTTTTCCTTTTCAAGGTTGCTTTGGCTACTTGGGGACTTCTGTGGTTCCACACAAATTTTAGGACTGTTTTGTTCTAGCTCTGTGAAAAATGCTAGTGGTATTTAATAGGGACTGCATTCAATATGTTGGTTGCTTTAGGTAATATAACTATTTTAACAGTACTTGTTTTTCCAGCCCATGAGCATGGGATGTTTCCATCTTTTCATGCCATCTTCAGTTTCTGTCATCGGTGTTTTATAGTTTTCAGAGTATAGGTCTTTCACCTCTTTGGTTTGGTTTATTCCTAGGGATCTTATTGTTTTTGGTGCAGTTGTAAATGGGATTGATTCCTTAATTTCTCCTGCTGCTTCATTATTGGTGTATAGAAATGCAACAGATTTCTGTACATTGATTTTGTGTCCTGTGACTTTACTGAATTAATTTATCAATTCTAGCAGTTTATTGGTGGTCTTTTAGGTTTTCTGTATATAGTAGCATGTCATTTGCAAATAGTGAAAATTTTAGTTCTTCCTTCCCAATTTAGATGCCTTTTTCTAAGGTAATCTCTACACCCAACATGGGGCTCAAACTCATGACCCCGAGGTCAAGAGTCGCATGCCCCACTGACTAAGGCAGCCAGGCGCCACGATTTGGATGCCTCTTATTTCTTTTCATTGTCTGACTGCTGTTGCCGGGACTTCCAGTACTATGTTGAATAAAAGTGGCGAGAGTGGACATCCCTGTCTGATTCCAGACTGTAGAGCTCTAAGTTTTTCTGCAATCAGGATAATATTAGCTATGCTCTCAGTTTTTCCGCAATTAGGATAATATTAGCTATGCATTTTTCATATATGGCCTTTATTATGTTGAGGTGTGCTCCCTCTAAACCTACTTTATTGACTGTTTTTATCATGAATGGATATTGTACTTTGTCAAATGCTTTTTCTGCATCTATTGAAATGACCATACGGTTCTTATTCTTTCTTTTGTTGATGTGATGTATCACATTGATTGATTTGCAAATATTGAACCACCCTTGCATCGCAGGAATAAATCCCATTTGATTGTGGTGAATGACTTTTTGATGTATTGTTTTATATGGTTTACCAGTGTTTTGTTGAGGATTTTTGCATCTATGTTCATCAGAGATATTTGGCCTGTGGTTCTCTTTTTCAGTGGTTTCTTTATCTGGTTTTGGTATCAGGGTAATGGTGGCTTCATAGAATGAATTTGGAATATTCCCTTCCTTTTCTATTTTTTTTCAATAGTTTGAGAAGAATAGGTATTAACTCTTATAAGAATCAATTTTAGAAGGAAGAACCTTTCCCCCAGATATCTGCAGTTTCATATTATGGGGCCTTGGGGGTTGGGGAGAGGGAGCCAAGAATGTGAAACACCACTCGGGGCAGCACTCCTAAAGGTGGTTTTTGACTCTTGTGTCTCCTGGGTACACTCAGTAAGTCCTGTCTTAATCCCTGGTACTGTTTTGATGCTTTTGAGGTGCTGGACATATCCTGAGACCTTATCCAAGTTTCAGATTTCAAAGCAGTATGAACATTCTGCCAGCTGGCTCGCAATGTCATTTTAGCCCTGTCTGAACCATGCCTACCACCTGGTGCCCTGACCGCCCTGCTTCTCTTCTGCCAGGTGGCCGCCTCCGGAGAGGGCTCTGCCATCAGTGGCTATCTCAGCCGGTGCAAGAAAGGGAAGAGACACTGGAAGAAGCTCTGGTTTGTCATCAAAGGCAAAGTGCTCTACACGTACATGGCCAGTGAGGTAGTGGTGGTTCGTGCTTTCTCTCCTCTCCCCTGGGAAGGCCCTCAGGTTAAGCTCATGTCTCAGAATGTCCATCTGGGTCTGCATAACACCCCATCACCTGCGAGGCAGTGTGCTGGGTGCTGGCTCCAGTTCCCATGTCACTCAAGTCTGTGTCGAGCAGTACCGTGGGCTGATGCTGCTGTGACTTTACAACCATGTGTGGGTTCCAAGTTGAAAGAATTTACCATGTCTCTGTGGAGATAAGGAAGGACAGCATGCAGACCTGTGCAAGTGTTTGAAGGTTGCAGGCCCAGCGTCTAGCACCAGCCAGGCACTCCGTAAGAGCAGGCTGCTTTTTGCTCTCCACCTCAGTTGTTTGGGACAGAATTCAACAGCTTGGAGGAAGCTACCACACTTTTTTGCTCTGTGTATTTCTTTTATCAGGGAACTACATTGTTTCATGGTAATGTTTCTACTAAATAAAACTGCAGTTGATAACTTTTTACAGAGCATCCTCCCTTTACATATAAAATGTAGAAGGGCCTTGGACGTCAAGCCTGCTTCCAGAGTAGCCAGGTGTGGGCTGTGGTTATTTAGCACGGTGCTGTCTGGTCTTGACCCAGGCTGAACCCGGAGGATAGTTTGAAAGATTTCCATGCCTAGGCCCCACCATCTGGTGGCTTCCATGGACTAAAACCACCTTGAAAACGGGATTCAAGTGCCCAGATGCAGAGGGCATGTGCTTTACCCCAGGAGGATATTCACATCAGCGCAGGGCTGGCCCTTCTACCCTGACTGCAGATGCTGGCGAACGTGCAAGACACTTTCTTTTTTGGGGCATAAACCTTCTCTTACAAAAGACCTGCGGCTGTGATGGTTGCAGCCTGCCCTTTCCTCAGGGAATCCCAGAGGCCAGCAGGGACACAGACAGGGGGACCCACAGTGGGCTGAGTGACTCTGGTGCTGTGTGAGCCGAGCCCTCGCTGACATAGCCCACAGAGGACCTGAGGAGAATTTCGATCTTTCCAGAACAAACTGAAATGTGATGTAATGCCCACCTGCAGCCCAGGGCAACATCTTCCAAAGTAGGTCTTATACGGGATGCTCACAGGGGTTCTGTGAACACTGGGTTCTGAGGGGACCATGAGTAGGCAGTTAGTGGGAGTACTTCTCAGACTCTGTAATGTACCCAGGTGTGTTGAGGATCTCTGGAAATCTGAGGAGATTGGCCAAGCTGGCCTGACCACAGGCCCTTCCTCATGGAGTATCTCATGGAACTATCCCATTTCATGGACCAGTCTTTGGGAAGAAATTCTGGCTTAGACAGGTGAACGAAGGCTGGTGATAGTTAAATAACCACCAAAGAGGTAAATCCTGTCTGAGAGTGGAAAACCCATCCTCAGTGCAGTGTCCATTCTCTAGGTCCTGAGCAACGGTTGTCATTGGAAGCGACACCCTAAGTTGATTTTAAAAGGTGGATTTTAAGTATGCTTCCAAAGTAGTTTTTTTCCATAAAGAACTAGTACAATTTCTTAGTAAGACCATGCCAGTGATAGGACTAAGCTTTCCAATTCCATCAAAGAAAAAAGATTTGATAAAATGGATAGCCAGTTTTCACTGTGTACTACCATGAACCCCAGTTGTTCACCTCATTTCTATCCCCGGAGGCAGCACACTGTTCTGAATTTTTTCTACCATGGATTAGTTTTACCTTGTTTTGTTTTGTTTTACCTCTTCTAGAATCTTCATGTAAATAGAATCACGGATAAATGTGACTTCTTCCACTCAGCATGAGGTGTTTGAGTCATCCATGTTTTTGAATACGGCAGTAGGTCATTACATTTCATGACTGAGTAGTATTCCATGTTGTGAACATACCAGCCTGTGTTTATCCCATTCATCAGTTGCAGGACATTTGGGTTGTTTCTGATTTTTGGTGATTATGAATAAAGCCCCTTTAACCTTTTGTATGTGGGTTTTTTCATGAAAATAGGTTTTTATTTCACTTGGGTAGACACCTAGGATTGGAATTTCTAGATCATAGGAAGGTATATGTTTGGTTTATCAGAAATTACAGACTGTTTGCAAAGTGGTCTACCATTTTATTCTCCCCTCCACTGTGTATGTAAGTGTGAGAGTTATGGTTGCTCCCCATCTTAGTTAACATTTGGTATTGTCAGTCATTAATTTACTAGTAGCTCAGTGTGGTTTTAATTTAGATTTCCCTAGTAACTAATGAGTTACAGAGTCTCTAACTAATGATGTTTTTGATGTGCTTATTGGCTATTTCTGTATTTCCCTTTGAGAAGTGTCTGTTCAGATCTCTTGCACATTTTTTAAGTAAGTTGTCTTATTATTGAGTTACAGGAATTCTTTACATATCTTGGATACCAGTCTGTTGTCAGATAAATGTTTGTGAATATTCTCTCCCTGTCTGTGGCTTGCCTGTGCATTTTCTTAATAAATGAATTTGTTCTGTTCTTATGGTGAACAGAAGTTTTTAACCTAAATGAAACCTTATTTATTAGTGTTTTCCTTTATGGCTGTTGATTTTCATATCATAAGAAACTTGTCTACTGCAAGTCACAAAGTTGTTCCCTGTATTTGCTTCTGAAAACTTGAATGTTTTAGCTTTTATATTCACATCTGTCTGAAATTAATTTTGGGTATGGTGTGAGACAGGTTGGGGTTCACTTTTTTCCTTATGGATATCCAGTAATTCCACCACCACTTGTTTAAAAAAAAAAAGACTTTCCTTTCCCTATAGGATTATTTTGGTGCCTTTGTTAAATATCAAATGACTAAATACATTTGGGGCTATCTCTGAGTGTTCTGTTTCACTGATATATTCACCAATTCTTATGCCACTACCTTACTGCCTTAATCACTAGAACTCTATAATAAATCTTGAAGTCAGATTGTGTAAGCCTCCAACATCGTTCTTTCTTTCTTTCTTTCTTTCTTTCTTTCTTTCTTTCTTTCTTTCTTTCTCTTTCTTTTTTTCTTTGAGAGCGTGTGCACGCAGGAGTGGCGGGAGGGTCAGAGGGAGAGAATCTCAAGCAGACTTTCCACTGACACAGGGCTCAATCCCATGACCCATGAGATCATAACCTGAGCCAAAGCCACCAGTCTGATGCTTAATCGACTGAACCACCCAGGTGCCCCTCCAACTTTGTTCTTTTTAAAGATCGTTTGGGGTATTCTAGGTCTTTTGTGTTTCCATATAAACTTGTCAATTTCTACCCAAAAGCCTGAGATTATAACAGGGATTGTTGAATGAATTCGGGGAGCATTGCATCTTAACAATATTGAATCTTCAAATCTATGAATATGGCATAAATCTTCATTTATTTAGTTCTTTAGTTTTTCTTTTAATGTTTTATAGTTTTAGGAGAGAGGCCTCATACTTCTGTTCTTGCATTTCTGTTAACTTTATTCCTGTTCTATTTTTTGCATACTATTTTGAATGGGGTTTATTTTCTGGTTGTTTGCTGTAAAGATATTAAAAAATTTATTATCCCATAATCTTGCTAAATTGATTATTGGTTCTAGTAATTGTTTTATAATCAAAAAAGTCCTTTGCAAGCACAGATAGTTTAACTTCTTCTTTTTCTGAACTTTTTCTTCTTCTTGCCTTAATGCAATGACTAGGACAATTTTGAGTTTAACTCAAGCAGCCTCTTGCCTTGTTCCCAATCTTAAAGGAAAAGCATTCAGTATTTCACTATTAAGTAGGATGTTAGCTGTAGGTATTTTATAGATGCCCTCAGAGTAAGGAAGTTCCCTTCTAGTTTGCTGCGGGTTTTTTTTTTAATCATGAATCCATACTGAGTTTTGTCAGATGCTTTTCCTGATCCAGCAGTCTTTGAAAATTGATTGCATGTTATATACAACCTCAACTCCTCCTCCTTCTCCTCCCACAGCCTTCTTAACTAATTATATCTTAACTAATTACTAACTAATTATATCTCTTTGTGCATGTGTGGTTTCATAAAGTTGTATTTTAATAAGCATGTATTTTCACATAAATATGTATGTGTAAATATATCTTTATATACAGAAATCTGTTTCCACTAAATACTGTGATTTTAAGATCCATTTATGTTCTCTGTGTATGTCTCCTCACATTATTAGCAACTTTATAGCACAGACACCCTAAGTGCTCCATATTGAGATGTTGTGGATGAGGGTGTGGGGGACTAAATATAGGGTATATTATCTGAGTAACTCTGGAAAACAGAGTCTCTAACTAATCAAGTCAGCAGAAAGAATGCAGTGTTAGAAGGTGGTCATGAGTCCAAATTCTGGTTCTGCCCCCTACTAAACTGTGCGATCTTAGGGAGTTATTTACTTTCTCTGAGCTTCAGTGTCTTCTTAGAATAGGAGTGACACCTTCTATGATTGTTGTGAAGATTCAACAAGATAATATAAAGATGAAAATGCCTAGACCCTAATAGGCTGTGACAAGATGTTAAGTTTCTTTCTCTCCTCATGACTGGTCCAGGTGGGAAGAGAGGGCGAAGAGTATGTGTGTGGTTACTCCATTTTTGCCAAAGCCCGCCTCACACAGAAGGGCTCGTCATGCATCTTAAATCTGAGGGAATAGTAAATGCTGAGCAGTTGACTGTGTGTAGTGCCATGTTTAATATCATTTTCCCCTTTGCCCTCTGCAGGACACAGTGGCCATGGAGAGCATGCCCCTGCTCGGTTTCACCATTGCCCCAGAGAAGGAAGAGGGCAGCAGTGAAATAGGACCTATTTTTCACCTCTACCACAAGAAAACCCTATTTTATACCTTCAAAGCAGAGGATACCAATTCAGCTCAAAGGTACCCAAATAACTAGGCCTGTATCTCCTTGCCTCTCCCTCTAGAAGGAAACAAGTTGCTACCCAGGGCTTTGGCTTCTCTCTGCTCCAGCCATCCTGTGCCATCATATCCCTTTGGGCCACAGTAGAACAGTGGGACTACCTGTTCCTGGCTGTAAGATTTTTTAAAGATTATCATGATTCATTCATACAGGCATGCTTTCATTCAGAAAACCTTTGCACCGTGTGCCAGACCTTTTGCTAAATGCTAGGGAAATAAATATGAAAATGACATGGTCCCCGATGTCAGGCTTCTGGTCACTTCTAGGTTCTCTGACCAGAGTCCCAGAGCTGTGACACCTGCGTGTCCCTTCTCCTCTGTTGTACAGGTGGATCGAGGCCATGGAAGATGCAAGTGTGTTATAGCAGTTATCAAGCATGTGGACTCAGAATAGTCTTAGGTTGAATGTGGACCCTTCCAGAAGCCACTGTGTCTCCACTCATCGGGACTCACATCTGGATTCAGCATGGGGCCTCATCTTTTTTGCTATAACCCCCTCTCTCATCATCACAAGTGGAACCCTTAAGGAATATTTATGAACCGCTCCTTTTCTGTTCTTGTGTCTTCCACCCACCCGACCCCACCCTACCCCAGCATAAACTATTTCCTTACCCAGTAGTGAGATCACGTTTAGTAACGTGAAGACATGGAAACAATAGAAAAAAAGTACATTTTAGAAATGCAGGCTTTTTAGTGGAAACAAGCTTTTACAATTTTTACTAGTGGTAAACATTATCACCTTTCATAGCATTGATGTCGGTGCCTCAGGTGAAACAAGAAACAACTGGTAAATAACAGCTACCCTCATCGAAAGCACTTTATTGTTTTACTGAGCTACAACCTCCAGTTTTATGTTTTCCAAGTGATTTACTGAAGTAAGGAGCAGACGGAGTCCTGTGGACTAATTTGCCGCCAGTTCTCAACAAGGGTGTACGTACAATTGATTTGTGCAAACATGGCTAGGCCTTGCCGAGTGGGCAAGTGAGTGGCGCTCGGAGGGGAGGGTCCTCCTGACTGCGGAGGCCGCACTGCACTGGATAAAGAAGGCAAGGAAGTTTTCCTCCACTCGATGATGAAACCTGTATACTGACATGACTTAACTAAGGAAGGACGCCTTCCTTCCCAGGGTGGTCCTCACACACCAGTGCTGGAAGCTCGGCTGCTGGCAGACCCAGCCCCCACCCTGGAGGTCACCGCCAACCCTCTGAAGAGATAGGGCCTGCTTTAATTTATTGTGTGCCTTCCTGTGTTTCCCCAGCATGAGCTGACAGTGTTCTGTGTCAAAGAACCGGTGCTTGTTTTCAACGTGGTTATCCTTCGGCTGTACTACCAAAGCCTTGAAAGAGATACAAGGAGAGAAAAGATACAGTCGGAAGTGAATTAGTGGTCTTGGCCAGTGGCTCTGGACACAGCGAGGGAGCACAGAAGTAGTGGCTTGAAGATACTCTCTGGGCACTGGGGGCTCAGCCACCTGCTGATGGCCGCTGCTCACCATGCGGGACAGATTTCTATATAAAGCAGAGTGCGGGTGGGGCAGGTGGGATTCCTTGTTACTGTCATTGAAATAGAAAACAATCGTATCATTTCCTGATGTCCTGTCCCCTAAACAAATCAGCATTTGCTGACAAACCTTTTGTAAAAAGCACCATCTCAAGGAGTTATTTACATTAAATATTTTCAGGGGAATTTTTTTTTCTAGTTTGCAATTTCTTTTAAAATGTTTGCATTAAACATTTAATTAATGATTCAAACTAAGTGATCAGACAGATCTTTATAGTGATTTTTGAGGGATCAATTCCAATGCAACCACTTTTACCATCAGACATACTTAAGTGAGCCTTCTAGAGCCTCTGAGCCTTCCAAATGCACCGCAAGACTTTGGCACCAGGTGGTGGGATTTTCCCCAATCTGCTCTGTGCCACTGGCCATTGTTTCTAGGATCCAGATAGAATTACGCATCTGGAAGTCATCTGAAGGCCTCTTGTACCATATGACATCCTATTTCTGATGCTCTGAAAAGAAGAGGTAATGGGGCTTTTATTTCTCAGTGAGTAGTTACCCTAATAAAAACCACCTGGGTTATAGATAAAACCTACTAGATCGGTTTTATAAAAGGAAGTGGCAGAGGCCACTAAGAACTCCACAGTTCCTGTGTGACTGGACAGGGACCCATCAGCTTACCTGTAACTTATTCTTACCTGTCCTTCCCACAGTTCTTCAATTTCAGCCAGTTTCTACTAGCCGATTTCACTTGCTGTTCTTTCCCTGACCTTCTCTTCATCCAGCCCATTTTACAGGTTCATGGGGCCTGCTTGGAATAACTCAGGTGAAGCCACCCACCTGGCCTAAGGGTGCCCCTTTCCGCTGCACCCAGGGGCTGGAGAAATGGCCAGCTTTGATGCCACGACCATGTTCCCCGAGACCCTCTGGTATCTGCTTTGCCTACCTGCTCCCTGGGCACAGAGCAGCCCCTCTGCTGTGTGCCTTCAGCAAAGGCTGTGTTTCTAGGGAGAAAGCAGTTCTGTGCCAAATTGTAGCCCAGAAATGAGAGCACGCAGGCCCTGGGCAAAGTCACTCACTTCAGTAGCTCCAAGCCTTGGTGTTTTCACCAGTCACATGGAGACATTCCAGCTTCCCAAAGTGTTCAGGGGTAAAGCACAAACCAAACATTCAAGAAAGGGGACTGGAAACCATAACCCCATGGGGAAGGGCATGCATTGTACAAAGTGAAAATAAATAACGAGCCCTGCTCTGTGACAATACAAGACGAAGACAATATGCAAAAAAGAACTTCCTTCTTATCCATGGAAGTGGCAAGAAAGAAACTAGGCCTGAAGAGGGCCTGGCAGGGGCAGGCTGAGCTCCTTTGGTCTTCAGGTCTCCCCCCACCTTTGGTTTAAATGACCTCTCCTTGAGCTCTTCACATATGGGTCAAGAAAACACAGACCTTTGCAGGGTTGGCCTCTGCCTGTTTCTCAGAATCAGTAAAATTTTAAGAAACTGGAGTTGCACGGAAAGCAAGCACTTCTTAGTGGCTTCACACCTGACCTGCAGACAATGTATTTCCAGCCTGGATTGGTCTTAGTAAGTAGGAAGAATTCTGTTCATGATTACTAATACAAAGCACACTAGAAACAAGTTGTCCAGGGACATTGGTTGAGTTCCTGGCTCCTGGTAATAATTTTTGCACATATCAAAAGTAGGCTTTGAGTTGTTGTGGTCAGACAAGCTGACCACACATTCTCCCTTGGATGCAGCCTGGTCCCATGTGTGGGTGTGGACTGAGGGCAGATCCCTGGGCATATGCCATGCGGGCCAGTGCCCAGGACACTGACAGCCCTGCTAACCAGCACTGAAGGGTAATGAGGTCAGAGTCTTTTCTTCATCAGCCCAGCCTTTTGTTTGACAGTATAAATGTCATCGCGGAACACTGAAGCCCTAAATGGGGACTAAACCAGAGTCCAAGATCTGCTACAAGGCAGAGTCAACAACATGCTAGAATATTCTGTTAATTGATTCCACCGTGTTTTGTGGCTTCTATAATCGTGAGTTTTGGGGCTTCCACACATGAATGGTCAGTTGAAAGGACAGAGGTGTCCATGCTAAGAAGTCTGTTTTCAACAGCAAGTAAGAGGAAACATTAAATTGGTTTAAACAGGAAATTAGCTTTAGAAGAGGAGGTCCAAAAGCAGGGCAGTTTCAGACTTCAACAGAATCCCGAAGAACCAAGCTCTTCGGGCTTCTTTAATCTGTTGTCCAGTGTCAGCTTGATTCCAGGGCTGGTTCTCCAGAGATTGATGAGTGACTGCCAAGGTGGCTGGGCTATAAGTTTCCCTGTTCCCAGGCATCAGGGAAGGGCAACTCATCTTCCTGTGTTAGCTTTTTCTTAGAAGCACCCAGCAGGCCTTCCATGGTGCTCCAGGTCCACACTTACTTATGCCTGCCCTTTCTTAAGCTACTTACAGGGACAGACCTGTCAGCTGGGGGCTGAGGGGAGGACAGCTGCTGAGGATCCACCCACTAAGACCACTCTTCGGACCACATCTTTTGGAAAGAAGACTATGGTTTGGATTAGCATAATGCAAGGGCTATGCAGGGCCATGGAGGAATTTCCCTAGGTGGCCTCAGTGTCTTCCTTGCACAGATAAATCTGGTGATGCTGTACAGGAAAGGGCATCCTGCGTTGACAGAACAGAATGACAACAGGCCTCATTCTCTTGAATTCATGAATGTGTAATGGAGCTGCCCCGCTGTGAGCAATGTACATGAGAAAATAAATTACCTCTTGATCACTACAATAATTGGCTATACCCCAAAGCATGAGACTTGATTATTCCAACATGTATAATTATGGAAGTTATTATAGGCATAAAATTAGACAGCTCTTTTTAAAATACAGCTATAATACCATACAGTGTGACCCTGAATCTTATTTTATGGGGCAGGGTGGAAAATGACCATTAGTTTTCACTGTAGCAATTTAACTAATTTCTCTTAAATCTCAACCTTTCACCTCCTCAACAAAGATTTTCCATTTTTACAATTATGAAGATATCTGTCTTATCCTATGAGTCCATCCCTTACTATATAGGATCAGAAACATCCTCCTTACAAAACGATGGGAAGAAAATGGCCTTTTATTTACTTAATTTTTTTAGGTTTATTGGAGCATGTGCCTGAGCGGGAGGAGGGGCAGAGGGGGAGGGAGAGAGACTTCCAGGCAGAATCCCTGCTGAGCATGGAGCCTAACTCAGTGGTCATCCTATGACCCTGAGACCATAACCTAAAATCAAGAGTCGGACACTCAACCAACCGAGCCACCCAGGCGCCCCAAAAATGGCCTTTTAAATAACATTTCTTAGAAAGCTTTCCTTTTTCCAGATATGTCCCTTGACATTATTCAGCCTTCTTTGTGAAAATTTTTAAGGGAACAGTCTTTTTCTTCTTTGTTTAGGAAAGCTATAGGGATGAAACTTCTAATAGAGGGTACAACATAGTGTTCCTTGACAAGCTCTCTTTTTGGCGGGTGGGTGGGGGTCACAATAAATACATTTGCTAAATACCATATCTCAAAACTTTAAATAATTTAACAACATGCATTAAACATTCAAAGTTTCTTGTCTACATAATTTAGGTGTTTAGTTCAGGGCTTCGGTCAAGAGTTTTGAGCTTTGAGGTTCAGCGGCCTTCATGAACCCCTCAGTTTACTACTTGGAAGAGTGCTTCTACGTTCTTCCTTCCACACTCCCCCCACCCCCCATAGGTGGTGGGGCCTCAACTGACCTCAGAGCCAACAGACTCACGAGTTGGATCTCCTCTAAAGCCCCACAATCCATTAATGGCAAATCTGGAACATGCTGAGACATCCAGGGTTTACTCTGTACCCTGCCACCGCCACCATCCTCAGTTGGAAGAGGATTAATTGTCAGTTATTCTGGAAACTGACTCACTCTGCTGATTGAAACTCTGATACACAGTTGACTGATACTGACTTTCCTAATACAGAGAAATGATTACCTAAGTCATAACTGAAACATCTATGAACAAATCAAATTTGTTCAACAAACCTGGAGCCTCAAGAATACATGTTATTTCCTTCCAGGATTAATTAGCTGGAAAGAAAGGTTAATACGATCAGAGTTGTGTTTCCTGGTGCTAGAAATTTTCGGTTGACTGCTGGAAGAAGAGGGAGAGCGAGGGCTGAATGTTGTGCACGTAAGTCTAGGAGAACGCTAAGGGGCTGGGAACACTGCAACACTCAGGTGCTATTTTAACAGTGACAGCAGACTTGGCACAGTACTGAGCACTAGAGACATGGTTATTTACTTCCAGGAGCTCACCCCCGGAGAAGTCAGGTACACTGTGGTAGACGTTGAGCAAGGGCTGTGGGAAAATGGATAACAGTGAATGGATTGTGCCTGAGGCAGATTAGGAAATCACTGGGTCAGGGTGTGACTTGACATCTGAGGGCTTGCCTTACACAGAAAAGGGGTTGGAGAGGCCCCTGGAGGAAGAGAGCAGGAGTAGTAAGGTGTGAGAAAGAGTAGGATACCATGTGGCATATTCAGGAAATGGGGAGTTCAGAATTACCAGAGTGGAGGGAAGAAGTCACAAAAACAGATGAGATAAGAAGGGCTGTTTGTGGCCAGGTCATTCAGGGCCACTGCCCTTATCCTATAGTTTCTAGGGGATGTGGGGCAACGAGATTGGGGGGGGGGTCCTATAGATGCTTTAAAATAGGGAACAAAACATGTTTTAGAAAGACCACTCGGATCTTCCATTTAAAGAAGACAAATTGAACACACGTGAGATGGAGTCTACTCTGTCAGAGATGGCTGCCACAATAGACGCCCTCCTGTACACCCTCCTGACAGTTTTACTTGGATACTCTGTCCATCAAGCAGTGGAGGACGCATCCCCTTCCCCTCGAACCTGGACAGATCTGTGTGATGGCTCAAGCAGTAGCAGAGGAAGCGGCTTATGTAAAATGCCACTTTGTTCTCTTGCGTCCTCCTGGAATGTGTCCAGCATGCTGTGAGGAAGCCCAGGCCACATGGAGAGGTCACATGTCAGGATTCACACTGCCAAACAGCATCAGTCACTAGACAGACAAGGAAGACTCTAGCTCTGGCCACTTTCTAACAGAAACCACAAGAGACCTCCAGAGAGAGCCTCCTATCTGAGCCCCCTAGAACTGCAAGATGGTAATTTTAAAAAGTGTTTTTTAAGCTGCTGAGTTTGGATGTGATTAGTTTCGCAGTGATAACCAGGAAACATGCATTTCTTGGCTCCTTTCCAAAACCTAAAAGGACAGTAAATGAATAAAAAGATATAACCTAAAGGACAAAGAAAATGCAAGAAAAGGCACAGGGTATCAAAATGGTCAACTCATTTTTGGAGAATACACACATGGACAGTGGCAGCTGACTTAGCACAGAAAACTAATACCACAGTGCCTACTGGCAGGGACTCCAGTGAGACACAAGGACCAGCCCTTGCTCTCAAGAGGCTTGGAGATTTGGAGGTACAGGTGTCTGGGAAGGCTAGAATAGGACTAATAAGAGGATCAGCTGAGAGTCGCTGTAAGTAGTTATGAGACCCTCAGATCCCTTGATGCCACTTTATAGGCACAATTGACTGTCCTTCCCCATCCTGGCAGGAGACAGTAAATTTATGCTCTGGAAAAATGAGAACTACAAGAGGAACATGCTTCTACCTCCAAGGCGTGCACATGTGCGCGCCCCCCCCCCCCGCATACAACTTGCAGACATGGGCTCCTATCTCCTGCCTGCCAAGTTCCCTTTCCAAGACAGATTAAAATGTATGTTCAATAGGAGGAATCAAAATTCAGAGTTCAAGTGTTTTTATTTTACTACTACCATTGAATGATGCTCTAATCTGGAAGGGGCTGAAAAGACCCACTGTGAAGGACTTTCAGTGGCCCTGGCTCAGTTTAGATTTTATCTGATTGGTCAAAGGTCCCAAACTAGTTCTGAGACCCAGAACGTGTTTAAGAGATGGCCTGCATAGTTTTAAAAAAAACCACTTGTAAACTGCCAACATTTCAAAGTCAAGAGATTTCATTTACAAATCTGGATTTCTGGCTGCATTCCAGATGCTGATGAGGGGCTGCCCCTTATAAGTCTAGTGAGCTCTCCAGGTGTCTCTATCACCATTTAACATACTAATAGTGTTTATCTCAACTTACTGACCTCCTTTAGAATACTTGCCAGACCCAACCCCTACTCTCCCCCCTTCAGGCATCTGAGTTTTCACTTCAGCCCTAAGCAATGCAGAGCCATTAAAGAATTTTATTAACAGAAGACAGCTAAAAATGGCTGTTTCAGAACAATGAGGCAGTGGGAGGGAGAAGGGGAGGATGGTGGGTGGGGAGGGGGCAGCTGGTAGAGACTGGTTTGAAAGGTTAGGAACCATGCTGGAAGGACAGAGAGAAGACCTAAACTAGAGAACAGTGGAGGAGGGGCCAAACGTGAGGGCAGAACCAAGAGGATTTGTTGGGTAGACCCAGTCCTGACAACATATCCAGAAGCCTCCCCAAGGCCAGAAGCCTCAGGGCAGCATCCTAGCTCTCCCCAAGGTGAAGCACAGGACCCAAAGCAAAGCACAGGAGGGAAAGGCTTTTCCAAGAGACTTTTGGCTTTGAGGTGCATTTCCTGGCTTGTAGTGAATAGGCTGTGGGGCTGAAATAATCTCTTCTTTAAGAAACTCAAGGAGTGCCACTATTTAGACTTCGCGAGTAAAAGGCCAGCAGGCCCGAGTGATTACTGTGGTGGCGCTGGGCTAGTGGACTCCCAACCTCAAGACAGAGTTCCTAATTAGGCAACCTGCATTCTAAAACAAGGGACCAAGGGCAGGTACATTTTTCTGAGAAGATAATCTAATTTTCCACGTATTCCAAGATACTTGAGCCAAATACAACTTTGAAATAATACCTTTTCAAGGCCCAGGAAGCCTCAGGTCAGAAACTCCCAGAGAAAGCCATTCTCGAGGGGACTTAGAAACTCTCTCTCTCAGTGTCCCTGCGTTCTATTCCAACCAGTCTACCACAGGCTACAGGCTCTGTCTCTTTTCTCTTCCTGGGAAAAGCAAGGGCCAAGTACACAGAATCTGAGACTTCTCCAAGTAGCCTTCTACTGTGACCCCATAGAGGTGGGAAGAGGGTTTTCTTTTCAAAGTCCTCAAGAGGAGAAATAAGCAGAAATAACTATGAATAAATGTTCCACCACCTGCCAGCCATGTGACTTTGGAGAAGTCATGCTCCCCTGTTTAAGGCCTCAGTCTCTTCAGCTATAAAAACAAGATAATACCATCCACTTCACAAAGTTATTATGAAGATTAAACAGGATAATGTGAGTATAAGAACATGCAATCTGGTACTCACTGATTACATCTGTTTAGATTCCACATTCTTAAAAATTAAGGCTGAAAAGAATTATATGAGGTTTAACAGTTTATTTTATAAACATGTCATAATTATATAAATGATACAGAAGTTTCATAAATTACATAGCAATAAAGCATAAACTATTACAGAAAAGATACAAAGATATACATAAATACTTATGAAGGTAATTATTAAGCCTTCCTAGTCAACAAAAATAAGGAAAACCATCATTTCTGCTACCACAGAAGCAATATCTTTATAAGTTTAAAAAAAAAAAACTTTGCTTAATAATAGTAACTTCAAAATTTTAGCACATCTACAACTATTACTTAACCAAAATTTGGTTTTCATTGACATTATTTAAATAACCCTGGATGGCAAATAACATGTTTACTCTGTGCCATGTACCAGATGAAACTACATGATATTTTTCCTGCTCTCAAGGAGCTCACAGACAAGTTACTCAATGACTGAATGAGCAGACTAGTTAAGTGTTATGAAAAAAAACAACCTGCCCAGAGAACAGAGAGGGAAGAGAAAGGAACACCTAGGTCTCAGCCACAGAGCACAGTGCAAGGAGTGAACAGCCCCATGCTCACATCCCAGCTCAAGGAAGTCATCAAACTTTGTTTTCACTGCATTCATCTTAAAAGTGGGATAATGTGAATATTATTCACCATATACTGTTGCTGGGGAAAGCACTGATTCAGTAAATACCCACCTTTACTAGGTACCGTGGTAAGGGCTGAGATAGAGAGGGATAAGGCACATTTTGACACAGAACTCGCAGTCTGGCTAGGTGCCAAGAACATGCACACACAACAGCTGGGTACCGCCAGGTAGATCATTGTCACTCCTCTCAAGTCCCCGTCCCTGTGAATGAATAATCTTCAGTAATGGTCAGTTTGGAAAAACAACAACTGCATTTCAAAAAGCAAAACAAAATGTTTTGTCTTGTTTGTCTTTTGCCATGCATTTCTGGAATTAGATCAGTGGTTCAGGCGGTAGTGTACATCAAAATTCTCTGTGATGCTCAGAAGTGCGGATGCCAGGCCCCACCCAAAGCTTACTGCTTCACAACCACTGGGGCCTGGTAGTTCTTTACTATACCCCCCAGTCAAGAACCCTTTATTTAAAGGCAGATAAAACAACGTTAAAAGCACTGTTGATACAAATGTGGATACTTATTAACAGTCCAAAAAAAAAAAAAAGTATAGCTAGTATAATACAACTTGAATTATTTTTTGTGATTAAAGCCACTAAAACACTCTCACTAAAAAGACTTCTAGCGAGGGGAACTTGGGTAGCTCAGTCCATTAAGCATCTGACTCTTGATTTCGGTTCAGGTCATGACCTCAGGGTCGTGGGACTGAGCTCCGAGATGGGCTCCACGCTGAAGAGTGGAGCCTGCTTAAGATTCTCTCTCTCTCTCTGCACCCCCCACCTCGCATGTGCACTCTCTAAAACAAATAGATAAATAAATAATTTTTTTTAAAAAGACTTCTAGCAAAAACACAGCAGAGCAAAAAAAAAAAAAAAATGGCACTATGGCAGCACTGATCTCAGCTTGCAGAGGCCTGTTACCTGCTGATATGGTTTGCAATCTGTCTCTGTATGTGTTCTGTTTTCAAGGGAAAAAAAACTGCTCAAGATTATGAACCCTTTCCACCTTACTTTTTTTTTTTTTTTAAGATTTTATTTATTTGAGAGAGAGCATGAGAGAACACAAGAGGGGGAGGGCAGAGGGAGAGGAAGAAGCAGACTCCCCGCTGAGCAGGGATTCCCAGGACCCCTTGAGCTGAAGGTAGAGGCTTAAACAACTGAGCCACCCAGGTACCTCTCTGCACTACTTTTAATATCGAACAACTAACCTTTAAGTGAACAACTACTGAATGCTATTACCAACAGGCCAAACTGATACATCAGAGAAACATTAATGGTTGTTTAGTATTTGCCTCAAAATTAGTGCA
Source organism: Ursus maritimus (assembly GCF_017311325.1). Taxonomy (NCBI): domain Eukaryota; kingdom Metazoa; phylum Chordata; class Mammalia; order Carnivora; family Ursidae; genus Ursus; species Ursus maritimus. The sequence goes on from NW_024423786.1 coordinate 5,039,633, forward strand.
ATCATAATGTGTTTACAAAAAAGAAAAACCCAAAACTCACTGATGTATACATTTTTACACTATATCTGGAAGCACTATTTAACGTTAAAAAACTAATTTTTGAAAAAAGAGCACAACTGTAAAATTGTCCATGTTTACAAGGATTTACCACGAAAACACTGTGTAACCATAGGCACATCACTTGACCTTTCTGATTCTCACCCACCTCTCCTGTAAGATCTTCCTGGCAGAAGAGGACTGGACCATATCATTTCTTGGGGCCCCTTCCAGCTTCAGGATCTGTGTGATTCACCAAGACATTACAAATTTAATTCTTTTCCCCACTTACTTCTTCTCGAGTTGAGAACATGGGAAAAGAAAAAAAAAATGGTGTGTTTAAAGCATTTCCTATCATATAGAAATACTGTAAGATACAAGACAAAATACTCGAAGTTGGGGTTAGCCTGATCAAAGCACAATTGTTTAAGAAAAAATGTTAACCCATCCATCTTGGGATCAGTATTTATTCATAACAAACAAGAAAAATGCAAGAAAAAAATCAATTAGCAAAGAATCTTCATCCTACAAAGCATGATGATCAAGGAAGAGTCTAGCCAAAACATTTCAGGGCATCTAGGATAAATAAGTGGTCCACACCTCCCAAAGCAAGTCAAAACCACGACTTAAAAAGAGAAAAATATCTAAAGAAAACCTACAACTCAAAATTCCTAAGACCAAGAGAAGCAATTTTCTTTATATATTTAAGCAATTTTGCAGTTGTGTTACACACACGTATCACACTGTTCGCCAGTTCCAAATAGCTGGGAGAGAGGAAAGGACTTAAGATTTGGATCACGTGTTCACTAAAAGACCATAAATAACAGGTTCTGGACGATTTCAATACTTCACCTAATACTGCCAGAAGCTGGCGACCTTTAACACCTAAATAAAAACCATCCGTAAAGAGTAGGGCACAAACAATTCAATACCCACCAATAAACCACCCACTTAACCTACAGGTTCTCTGCTGTGAGACTGCTTCTTCAATCAACAAACACAGAGGCTTCCGCTCAGCGGGAGGCTGGAATGGAGAATATCACAGGGAAAATACAGTAACTACCTAGCCTCGAGGAGCTCCCCGTCCCCCAGGAGGCGCGGGCTTGCACCCGAATAACGGTGCCCCGCGTTCCCAGGTTTTTAAGACGACCAACCGGCCCTCTGCCCTAAAAACAGAGGCGTCCGCGCCATTGAAATTTCATTTTCGCCTAGCGGCTGTGCCAGCCCAGTCCGGGGCGGAGGCTCCCCGGCCTGCAGCGAAGACACCAGCTCCCGCCCGCTCGCCGCCGGGCCCGCGAGCCGCCGAGGGGCCGGATGGACCAGCGCCGGCCGCGGCGTTCCGGTGCGCGCGCGCGCCTCAGCCAATCGCGTGCTCGCCCGCCCCCCGCGGCCGCGGCGAGGCTGGCGCTGGGAAGAGGAAGAAGAACATTCGCCCTCCTCCTACCAGCGCGCGGGCGGCGGCGGCGGCGGCACCGGGGTCACGAACTCTGACCTTTCACTGACAAAAACAATAACAAACCCCCCCTTCCCCGCGACCCCGGCGGCGCCCCCGGGCCCGCCCCCGTCGCCCCCGCTCCCACCTCGGCGTCTTGTCTCTCGCCTGCTGCCCCGCGAGCCCGCGGCCCCGGGGCTCCCGCCATCCGCCAACGCCGGGAGCCCGGCCTCCCCGCGCCCTGCCCTCCGCGTCGGGGGCCGCCCGCCGCAGACACGGGACCTGCTTCGAGGCCGCTTTGGCGCCAAATCCTGAGGTAAAATTGAAAAGGGGCCGGGGCGGGCTCGGGCCGGCGGCGGAGGGGGCGGGCCTGGCGCGCGGACATGGAGCCGCCGCGACGGCGGCTGAACCCGACCCTTTTACCTTTGCCACGGGGCGGCGGCGGCGGCGCCGGACGCTTTGCATAGTGGGCCGGGCCGCTCCCCTCCCCTCCCCGCCCGCGGCCGGGCGAAGCGAGCGGGCTCCCCCTGACCGGCCCGGCCGGCGCGAGGGTGGGGGCGGAGGGGGAATGGCCGCGGCCCCGCCTCACAGTTGGCCCTCCGCCAGCGCCGCCATTTTGTTCTCGATGGAGATGGCTCCGGCTGGGCCGGGCTTCCCTCCTCCTCCCTTTCATCCTCCTCCTCCCTGCAGTCCCTCCTTCCCTAGTTCCCCGGCTCCTCGCCCCTCCGCTTCCCGCCCGCCGTTGGAGACAGTCGCGGCCCAACCGCCGTTTTTTCTGAAGGGAGGGTGGAGGAAAAGGAGGGAGGCGGGTGCGGGGCGCGACTTCGTGAGCGACGGCGACCCGACCAATTGGTGCCCAGATAGGAGGACTGGGCCCTCTGGCTCCGCCCCCCGAGGCTCTGTTGATTGGCTTGGGCGGGAGGGGGCGGTTCCCGCGGGGCGCGGGAGCCCTGGCGGGGCGGGAGCAGAGGCCGCGGCGCGGCGTGAGGCCGGGGCGGTGGGGGCGGGGCCGGGGGCGGGGCGCGTGGGGGCGCGGCCGGGGTTAAGAGTCTGGGGCTCGCCGGGACGCGGCGAGGGGCCGAGCGGTTTCCCTTGTCCTGGAACGCGTCCAGAATGAGTACGGTAGAACAATAGTAATAAAGGTGATGAAGCATCTTGAATCCACGGCGCCTGCTCGTGGGAAGGGCTTTTCGGAACCTGGACATCCTTTGGGGCTCCTGCCCGTTTTCGGCATGGCTGCGGGCGAATCCCTTCCGAGGCTCAATTTCCTGGACTGTAAAATGGGGAGAGTGGTGGTTCTTGCCAGGCCGGACCTCCTTTCTCAAGATCGTTTTAGGGGCTCTGCTCAGAAAATGGAGTCCAGGCTACTCTGTGAACCTCGAAGTAATGTAGAAATGGTGTTCTTGTTGAAAATGGGGTGTAGAGCCACCAGGAGTGGAAAGCTTAAGGGTATTGAAGGCTTGACAAAACAGAGGTAAATCTGAGGTAATTCCCGTTCGTTGATTAAATACATATTTGCCTAGTTGGGGGTAACGGGGATACATCGAGAGAACCACCTAGACAAAGCCTCTGCTCTCCTAGAATTGGGAGTTGGGGTGAATAGATATTAAAGAGATGATTAAAGAGTGGTCAGTTTCATGAAAGAAGGCCTGAGGAGACTAATTTAGATTGGATGTTCGGGGAAGGTCTCCATGTGGTGGTGATGTTTGAACGGAGGAACGAACCCAAGGAAGGAATAGTGTTCTGGAGAGAGAACAGCAAGTGTAAAGGCCTAGGAGGGAGAGTGTCTGGAGTGATTGAGAACAGGCCAGTTGTGGCTGGAGAGTGGTTGGAACTAGTTCATTGTTCTTTTCCCATAATCCCACTCTACCTCCAGGCTAAAGTCTGTGAAGGTGACAAAGGTAGCAGAGAATAAATCTTCAATTTAATGATAAGAAAGTAGAGAGACAAGGAAAATACAGCTATCAGATGAATTGCTGATGGATACGTGACTGAGGGGGAAAGCCTCAGAAATCACTTTACTTCTAGATTCAAGTCTTTTGTTAGTCCCTTATATCCGCCTTCAGTTCATAAAGTATTTGCCAAGCCCCACTAATACCCCAGGCACTAGGTGACTAAGACACTGATCGGTGTCCTCAATTATGTGAATGTGGTTTTATACAGGTGAATTCTGTTCTCCACCCCCTCATATGTATATACACACACACAAAATGTTTTGAGCAGAAGCTAAATGGTGTTGTGGTTAACAATGTCAACATTTACCAGCTGTGTGACTTTGAATAATTTTCTTAACTTTTTTGAGCCTCAGTGTTTTCATCTGGACAATAAGAGAACCTTTTTTTCTAGAATTGAGGATTAAATGAGTTAATGTAAATAAGGAGCTTAGAAAGTTGCCTTACACGTACTCATAATTGGAGTTGTCATTATGAAGCACTAGCTGTCTGGTAAAGACATTGGACTAGTTAAGTGATATATACGGTGAAATTTTTAGGCAGTGTGGTATAGGGGCAAAAGACTGGATTAGAACACTGGCGTTCTAGTTTTAGCTCTTCTGCTTTTGGCTTGTCACTTGGCATCCAGGCCAAAAGTTTATTTAGAAAACAAAGTAGTGGAAATAAATAATACTAATGAAAGTAAGGGTGCTTTACAATTTACAAAATTCTTTTACAGGCATTATTTTGTTCAAGCCCCACTAGAGCCCATGTTATAGTAGAGGCCATTTGCCTGCTTCCTATTTTAAGACTTTTGTAAAACTTACCATTTTCTTATCCCTGTACCCCTACTTCCCTGTGCTCTAAACACGGTGGCCTGCCTTTGACTTCCTTGAGGGTGCGGCTTACCTTTACCCCAGGCGCTTTCACATGCTCTTTCCTTGGCCTGAAGTCCTCATATGCCTGCCCTTTCCCCCACAGAACTCCCCACATACTCCAGTCCTGCAGCTCTCAGCTCAAGCATCACTTCCTCAGGGAAGCCCTCTTCGATGCCCATTGTTTGTCCAGATCAGATTCTTTTACTTTATGTTGTGTTCTTTTTCCTTGTAAGCTTTATTTCACTTTTTAATTACACTCCATTATATGATTGATATCTGTTCCCCTTATCATTATTGTAAGCTTTGTGAGAGCAGGCATCATTTCACTCACCATTATATTTCCAGTACTTAGAGTGTCTGGTACTATTTGTTAAGTGAATTAATTGTTGATAATTTAGGATATCACTGATCACTACGTTGATACTCTTTAATGGTGCCGTTTTATGCGGGCTTCCTTGGCCATTCAGATAACCGTGCCTGCAATAAAATGTCTTTTCCAAGATTTGGTTGAATTTAGGAATTGGTCCCTCACAGATATGGCTCTGCCTGGAGGCATACATATGAATAGAAGAACCCAGATTAATCTCTCTTTACCCACTTACATGTTGATTTGTGGTTTTGTTAAGACAAGAAATAGATACTTTAATAATTGATTGAATTATAAGTTGAATTTAGTTCACATGGAGCTCATTAATAAATAGCCCAAGTATAATCACGTCATTTATTTTAAGTGAAGAAACAAAGCATCTGTGTGATTTTCTTGAAATTAAAAATGATGGTCTTTGTTTCTCTATCACAGAGGATCAAAGAACAGAAAAGAAGACTTTGGTGGGTTTGCAGGAAGTTGGGAGTTGAAAGTCTCTGTAACCATTAATTTCAAATATTTATCTTTCCAACAATAATTTGATTCATGCAGTGGAGTTACTGAAAATCACCTTTTTAATTGCTTTACTGAGTTTAAAAGCATATTTTTGCGAAGTACATGTCAACCTTCTACTGGAAAGTCTGGTAAATAGGACATTTGGTAACATTTTTATTTAATTCTTTATTTTTGGATGTTTCTTTTCTGTCCTGTTCAAGGATTTTTTGGTATCACTTATTCAGTTCAATACTTTTGATTCCTTGAACTAATTACTTAGGGTAAGCAAAGAACTGATAGTTTAATGAAAAAGCTATATGTTGTTTTAGATCATTAAATTATTTATTGCCTTCAACAGTTGTATTTATGGTGATTTTGAAGTTTTTTTGGAACATGCCTTTATAGAAAGAAGAAAAACACTGTGTAATAACCTTACTTGATGAGGACTTGTGGGAAATTTTAAGATTTGTTTCCAAGGAGTTAAGTGACAGTGCAGCATCTGTGTCTGGAACCTTGAGTGGGTAGCCTCTTAGAGGCTTATACATTCCCCACTTGTCATATAGGGAGGGGTGAGCCCACACTGAGATAGGGGCCAGGAGTAGGGGCTAGCTGTCCAAATGACTTTGAGAACAAGGTAGGTGGGCCTGTGTAGAATAGCACCCCACTCAGTCATAGCACTGAACCACTGGCCTCATGCATCTAGCTGTCTGAGTGTGACCTATTGAGGGCTATCATTTGGGATTTTTATTTTTGACTTCTCTTACCTATGTGCCAAATGCTCCTTTAGTCCAAAGCACCTCCTAAAGCAGACACTGGTCCCCTTTAATCAGGACCACTTAGGGAGAATCTATGAAGAAATCCATCTTACAACTCATCAAGTCCAGCCTCACACCTGATGCAAAGCTCCCCAGCCAGAGTTAGTTCATCTCTTTTTACTTCACTGCTGGTTGTGAGGAGCTTAAATAGTGTTGACTTTTTCCCTTCACGTATGATTACCACCTTTAATTTGGTAGACACATTTGTGCTCCTGTCACACATAGTAAATATGTTCTTCCTTATATGTTGGAGTTTGACTTGCCTTCAACCTGACATGACTGGTGGCTGAGATTCATTTTATAATTCCCTCCATCCTGCCATTTCTTCCGCATATCACTTGTCACACTGCTGCCACCTGCTTCCCATGCTCTCTTCAGTGCCCTGAGTGCTAGAGAGTTTTGAACAGCAGGAGCTCTGTGCCAAAAGGCAGGACTGCCTGGGAACAATTCAGCTAGCATGGCTTATAGTGATGATGGGGGGACTAAACAGAGAAGGTGAAAGCCCATATCAAGGCACTGGCATGGGGCATTGTTAGGAGAACAGTATGAGCAGATTCATTCATGCCCCTGGCATCTGGGAATCCTAGAGTAGAAGGATGGGAGGTGAACTGTTTAAGATGGGAAAGGAATAGGCTAGCTCAGACACTCAGCTGTCCTTTCTGATTTACCCCTAGACTCCAGGTAGCCCATAAGGATGAAAGCCAGCCTCAGGTGCACAGTGTGATGTTTAGAGACAGTAAAAATTACCTCCTCCACTATAATAAGAGGCCTGAAGTCTTAATAGGTTAAACCTTTCATTCCTTAACTATTGACAGTAACTCCAAAGATTCTAATTTCTGGAAATGTTAATATTGTAGAGAGAAGTTTCATTCCAAGAATAAACAAGGATATCACTCTCTCCTGTTTGGAGTAGTAGTAGGAGGTAAAAGAGGTGTTGGGGCCTAAAAATTAAAGTGAGTGGGAGAAATGAGAGGCTTGTGGGAGCAGACTCAAACTTGAAGGCTTCATGGTTTTACTGGAGCCACCTTATTTGCTTTTATTTATTTATTTATTTATTTGAGGATTTTACTTATTTGGGGGGGGGGATCACCAGCAGAGGGGAAGGGCAGAGGGAGAGGGAGAAGCAGACTCCTCTCTGAGCAGGGAGCCAGATGCGGGACTCTATCCCAAGAGGGCCGAAGGCAGATACTTAACTGACTGAGCCACCCAAGCACCCTATTATTATTATTTTTTAAAGATTTTATTTATTTATTTATTATTTATTTGTTTATTTATTTTAGAGAGACTGCCCATGTGCACAGGCATGAGTGACCCAGGGGAACAGGGAGGAGCAGAGGGAGAGGGACAAGCAGACTATGCTGAGCCCAGAGCCCAACATGGGACTCCTTCCCAGGACCCTGAGATCATGACCTGAACTGAAACCAAGAGTCGCACATTCAGCCAACTGAGCCACACATGCATCCCACTTTATTTGCCTTTTTTGATCATGTATTATTAGAAGCTATGCAAAAAAAAAAAAAGAAAAATGATAATAGTTTCTTACCTGGCTGCTCACACATGCAACCTCAAGAACTCTAATAACTGCCTGCCTCGGTGTGGCAAGCAGGTCTTGGCTGAGAAAGATACACAACAAAGATTGGATGGCTCTTGGGAAGTCACACAGTGCTAGTAGGCTTCATGATGCATTTGCCCTGGTAGTATTTATGGAACTTTAATTATTGTATTATTTTTGAAACATTTCAGAAATGCCATTTGTATTGTCCTCATTCTTTTTCTTTCCCCCTACTCCATTGCTTCTGTAATAATGCATCTTTTTACTAGGTTGATTATGTGAGTAGCCTAGAATTATTGAAAAATCACCTTTCAGCAAGGTTAAAAGCACATATTGCAAAGTATGTGCCAGCCCTTGCCTGAAAAGACTGGTAAATTAGAATATATTTGTTGGGGGGCACCTGGGTGGCTCAGTTGTAAAGCATCTGCCTCGGGCTCCATGATCCCAGTGTCTTGGAATCAAGCTCCACATCGGGCTCCCTGCTCAGCAGGAAGCCTGCTTCTCCCTTTCCAGGCCCCCCCTGCTTGTATTCCATCTCTCACTGTCTCTGTCAAATAAGTAAATAAAATCTTAAAAAAAAAATGTGTTGGTGTGCCTGGGTAGCTCAATCAGTTAAGCATCCGACTCTTGGCTTCAACTCAGATCTTGATCTTAGGGTTGTGAGTTCAAGCCCCATGTTGGGCTCCAACCTGGGCATGAAGCCTACTTTATAATTTTTTTTTAAAGATTTTTTATTTATTTATTTGACAGAGACAGCCAGCGAGAGAGGGAACACAAGCAGGGGGAGTGGGAGAGGAAGTAGCAGGCTCCTAGTGGAGGAGCCCGACGTGGGGCTCGATCCCAGAACACCGGGATCACGCCCTGAGCCGAAGGCAGACGCTTAACGACTGCGCCACCCAGGCGCCCCATGAAGCCTACTTTTAAAAAAAAAAAAAAAAAGGTAGAATGTATTTGTTGACTTATTTAATATAATACAGATTCTTGAAATTTTAAATTTATAATATGTTTCTTCTCTGAAGAAGGAAAAGATAGTCAATTTTTTAAAATAGGAAAATTTTCAAATGAAGAAAAGATAGTATTGTATCAAAAGGTGTGTACAAGAATATTCATAGGAACACTAGTTGTAAGAGCTCCAAACTAGAAACAGTCTGAATGTTCATCAGCTATACAATGGATACATAAATTATGGTATAGTCATATGTTGGAATACTATACAACAATGAGAATGGATTAACTGTTGATGTTTATCACAAACATAATGAGTAAAGAAGCCAGACACAAAAATGTATTACAGCTCAAAAGCAAAATGAATCCATGCTATTAGAAGCCAGGATAGAGAAGGGAACTAAATGACGATGAGAGGGTACAAAGGAAACTTTTGGGGGGTGCTGGTAATGTTTTGTTTTCAGATCTGAGCGGCGCGTACATGTGTGTTCACTTGGTGAAGATTCACTGAGTGGTTTCGTTTATGAGTTGTGCACTTTTTATTTGCATATTGTACTTTAGTAAAAATTTTTGTTTTAAAAAGAGATGATTAAATTATCCTCATTATTTTCATCAGTGTGATTATTAGATAGGTAAAATTTTAAGGGAAAAGTCTGTTCAAGTTCCAAAAGAACTGTCCTGTTACTTACTGTCTGAGTGGAGCTAGATCAGAAATTGCTGTGAGCATGGGGCCCCTGGGTGGCGCAGTCATTAAGCTCAGGGCGTGATCCCAGCGTTCTGGGGTCGAGCTCCCCATCAGGCTCCTCCGCTATGAGCCTGCTTCTCCCTCTCCCACTCCCCCTGCTTGTGTTCCCTCTCTCGCTGGCTGTCTCTCTCTCTGTCAAATAAATAAATAAAATCTTAAAAAAAGAAAGAAAGAAATTTCTGTGAGCAATAATGAACATAAATCACATATTTTGGAATCAGTGGTATAAATGAGTTATTAAGTGATCTAGCTTATTGATACAAGCAATTTGTTCCCTTAGATAATTAACTGGTCTCCTGTCACTTTTTAAAAGTCCCTCCTCTTCTGTTTTCTGGGAAACTGTTTTGAAGGGCACTGTGGTATAGAGGGAATGTTGTGATTTTAGAGGCAAAGAGGCCTTAGAATCCTAAGTCCATCTCTTAATAACTGGATGACTTGAAACAAGCTGATTAAAATTCTGGGTCTGTTTCTTCTGTCTGTAATGGTGGAGCTACTAATACTTAGAAGGTATGTTAAGGATTAAATGATGCCTAGTTTGATGTAAGGCACATAGTAGATGCTCAGGAAATCTATCCTGCTTTCCTTCCATCCTTCTATCCATGGTTCAGACTAATAGAAACAAAGAGGGTGCATGTAACCTTTACACTTGGGCCCTTGGTAAGGGAGGAAATCACCCACAGTGTACATGGTTTTTTAGGGGCAGTCACATACACAAAATTGTAGCGATGCTCCCATAGAATAGGAACTCCATGTAGATGAGAGTCCTTTCTCTTCCCCACTATCCATTCATTCTTCCCCTCCCCTCCTCTCCGCATCACACATATACCATTGATGCCCCTCCCTTATAGTCCAGACTTGTAATATGGAAGAAATAGGTTTCCTGTGAAGGGCAGGAAATCATCGACCTAGAAGCTAAATAATCTTTGAGTCCAAATAACGTCGGGGTTTCTGGTTAAAGGGTATATATATATCCATATATATATAGGGGCTTCTGGGTGGCGAAGTGGTTAGGCGTCCGACTCTTGGTTTCAGCTCAGGTCCTGATCTCAGGGTCGTGAGATCCAGCCAGGTTTGGGATCCTCGCTCAGCACGGAGTCTGCTTAAGACTCTCTTTCTCTCTACCTCTTCCCTCCTCCCTCCCCACGGCCACTCACACTCTCGATTTCAAATAAATATGTCTTAAAAAAAAAAAAGTATGCGGGGCACCTGGGTGGCACAGCGGTTAAGCGTCTGCCTTCGGCTTAGGGCGTGATCCCGGCGTTATGGGATCGAGCCCCACATCAGGCTCTTCCGCTATGAGCCTGCTTCTTCCTCTCCCACTCCCCCTGCTTCTGTTCCCTCTCTCGCTGGCTGTCTCTATCTCTGTCAAATAAATAAATAAAATCTTAAAAAAAAAAAAAAAGTATGCATATCTGAACTTGAGGCATCCCAGTGAACATGTTTTCTATTGATGAACATTTATATTATACACTCAATATGCCACTTGATTTCCTTTTCCTGATTTCAAGTCTTGATCTAGGATTTCAAGTTTTCACCTATGTATTTCTTGTTTAATTCTCTCTCAGATTTTTCAATTTTTATTTTTCCATGAGTATAAAAAGACTTCTGACACTCACAGCATGATAAAACTGAAACCAGATACCTCGTACCTGTCAAGAAGTTCTATACCCAGTAGTAGTTTGCAAATAGTTATTACCTTATTTTTAAATATTTGTGAGATTTATCCTAATTCAGTCCTTTCATTTTGCCCAGTTGAATAATTTAACCATGAATTACAAATGCTATGTGAGCATATATTTTTTTATTTCATGTGAATCTTATGTCAAAATGAGAGACCTCTTCCTAGTTATAATACACATTATACAGTTTGAATTTTTGCTTTCAAATTTCTTTGAGAAAATAAGTGTCAGCATATCCTTATACCAATAGTAGCTACCATGTATTGCATGTCTGCTATGTGCCAGGCACAGTGTTAGGCTCTTGACATACATATTTAAGATCTAATCTTCAACCTTCACAATAACCTCATGCAATATGGTATCAGATCAGCTTAGTGTCAGAACCTCAAAAACCCAATATATTTGTTTATGTGGGAAAATATTAAGGCTAGATATTTTCAATGTTATATAATCATGGGCCACGCATTACATAAATATGGATGATGCGAATCAGTTATTGTGAAGGGCAAGGCAAGCTCGCTCATTCCTGTCAGTGAAGACAGAGTTTCCTTGTCCGAGGACTTGTTTATTGTTATTTGAGACACTGGCTCCTAAACCTGCCCCTGTGGAAAGCATAGCTTGTCTATCCTGGCGACTGACCTGGGGATTCAGGTGTTCCCAGTCGGAGCCCAGTTTTCACTACAGTGGGGTCTGTAGCCCTTCTTGACTAAAAAACCCTGGTTGCAAAATTTGGTCAGCTGTACACTTTTTGTGAGCCTAGAAAAGTTGATTCAGAGTCACCATTGTATTCTCTGCTTTTTTGTTGTTAGAAGAGTGATATTGCTGTACTTGTATTTGAAAGCATTTATACTACAAAACCTACCACCACGTAAGGCCAAGCGATAATAGTTTTACTTCCATCACTCTGTGGTCTGTATCACAGTTTTACATGCTGTGCCCTGCTGTTATTTGTGTGCTGTACAAGAAAAACTCACTAGTTCAGGTTAAGTTTAAGACTCTGCCGGCATTTCTAGTCTTTCGAGCCACCACTTTCTAACTGCCTTCCCACATGAGTCTCCCCTTTTCCATCTCTCCACACTGTTACCCAAAGGGTTTTTTTTGTTGTTGTTGTTTGTTTTGGTTTTTTTTTTTTTTTTTTTTTTTTTTTGAAGATTCAGATGTGATCGCTTCATTTCTCTGGTAGTTCTCTATTGTCAACAGTGTCAGCCTCTCTATCCCCCGACCTCTCCAGCAGTTTCCCACCTGCTGCTGTCTGCTGTTCTTCGAATATGCCATTCTCCTTCGTACCTGCCAGTTTGTATGAGCTGTCCCCTCTGCCTTGGACTCTCTCCCTGTCATCCCATTCTTCGCTTGCTAAAGTTCCATTCTTCCTTCAAGACCCAGTTTAAATGGCTCTTCTCCTATGAAACTGTCATTGGCTCCCACAGGCAGAGGGAGAAGCTTTTTCCTTTGGATACTCATTGTAGCATTTACATTGCGTAGCTGTTATAGGTTCCTTCTTAAGTTCTTCAGGGACAAGGACTTTCTTCTCTTCGTTGTCGTCGTTGTCGTCTCCTCCTCCTCTCACTGCCTAGTTCACAAGAGTTGCTTTACAAGGCTTGGTGGTCTTGAATTTGATTAGTTTAAAACCACCATAGGAAAATATTCTGTAGTAGCTTTTTTTACTTAAGATACTTGGTCTTACAGCTCTTTTGGCAGCTAGTCAGGCTCTTTCTCAGAAGCATTATTGTGCATGTGTTCGATCTTCAAGGGTTAAGGAGCTAAGTGGGTCATCCACCAGCCTTTGAAGACCTCAGGTTTCTGTACCAAGGCTACTCTAGTGTTTTGTCCACAGTGGTTATTCCTACAGTGCCTGGATTATAGTAACCACTCAGTAAGTGTTAGTTACTGTGAGTATTATGCTTACTATTAGTTCCACCAGCCAAGAATCGTTAATGCTTTGTCTAATTTGTAGATTATTCTCTTTTTTCAGATCAAATGCAAAATTATATTGTGCTAGTGAATATGGTTTTTCAAACTACATGTAGGCACAACCAACTGTCCCCTGGAGCTTCTCATTCTAGGGAAGCACCCTCTAATTGACAACCATTGCCCAGTACCCTTTCCAAAACTCTCTACCCTTCCTTCTCACTGTGATCTTGCTGTCTCTAGGACTGCCTCTGGCTGCAGTAGCAGTAAGAAACTCTCAGGTGAGAGTCTTACCCTCTGACATTATCTTTCTTTTTCTTGGGTGCACTTGAGTTAAATGTTTTCCCTCACTTCTTGACGTTGCCTGAGGATTTTGTTTTGCTTCTTATATTGTGATATCCTAGAAGAAGCCTCTGTCTTTCTTATTTATATGTGAGGATAGGGTATGGTTTGTGACAACATATTTTCAAAAATGATGAAATGGAAAATAATTTTCTGAAATAACCCTCTCACCTGCTCTCACTGAATTTAAATCTTTATTGAAAGCACTTGCTTTTCATAGTTTCTCTTTCATTTTCTCTCTCCCACTCTTATTCTCACTCTGTCTCTGCTTATTTTTCCAGAAGGTTCACATTCCTCCCCATTCATTTTTAAGCAGTTTTTAAAGTTGCTGTTGATGATGCCTGAAGTTGCTTTGGAGGAAGAAAACCAACAGTGAGATCAGGAATTATTCAAATAGATAAAGAAAGGTTGCCGTTCTGGTTTTGAGTGCTTGAGATGGTCCAGGAAGTTGGTGTGTGGAGATGAGAGCAAAGGGGGGGGGGGCGCGCTTGCCCTAACAGAGAGCACCGCTTCTTATAAAGTTGCAGTAATAAGATAATGCTAGTGGCGTGGAGAAAGATAAGTAGAACAGTAGTGGAACAGAATAGAGAACTTAGAATTATAGCCACACATACAGGGAAGCCTGAAATAGGACAGAAGTGGCATTACGGATTAGTAGGGAAAAGGATAGATTGTGCAAAAATGGTGCTGGAAAATTGATTATCCACACAGGAAGAAAATTAATTGGATCCTTACTCCTCGTCAAACTCAAGAATCAATTTGCACATAGATTGAGGCCTTAAATGTGAGGGACAGAGACAGAGCTCTTAAACATTTATAAGAAATACATTAAATTATACTTATGACCCTGGGGTAGGACAGAATTTTCATAAATAAAACAAAAAAGTACAGCCTATAAAATATATGTTGATAAATACAGCCTTAGTAAATTTAAGAACTTCTATTCATCAAAAGACACCATAAAGAAAGTAAACAAATGAACCACAGGGTAGGAGAAGATATTTAGCTTAATATTTAGAATATCCAGAATATTTAGCTTTTCTAAGCTAAACAAGTTAACTACTACTTCTCTATGACCTAGTATCTATAATCACTGGTCATTAGCAGTATCTTGGGACAGCCCTCCCCTCAGCCTTATCTGAGGCTGATTGGTCCTGCAAATTTAATGTTAAAGGAGTCATTACAGAAAGTTTTCTGAGTTAAAAAGTCTCTGTCAGACATTCATCTGTAAAATCTGCTTCAGCTCAAAAGTTGAAGGAATCAAGCCACCTGTTCTTAGGGAAACCCAATATAAAGATATACCTTTCTAGTTATTTCTCTACTACTCAGTAATATTTCCCTAAGAATATTTCTGTAATATTAAAATTCATACATTTCTTGCAGCAAACTGCAGTTAATAACAGCAACAGAAATACTAACAATTAATAGTTGCAGCCGAATGTTTGGATTTTATTTCTTAATATAAAATACCTATTAGCTATCTACCCATTTGATTTCTTAGAGACTTCTTATTTACTATTTTGAGAAAAAAGATTGGAACTCTAGACTTTTAACATGCGATAATTATGTTTTGTTTCATTTTGTTTTTTAAGATTTTATGTATTTATTTGGCAGAGAGGCAGCGAGAGAGGGAACACAAGCAGGGGGAGTGGGAGAGGGAGAAGCAGGCTTCCTGCTGAGCAGGGAGCCTGATGTGGGGCTCGATCCCAGAACGCTGGGATCATGACCTGAGCCAAAGGCAGACGCTTAACAACTGAGCCACCCAGGCACCCCGATAATTATGTTTTTTTTTTAAAGATTTTATTTATTTATTTGACAGAGATAGAGACAGCCAGCGAGAGAGGGAACACAAGCAGGGGGAGTGGGATAGGAAGAAGCAGGCTCATAGCAAATGAGCCTGATGTGGGGCTCGATCCCATAACGCCAGGATCACGCCCTGAGCCGAAGGCAGACGCTTAACCACTGTGCCACCCAGGTGCCCCGATAATTATGTTTTTAATAACTGTCAGTAGACTTTCCTGATGCTTTTTTCTTCCATTTCTGTTAGTTGGAACCAAACCTCAACTGGGAAAAAAGACCATAGTGTTTTTCTGAATCACTGACACTGGGGACCTGGTTTCATCGTAGCAGGTGGTACAGTACCGCTCTTACAGGATTTTCACTCCTTGGAGGAAGGGGCCAGTTTTTTTTATATTTGGCAGTCACAGTTTCATTCCACCATTTCTCTCTCATTGCTATTTTGGCAGTAAAATAATCTGAAGGGGAATTATGTTACTAGATATGGCTATTTAATAGTAGATAGAATCATTGGAAAGTTACCAGAGAGTGAAAAAATTTCATAGAGATCAGTGCTTACAAGTATAGTACTTGAAGTAAGAACTACAGGAAAGTGTTTTGTAAAATTGCATTGTCTAGTTTATGGTTGAGGGAGGGCCAAGCAAATGAACTGTGTATGCATGTGTGTAGTACTGTGTAGTTGGTAGTACTGTATAATTTTTATATGTATTGCTGGAAATAAATTATACCAGAGCTTTTTTCCTCATATTCACCGTGGGACCAGTGTCATCAGTAATGTAGTCTTTCTGATTTGTCCAGGAATTGGATCCAAAGTAGAATCTCTTTTTCCTGGATTTTTTGTGGAAGAGTTATTGGAAGGGGGTTAGGGACTATTCATTCGGTGGAGCTGTATCTTTAGACCTGAAGAGATGGGGTCTGTTGCATTAACAGTGCTTGCATTCAAGGGGTCCTCCCCAGGGGATTAGCACACTTTTTGGTTTTTAGATGATTTTTCTTAATTTTTACAAATGATGGCACTATTTTTTCTATTAATAGAAAGCTGAATTATCTGGTTTTCTAATTTAATGAGGACTTTAAAGTACAAATTGATGAATTTATGGGTACCACATTTTTAGCCCACGTTTTAGTACTTTAGTAATGCAGTCTCCTTACTTTTCTTGGTTAGTGCTGGTGTTTGCCTTTCAAACTATGAGTGAGGTGTGTTAGCACCTGGACAGGGTTTTGCTTTTCACACTGCCACTGGTAACAGAAGTATAGTTGTTGATAGCAATCTAGTGCTCTGTATCTAACGTTGATCTCACACCTTTCTCAGATAGCCACCTTCTTTTTCAGCATACTGTGACAGGGAGCTATCCAAAAAAGTGTGATTCCCACCTCCCTGAGAGGTGAACCAAGCTGTTACAACCCAAGAGACCTGATAATTAAAGTTCTGAATTCATCTTTGTCTGTTTACTAGGGGAAGACTTGTGTCCAAGTTGAAATGTTTCTGCTAATTAATTTTGGTACCTGTAATTGAAGAAGCTGGTGCAGCATATCCAGATATGCTTGGCTTTGTAGCTGTGTCTTCTATAGAGGGCAGAAGCTGCACAGGATAGTACCAAAGATGAATTTTGATTTCTGATATTTTTCAAGTAGCCTGGTTTCTCCCCACCTGATAGAAGTTGCTGCATCTTTCCAAACAGGTTCTCTAATGATCTTGCTTCACCATGGCTACAAATATGGAGGGGCTGGTTCAGCACAGAGTGGGGACCCAGCAGGTGGCTGAGGTGAGTGACAGGGGCTAGCACAATAGCTGGCACCCTTGCTTTTGAAAGGAAAAGTACATCAGTGTGCTCTGTTGTTTGAAAATAGTCCCAATGAAGTCACCATGTGATCCACATCCAAAGCAGGATGCTGCCATGGAAGAAAAAATAAAAATGACAAGAACATTTACTCCTCATGTTTCCTTGCATGAGTAGGGTGGCCTAGCTGCATTACAGCAAGGTGACTTTTAAAAAGTTCACCTTAAACCTAAAACTAAAAGAGTCCAATGCTTATCAAACTGGTGGTTATAATTTTAACTCCAAGGCTCTTAGTTTCTTGCACATTTGCTACTTTGTTGATACTGTCGTATGGTGGAAAGTGCAGTCCTGTACATTTTGCAGTCATTATTGACCAACTACCATGTGCCTAGGGATTTGGATAGTACTGCGAAATCTAGAGGTAAATGAGCCGTTGGACCTCCTTTAGTGGCCTCAGAGCCTGGTTAAGGAGTAATTATAAATCAGGATGAGAAGGGTAGCTCCATGTAAGGAACATGATCCTGGAGAGGGTTTTGAATAACCAGTAAGCATTTGTCAGACAGACCCAAAGAAGTTGAGTAAGGAATTCTGCAGCTGATGCTGGCGAGGGCACCCTAAGTCAGAAACCTATGTAAGGTCAGGACAGAGGCATGAAATAGCTAGTATGTTCAGGCACCTTCAGGTGTAAAGGAGGGAAGTAGTAGGGCTAGATCTTTTCACTCTGTACCAGGCCTATGCAAGGGCTTTAGTCCTCACAACAATTTGAAGTTGGTATGATCATTATTCTCATTTTATAGGTGAGGAAACCAAGGCTCAAAGACAGAAGTAATTGGCCAAGGGTACACTGACCTAGTTCCGTTCCACTTCTTCCAAATTTCCCCCAGTAACATGCTTCATACTGTAACCAGGGACCATAAGAAGTGTTCATATTCGCACTTTTGAACCAATACTACCCGTATTTCTAAGGGAAAGATGCAAATTTACCCCCCCAAAAAAATCATTTAAAGAAAGAATTTTAAAAGATAAGTAAGAACACACATGCCAGTTTAAACCAATAAAAATGGTGAGCAGATTTTCCAAATTTTGGATCAACCATTAACTTTAAGGCAATAGTTTAATCACCTCCTTCCCCCAGCATATATTAATATTAACTGAAGATGAAAGCAGGTAGATTTCATAAATTTTTAATATTGCATTTTTGAAAAGGTTGTCAGAGCTGTGAAAGTATTAAGTTTAAAGTCCTTGTGTTTCTTTGTTGCTTTAGCTTGTGGTAGGAATAATTACATTGGAAATCATTGTTGGTTTTTCAAAGAGTTAAGGTTATTTTGCATTGATACAGTGTCCAGTTGAAGCTGACTTGGAGACTGATGTATGGATCACTGCCAAAGAGGTCATTAATTCTTTAGGGGAAGAGATTAGTATAGGAACTTAAAATAGTAACCTGTAGCAACTTACAGGCTAATCTAAGTTTTGTGTATGCAGTCAGAAAATTTGCTAGCTAAAATTTGCTGTCAGATGTCTTATTTCCTTCAGGAAATGGAATTTCATATAGTAACTTAGTGCAGCTCTTGTTTCCCATGACAAAAAAAAGTGCATTTTTAGGAGACTTCTAAATTAATGGAGGGCATTCTTAATTTGGAGTGCAAAAGCAATCTTATTTAAAATATTCTCTAGACTTCCTTGCTTTTAGTTCAAGGGATAAGTATGCATGTGTCTTTGAAGTGTGTTTGTTTTTTGAAATTTTGAGTTTAATAACTTTAAACTGCATGTAATAACTATATAATATTAGATGAGCTAAAGGAGTAGGAGAGCCTACAGTTCATCATTTCGATGCTAAGTAGTAATCGAGTGGGAATGAAGTATCTAAATTGAGGAGTTATTCACAGTCACTTTTGGATAGTTGTTTTATTCAGTCAGCAGACAGGAACACACCCCTTCTCTGCCTGTTGGCCAGCAAGGGTACACAGGTAAATAATAGGCTGGGGTGTCTGCTTACCAAGAGCTTTCTATCAAGGTGGGGTCAAGCATGAGCCGGGCCATGCTAGAGGAGTGAATAGAAAAGAAGATCTGCAGGGACCAGACAAATTGGGATTTAAATTCAGGCCCTGCCATTTGCTATCTGGGTGACCACCTTGCTTCTCAGTTTCCTCATCTAGAAAATGGGAGTAATAATAGTACCTATCTCATGGCATTGTTGTGAGAAGTCATTGAAATAAAAATGTATGAAGAGCTTTAGTAGGTGCCATGCTTTTGCTCCATGAATGATACAGCAACATTGTCAATCATGTAAATGATTTTCTCTCAGGTCCCCAGATCAACCTTTTTCTCTCTAGACCAGATAAGTTATAAATACCAAGGTAAACTACAAAAGTTGGATAATACAAAGTAACAGTTTGATGGCTTATGATGTTCTCAAATTCATTCAGTTATTCAGAGAGACAGTTTAATATAGTGGTCAAGACTAGACTGTAGAGTCAGATGGTCTAGATTTGCCTGAAAACTGTGTGACCTCTCTGCTTTTTGGAATTGTTTATGAAGAATTAGTGTTAGTGTTTTAAAAAAATGTCTGGTAGAATTCAGCAGTGAAGCCTTATGGGCTTGGGCTTTACTTTGCAGGTAGTTTTTTGATTACTAATTCAGCCTTTCTCATTTGTTGTAGGTCTCTTCATTATTATCTGTTTTTTTCTTCTCAATTCAATTTCAGTAGTTTGTGTCTTTTTGAGAATTTTAATCATTTTATTTAAGTTATCTAATATGTTGGCATACAATTGTTTACAGTATTCCTTTATAATCCTTTTTATTTCTCTAAGTTCAGTAGCAATTTCTTTTCATTCATTTCTGATTCTAGTAATTTTTAATCTTTCTTTTTCTTGGTCAGTCTACCTTAAGGTATGTCAATTTTGATGATCTTTTTGAAGAACCATCTTTTGGTTTCATTGATTTTCTCAATTGTTTTTGTATTGTCCATTTACTAATTTCCACTCCAAGTAAACCCCCCTAATGAGATACCATTTTGCATCCACTAGAATGACTAGAAATAAAAAGTCAGATAACAACTGCAGGCGAGGATGTGGAAAAATTGGAAACTTCTTACATTATTGATGGGAATGTGAAATGGTTAGCCACTTTGGAAAACAGTCTGGCAGTTCCTCAAAAAGTTAAGCATAGAGTTACCACATGACCCAGCAATTCGATTCTTAGGTATACTGTTGACCCTTGAGCAACACCGGGGTTGGGGTGCCAACCACCTTACAACCAAAAATCTATGTATAACTTTGACTCTCCGGAACTTAACTACTCATAGCCTACTGTTGACCAGAAGCCTTACCAAAAACACAGTCAGTTAACATATTTTTTATGCTATTAGAATATTATTCAACCATAAAAAGTAATGAGGTACTGTTACATGCTAGGGCATGGATGAACCTGGATATTATACTAAGTGAAGAAGCAATTCACGAAAGACCACATATTATATTTTTCCATTTTTATGAATTGTCCAGAATAGGGAAATCTACAGAGGTAGAAAGTAGATTAGTGGTTGGTTAGGACTATGTATTCGGGGGTGATACCTAAAGAGGTTTCTTTTTTTTAAGATTTATTTATTTGAGAGAGAGAGAGAGCATGCGTGCACACACAGAGGGAGAGGGAGAAGCAGACTCCTTGTCGAGCTGGGCTCAATCCCAGGACCCGGGGATCATGACCTGAGCCAAAGGCAGATGCTTCACTGACCGAGCCACCCAGGCGCCCCAAGAGGTTTCTTTTTGAGGTGATGAAATGTTATAAGATTGACTGGTGATGATTGCATATTTCTATGAATATACTGAAAACTACTTAATTGTATACTTCATGTGTGTAGATTATATGGTAGGTGAATTATATCTCAATAAAACTGTTTTTAGAGGTGCCTGGGTGGCTTAGTCAGTTAAGCATCTGCCTTTAGCTCAGGTTATGATCCCAGGGTCCTAGAATCGAGCCCCACATCGGGCTCCCTGCTCAGCAGGGAGTCTGCTTTTCCTTCTTCCTCTCCCCTCACCTCAGCTCATGCTTGCTCTCTCTCTCTGTCTCTCAAATAAATAAATAAAATCTTTTAAAAATAATAATAATACTAAAACTGTTTTTTAAAAAATAGTACATAAGCAGCCAGATGCCACTGCCAAAATTAGAAAGTATTTTCCAAGATAAAAGAATAAAAAGAAATGGGGGACAGAAACCTAAAGGGATTTGTGACAACTTTCACTTACTAATTAGAATTACATACTTCCCAAAATAGTAAAGGATGATTTATATATACAATGAACTATGCATCAAAAAACAACCATATATACAGTTTGATTCCAGTTTTGTAAATATTTATACCAAATATTTATAGCTATATACCATCTACTATGTAATACAGTGTGCTGGGTATTATGCTAAGCTTATCATCTCATTTAATACTTCCATTAACACTACAAGGAAAGTGTTACTTTCCCCACTTTAAATAAGAGGAAACTGAGAGAGAGATGAGATTACTTTTCCAGGTTTTAAACTCATATGTGAGTGACATCAGAACGCAGGCCTTTAATCACTATCCAGTAAGTTCATTTTTTAAAGTATTCTAAATACTAACAGTGTTTTTAGTTTTCCAGGTTATGGACGATTGTCTTTATACTTCATTTTCCAAGTTTTAATTGTAACACTCTCGCTTAAACAATTCAGCAAATTATTGATTCTTTCCATGGTCAGAGTATCAGAAGCGTGGCTAAATTCAAGCTTCTGCAAAATCTTTGCACTACGGAGTTGACTATGAAACTTGATAAAGAACAATACGGTTAGTTTTTTTAATATTTTATTTATTTATCTTAGAGATAGAGTGCAAGTGGAGGGGATGAAGCAGAGGAAGAGGGACAAGCAGATTCCGCACTGAGCGCAGAGCCCGACTTGGGGGCCTGATCCCACAACCCTGGGATTAAGACCTGAGCTGAAATCAAGAGTCAGATGCTCAACCACCTGAGCCATCCAGGCGCCAAGGGATAGTTGAGAATTTGTAACTATAGCAGCAGAAGATTGAATCATAGCTGATAGTAGCAATACTTTTGCTTTTCATTTATGAAATAAATGGATTTTTGAAAGGGCTTCAGTATTTTTTAAGCATTTAAGATTTCCCTCTGTAGCTGGAAATAATAAAAGACACGAACACCCAGACTTAGTGTTTCTTCGTATTGCCTACATGAAATAAAAACACTTTTTAACTCAGTGTTTTGAGTCAGAGAAATTTAGGAGTTAACTTGTTGGAGCATTTTGAGTTACTTACTGGTTGGCAGAAAGAGACCATTCATGCACCCAAACTGTAAGTTGAATGTGTATTTACACAGTGGCAGGGAGGTGGCTTCACAGATCTTGGCAAGGCCTTTCTTGGGCCCTGGGCTGTCTAAGGGGCTCTCAGCCATCAGACGCTCTTTGAAGAGGAAGGTCTTGTCACCACAGAGAAAATGGCCAAATTCTTACGACCCCATTATTCTTTTTATCAGCAGGGCTTGCATCACCATTGAAGAAAACTACTCTTCCATGTAAGGGAATGTTTACAAACATAGCTCTCCCGGTTCTTGAACAAAACTCTGTATTGGCAAAGCTGCATCCTCAAGTGGGAAAAAGCAAAGTCATTGCTCAGGTTTCAGGTTTCCAGTGTCCTCAGAAGACCAACTCATTACAGTAAATTCTGTTATTCTGCCCTCGTACAAACTGGACATTTAAGTTTTAATGTTCTTGTCAAAGTGTAGTATGTATACATGGATTTGAAAGTTGGCCAGTACTTTGTTTGGCTTGAAATAGGAAACAGCAAGCTCCTGAACCACCCCTACACCTTCCTTATCCTCAAGTCTCCCTCTCTAAATTTGATTTCTTCTGGTATTTAACTCCTTGTTTCTAAAAATAACCTTCCCCTGCCCTTTTGTTTCTTAAATCAGTGTTAAACATTATCCTTTTTTGGGGAAGGAGTGTTGTGTTTTGTAGTAAAATATCAAATTCACCATTATAACCATTTTTAAGTGTCTGGTTCTGTGGCATTAAGTTCACATTAACATTATTCATCAGCTATCACTACCATCCGTCTCCAGAACTTTTTCATCTTTCCAAACTGAGATTCTGTACTCCTTAACATTAGCTGCCATTCGTCCTCCCCTCTGCCCCAGCAACCACCATTTTTTCTCTATGAATTGGACTACTCTAGGTACCTCATATAAGTGGAATCATATAACATCTGTCCTTTTTGATAGGCTTATTTCATTTAGTATAATATCCTCAAGGTTCATTCATGCTGTAGCATATATTAAAATTTTTCTCCTTTTGGGGCGCCTGGGTGGCACAGCGGTTAAGCGTCTGCCTTCGGCTCAGGGTGTGATCCCGGCGTTATGGGATCGAGCCCCACATCAGGCTCCTCCGCTATGAGCCTGCTTCTTCCTCTCCCACTCCCCCTGCTTGTGTTCCCTCTCTCGCTGGCTCTCTCTCTCTCTGTCAAATAAATAAATAAACTCTTTAAAAAAAAAAAAGAAGGGTTCCAATTTGTCTCTATTCTCCCAAACACTTGCTATTTTCTGCTTTCTTTTTTATAATTGCTACCCTAATGAGTATGGAATGATATTTCATTTTGGTTTTGATTTACATTTCCCAAATAATCAGTGATGTTGAACAGTTTTTCATGTGCTTATTGGCCATTTGTATATCAACTTTAGAGATCCTCTTTGTTCAAGACTTTTGCCCATTTTTTAATTGAGTTGTTTTATTAAGTTGTGGGGGTTCTTTACATGTTCTGGAGAGTAAAGCTCATCAGAGAGATAAGCTTTACAAATATTTTCTCCCATTTTGTGGGTTGTGTTTTCACTCTCTTGATAGTGCCCTTTGATGCAAAAAAAAGTTTTAGTTTTGATGAAGTTCAGTTTATTCATTTTTTCCTTTTGTGACCTGTGCCTTTGGTGTCCTAGCCATGAAATTATTGCCAAATTCAATGTCATGCTTTTCCCCTATATTTTCTTCTAAGAGACTCATAGTTTTGGCTCTTATGTCTAGGCTTATGATCCATTTGTATATGAAATAGCGTAAGGGGCCAACTTCATTCTTTTGCAGGTGGATATCCTAGTCTTCTTGGCGCCGTTTATTGAAAAACCTGTCCTTTCCCCCATTGAGGGGGAAGGTCTTAGCATCCTTTTTGAAAATCATTTGACATATATGCAAGGATTTTTTTCTGGGTTCTCTATTTTTATTTAATTACGATAAACACTATATAACATAAAATTTACAATCTTAACCATTTTTAAGTATACATAGTAGTGTTACATATATTCACATTGTTGTGCAGTGGCTCTCCACAACTTTTTTATTTTGTAAAACTTAAACTCTATATCCACTAAACAACAACTACCCATTTTCCCCTCTTCCCAGCCCCTGGCAACCACCATTCTTTTGTGAATCTGACTACTTTTTATACTTTATGTGAGTGAAATCGTAAAGAACTTATCTTTTTGTGACTGACTTTTAGCATAATATCCTCAAGGTTCTGAACTCTCTATTCTATTCCACTAGTCTGTATGTTTGTTTTTATCCCACTACGATACAGATTTGATTGCTGTAGCTGTGCAGTAAGTTTTGAAATCAGGAAGTGTGAGACATCAAACTTTGTTCTAATTTTTCAAGATTGTTTTAGCTATTTGGGTCCCTTGACATTCCATATGAAAGTTAAGTTGAATTTTTCTATTTCTATAAAAAACTGTTGGGATTTGAATCCCTAGGGATTACGTTGAATCTGTAGATGGCTTTGGGGGTAGTATTGGCATCTTAAAAATATTAAATCTTCCAATACATGAACATAGTGTGTCTTCCATTTATTTATGTATTTAATTTCTTTCAGCTGTATTTTGTAGTTTTCAGTATTTAAGTCTTTTACTTCCTTTGGGTAAGTTTATTTTTAAGCATTTTATTCTTTTTGTGCTATTGTAAATGGAATTGTCTTCTTAATTTCTTTTTATCATGTTCATTGTTAGTGTATAGAAATGCAGCTGATTTTTATGTGTTAATTTTGTATCCTGCAACTTTAATGAATTGTTTATTAGTTCTAACTGTGTGGGTGTGGGTGTGTGTATGTGTAATCTTTACGATTTTCTATATGGAAGATCATATCATCTGTGACTAGAGATAATTTTACTTATTTTTTTCCAGTGTGAGTGCCTTGTGCTTGTTTTTCTTGCCTAACTGCTCTGGCCAGAACTTCGAATATAATTTAGAAGTGAGGGCATCCTTGTCTTCCTGACCTTAGACGAAAATTTTTCAGCTTTTTATCACAGAATATTATATTGGCTGTGGGTTTTTTTCACATTTGAACTTTATTATGTTAAGATAGTTTCCTTCTATTCCTGCTTTGCTTAATGTTTTTATTGTGAAGGAGTGTTGAATTTTGTCAAATGCTTTTTCTCCATTAATTGAGATTATCTTGTGTTTTTCCCTTTCATTCTGTTAATGTAGTACATTGCATTGATTAATTTTTGTGTATCAAACCATCCTTGCATTGCAGGAATAAATCCCATTTGGTCATGATGTGCAGTATTTTTACCATGCTGGTGATATCCATTTGCTACTGTTTTGTTGAGAAATTTTGCATTGGTATGCATAAGGGATACTGAGCTGTAGTTTTCTTCTCCTGTAGTGTCTAATGCTAGCCTCATAGAATGAGTTTGGGAGTATTCTTTCCTCTTCAGTTTTTTGGAAGACTTGAGAAGGATTGTTAATTCTACTTTTAATGTTTGCTGGAACTCACCAGGACTGGTCCAGGGCTTTTTTATTTTACTTATTTTATTTATTTATTTTTTGAGAGGGGTGTTGATTAATGATTCGTTCTTCTAATTAGTTATAGGTCTGTTCAGATTTTCTGTTTCTTCATGATTCAAAGTTGATAGGCTTGTATGGTTGTAGGAATTTGTCCATTTCATCCAGGTTGCCCAGTTTGTTGGCATGCAGTTATTCATAGTACTCATTTACAATTTTATTTCCAGGATTAGATATTTTTTGACTCACTATTATAGATGAAGAAATTTTAGTTTTCCTTCAGCATCTGCCATTCCCATCTCTTCTCCCTTCATTCTCTCATTAAATTATATCCTCTTTGCATTAATTAGTGTTCTGTTACCCAATTATGACACTTCATACAAATACTTCTAGTGTCTCCAATAAATTGTAAAACCCTGTTTTCCATACAAATACATCAGAGGAATTTTTCAGTTTCCTCTTTTTTTTCCCCCACGAAAACATTTCCTTCTAAAGCTTTCTGACCTCCTGCTCCAGTCCTTACTGATTGCTTTTTGGGCCTGCTGCACAGCTGTCATTCTTGACTTCTCTCTCGTTTTGGAGTCTTTGTTTCCTTGAGTCCATGTTTTCTTCTTTCCAAAAAAAAAAAAAAAGAAGTAACATGCTCCAATAGCTTCCTAGGATAGGGTGCATCAGAGGTGAATTCTTTTTAGATCTTATACAGTTGACCCTTGAACAGTATGGTTTTGAACTCCTTAGGTCCACTTATATGCAGATTTTTTCAGTAAATACAGTATTGTAAATGTATTTTCTCTGATTGATTTTTTATTTTTAAGTTTTTGTTTTGTTTTGTTTTTTAAGTAATCTCTACATCCAGCATGGGGCTCAAACTCCCTACTCAGGAATCAAGAGTCACATGCTCTTCCAGCTGAACCAGCCAGGCACCCTCTTCTGTATGATTTTCTTAATAACATGTTCTTTTTTCTAGGTGGCTCAGTTGGTTAAGCATCTGCCTTCAGCTTAGGTCATGATCTTGGCACCCCGGGATCAATCCCCATGTTGATCACCTCATTGGGCTCCCTGCTCGGTGGGGAGTCTGCTTCTCCCTCTCCCTCTGCCCTTCCCCCTGCTCTCTCTCTCTTTCTCTTTTTCTCAAATAAAAATCTTTTTAAAAATACGTGTTATTCAACTGTTTATGTTATCAGTGAGGCTTTGGGTCAGCCGTAGGCTATATTAGTAGTTAAGTTTTGGGAGAGTCAAAGTTATATGTAGATTTTCAACTATGCATGGAGTTGATGCCCCTTACTCCCACGTGTGCAAGGGTCAACTGTTTATCTAAACATGTCTTTATTTACACCCACATGCTTGATAGTTTGATTAAGAATAGAAATCTAAGTTTTTAGAAAATAATTTTACCTCAGAATTTGAGACATCATTTTATTGTCTTTCAGTGTTGCAGTGTTGGTTTTGGGAAGGCTGTTTGTACTCTTGATCCTTGTAGGTGACCTTCCCTCTCTCTCTCCCTCCTTTTCTCTCATTCTCCCTTACTTTTATACTCCCCTCCACCCCTATTGTTAAAGATTTTTTCTTCATCCCCGTTGTTCCGAAATTTCACGTTATCTCTTGGTATAGTTACTCTTTCATATATTGTACCGGTACTCAGAAAATCCTTTCAATCTAGGAAATTGGTTTATATTAGTTCTCTGATAATTTCTTCCCTCAGTATTTTTCTAGTCTCTTTCCAGAACTAATTAATTGGATTTTGGATCTCTTGAACTAACCTTTTCAATTACTCATCTTTTCTCTCCTGTTTCCAACTCTGTCTACTTCAGGGATAGTTCCTGATTTATATCTGTCTTCAGCATTTACCAATTGCGTGATTATATGATTTAATCTTGCTGTGCCAATTTCTCCACTTGTCAAATGGGGTTAATGTTTATATTTATAGAGGATCACTGTGAGAATTAAATGAGTTAATGCATATAAAGCATGGCACGTAGCTATAATAAATTATTTGCTAAATATTTTAATTAAGTAGCAATTAAATAATTAAAAATTATTTGCTAAAATATATTATTTGCTAATAATATATTGTGGCAAAGAGTAAACACCCCAACTCCTGCTTCTGCTGCTGTTGTACTGTTCCTTCAGCTCTTTTTTCATTTTGTTTTGAGCATCAGTACTCAGACATTTCAATTTGTACACAATTCTTAAGATATGTACTGAATATCTAAAAAGCCAGGTAGGTGTGATTCTTTTCTGAGTAGTTATTCCAGCTTAAAATTTGAAAGTAAATTTTCCTTAAAAGTTATCAATTACCAATATCTTCAAATGTTGATAAGCTGTTACATCATAAGTCCCACTGATTCACAGTTTAATGTCTTATAGATACATTTTCAGTCTTTCACAGTGCATTAACAAAGTTACCAGGAAAACTGGACTAGCACTACCCAAAGATGTTTCAGAGTGCAAGCAGTTCTGACAGGGACAGCCAAGATCAAGAACTGTTCTTTAGAAACCAATTCTACTAAAAACAACATGGGAACAGAAGTAAGTTAAAATGTTCAAGGCATAGTAAATGTACAGGTGTGACTCCAAATTGCCATTTATTGTGTTTTGTATAATAGTATATAAAAACTACCTCCCATCTGTGGAACGTGAAGCTGACACTTCAGATAAAGCGTTGCTGCGCATTAAATATCTCACTGTTTTCTGGCTGTACCAAAAAAATAAATAAATAACCAACCAGCAAATGATTTTACCTGGAAAAAAAAGTCATTTACACCTTAAAAATGGGACGAGGTGGGATTCTTTTCTTAAAAGCATTACTAGAGCTACTGAAAACACTTGTGTCTACAAAATAGTTGCTAAAAATATTCCTCTGGGTTGTACAAGAAGGAGACAGGCCCCTGATAAGACGGGTTATAGGATAGTAATCAAACTTGGCCTCTTTCTCTCCTGCTTCATCAGAGGCTGGACTCTCCTCATTCTTAGTTTCTCTGTCTTCTACGGGAAAACCATCTTTAATTTCCTGGTAAACTACTCTCTTTGCTCCCCTTTCCCCCTTTGTGCACTTTTTTCCTCTGAAGATTTATGCTTTCCTGCCCTTTTGGCTTGGTTTCCACTTCAGGTTTAGCTGACAACCTCCTGTATCTCCTGGGCTCCCGACTCCACCCATTCAGAGGCGCTGACCTTCTTCCTTTGGGCTACCTGGCGGGCAGGGGCAAGCCACACAGAGCCTTTGCTAGGCTGGGCCACTAGAGTGGCTGTAACCCACCGCGGGGGTGGGGGTAGAACCAGATGGGACTATATGGCAGCTTTTTGTTGTTTCATGGATGCAATAGGTTGTCCTGTTTCTGTGAGGGTGTTAATTGCAGTTTTTTGCTCTTTTTAGTTTTCCTTTGCTTCTTACATGGTTGCTGTTCTATCTAAGTTCTTTTGTCTCTTTTAGTTTCTTTCATATGAAAGCTTTCCTCAAACGGTTAATGATCCTTATTTTTGGTTCACATTTAAGAATGAAGCACTTAAAACTGAAAACAAAAAAAAGTGTTTTGCGTCAAAAAAAAGTGTACGGCTTGTCAACTAGTTTGGTTTGATTTTACTTTGGGGTGATTAGATAGTCACCCACACATTTTGTTTGGAGGGTGCCCCAGATATCACTATCTGTAGGTTTCTTTACTGAAGCCATTCACTTTTTCTTGTCAAGAATTCTTCATTTTGGGGGTGCCTGGGGGGCTCAGTCAGTTAAGTGTCTGCCTTCGGCTCAGGTCATAATCTCAGGGTCCTGGGATCAAGTCCCACATGAGCTCCTGGCTCAGCGGGGAGCCTCCTTCCCCCTCTGTCTGCCACTGCCCCTGCTTGTGCTCCCTCTCTCTTTCTCTCTCTCTCTCTTTTAAAAAAAAAAAAAAAAGAGGGATGCCTTGGTGGCTCAGTCGGTTAAGCTGACTGCCTTCACCTCAGGTCGTGATCCTAGCTCCCTGGGATTGAGCCCCACATTGGGCACCCTGCTCATTAGGGAGCCTGCTTCTTCCTCTGCTTGCTGCTCCCCCTTCTTGTGCTCTCAAGCTCTCTCTCTGGCAAATAAATAAATTAAAATGTTTTAAAAATAAAAAAGAATTCTTCAGTTTTCTGTCTGAGGGATATACGCCTATTGCCAATATTTTTGTTGTTGTTCTGGTGGTTGTTTTAAAGC
Organism: Ursus maritimus; assembly: GCF_017311325.1. Classification (NCBI taxonomy): domain Eukaryota; kingdom Metazoa; phylum Chordata; class Mammalia; order Carnivora; family Ursidae; genus Ursus; species Ursus maritimus. Next base: position 5,069,300 of record NW_024423786.1, read on the forward strand.
CGTGGCACAAGGAAGGAGGTTTGGAGGTTTACCTTTCAATACTTTCACTTAATCTACCTCTTTGAAAACAGAAGACAGGGCTCCTTCCTTTGCTGTGAAACGCTGTTTGATGTCCCTGGGTCTGGGGCCTCTTTGGTTCAACTTACCCGTAGACTTTATTTCTTCATTCTGCGGTGAATGAGGAGATGGTCATGCACCACAGACAGCCAGTCCCCTAGATTTTAGCCTGTTTCTCAGCCCAGCTTTCTATGGGACTAGTACTGAGCCTTTCCAGGGTAAGAATTAGTTTCTAGCCCCTCTGTAGTCCCTGGAATTCACCTTTGTTCATTCTGCTGAGTCAGTTGCTTCTCTTTCTTTCTTCCTTCCTTCCTTTTTTTTTTTCTTTAAGCTGGGCAAAATCACAGATTTAACTGTATCCATATTTAAGCAGTTGTTACATGGTTACTGAAGAGTGTAAAGATAGGCCCTGTCACATAAACTGAGAGAAAAAAAGTTTTTTTTACGATTCCAGCAAATCAGTAGTTTAACATTAGGGGTACATAGGAAGTCTAATGTTCTGGTGAGAACGAATTTAGGCAGCTATTGTTTTGTTGCATGAAGGGATGTAGAATCACCCAGAGCAATTTTTCAAGAATCCATAAATACTTTCTTGTGACTGTTCTAGTTTTTAAATATTGGTTTAAAAACTGCAGCTCCCCCAATTACCCAAAAGTCTAGTGCTCAAACGGACCACCCATTTACAGCCTCTGCTTTACAGCATTCTTCTAACACCTGTGGTATTCCAAAAGTGACCAAACTAGGACTAAAACATTCAGCAACTACCTTTTTCCTGCCCCAATACAAAGCCCTAGGGACTAAGTCATTACATTTTAAGTAGTCTAGCAGCATTTCACTCTGATTCACTGATACAATTACTAATCAGAGCTGTGTTATAGTCCATTTCTACTAAAGTTCCAGAATGAACTTGGAATATTTCCTATATTCTATCTTACATGCTATTATGTTTCATTTCAAATGTTCTACTTCCATTCAGTTTAAACAAGACTAGTTTTGGTCAATAATAGCAAATTTATCAAGGCAAAAATTTTAGTTTTAGATTACAGGTCTGGAGGGGAAAAAAAAGCTCTTGGACTTCACTCTATATACACTATTGATTTTCTTCATGATTAATTATCACTCATGAAGAGTAACAGTTTTGCTGCTTCAAAGTAAAGAAGACTAAAAGCACCTTCTTCCTCTTTTTCAATTAAAATTACTATGGGACAAAAGTCAAGTTTGCATTTTTTATAGCATAAATTACCAAAAAGGTCCTGACCTAGTAATCAAAAATTAAATAAAATCTCAAAATTTAAAACCAAGAAACAAGCTAAATCGCACACATATTTCGACCAAACAAATGTTAGAATATTTCCCAAATGAAAATGTAAGCACAATTATTATATTCCACGTTTCACAGAAGAGGCATTAAGGATTCGTGCCGTAAGTTTATTTATAAACATATTGAGTATATTGAATTCGAGAGTTTGATCCATTTTTCAAAGAAATTGCACCTTTTAAAATGCTCCTTTTCACATCTGTTTAATGGATTAATTTAAAACATCCTTATTTCTTAAGTAGGTGATGTCTTACTATAAAAAAAGAAAGGTACAACAAATCCAGATCCAAAGTACACAGTCATCATAATTAGTAACCGCCACATGTTTTCCCCTGAAAATGGCAAATTCTTCCCAGGGCCCTCCTCATAGCGGCTCCTGCGGACTACAGAAGTTGTGAACCTCCGAATACTCTATCCCAACATAGTGCTTTTGGAAGTTCTGCAAAAGGTGCAGAGACCCAGGACGGAAGAAATGGCAGCACCACACCAAGTCCTGCTCCCACTGAGTTGGTTTCCATTCCACCTTCTGCTTTCCATCTTCCTGAAGTTTGTTAGTACTTGTGATCCGCTGTCACCTTCTTGACTATCCTTTTTGTCCTTGTGGGTCTGTACATTTTTTATCCCTTACTCGTAACTTAAATGTGATTTGGTAAAGGAATAGAGATGATAAATGCATGTGAGTATTTGCTGTATTTAACTGGAAGTTAAAAAAAAGTTAACTGGAAGTTAAAAAAGCAGGGAAAGTACTACTAGTAAAGCAAACTGTAATTGTTCACTGATTGATAGGTGTTCCAAAAATATTCATTTATCCATTCAGCAAGTAGTTAAGGAGTGATTACAGTGTGCTGTGCTAGGCATTGTTCTGGTTTTTGAGGTAAACATTCTGCTCACATGAAGCTTCTCTTGGAAGCAGAAAATGAACCTAAACAAAAGTAAAATGTCAAGGGAGCAGTAAGTGCTATAAAGAAAAGTGAAAAGATAGAAAGTGACAGGAGTTACTATCTAATAAGCACATTCAGGGAAGACTTTTCCAGGAAGAGTGAAGGTGACATTTAAATGGAGACCCAAATGAAGTAAGAGTGATCCTTGAGATTATCTGGGTGTGGGGTGCATTCCAGGCAAGAAAGAGGGGAGCATGCTTGGCACCAGTGACACTCAAACTTGCTGAAAGTGAAAAAAGATTTGTTGGAAGGATACTCACGGAATTGAATCTCAGGATGTCCGACCAGGCTACATGGGAACTGGAGAGCTGTCAGGTAGCATCTCTTTCCAGCTCCTTGTGGGGTCACATGATCACTCTTCTTTGGTATATTCTGAGAGTCTAGTCATTTTCTACCGGTTCTTCAAGGACTAGCTTTTTCTATGTTCCCCAACAATTTGGGCTTATACATGGCATCAAATCAAGCCCTGACCCTTTATGATCTTATAACTTGACCTTGGATTACTCTCTTACTTCCATGAACAGGGCAAATCTTTCCATTTACTTGTTTTCTTTATTTTTTCACAAAGGTATAGCACATTTTTTATTTTATTTGCTTCCTACTACTTTATGTTCTATGATGCTATTTGCAAATATATTAAACTTTTTTATTTTCCAACTCTTGCTGGCATATAGAAATGCAAGTGATTTTGTTTATAATTTTTTTAATTGAGCAGTCTTTGAGCAGTCTTTCTCTTATTCTAATAATTTCTCTGTACGCTCACTGGATTTTGTTTTTTCTTCCTAATCCTTATGTTTTTGTCTTGCCTTATTATCCTGGCTGGGATCTCCAGTACAGTGTTGAATAGAAGTAACAGGTGGCATTGCCTGTTCCTCATCTTAAAAGGAATGCTTTCAACAATTCATCATTAGATATGATGTTTGTATGAACCTTTACTCTTTATCAGTTAAGGGCATTCTCTTCTGTTCCCAGTTGGAGGAAATGTTATACTCAGCAGATGTTGGATTTTATCACCTTTTTTTTTTTTTTGGCACCTACTAAGGTGATCATATGATTTCTCTTTTGATCAGTTACTATAGTGAATTAGATTGATTTGTAATGTTAAGCCCATCTTGAGTCTGAGGTTAATGTCAAACATGATTTACATACACACATTGTAGACTCATTTTGCTAACATTCTGTTTAGGAATTTTCCAACTGTGCTCATAAGTAGGATTGACTTTTAATTTTTCTTGTATTTTGGTATCAAGGTTAGCATAGGCTTTTAAAGGGAATTGGGAGTAAGTCCCCTCCTTTTCTACTTTTTGTGATAATTTATGTAAAATTGCAATTTTTTTGGATCTTGAATGCCTGTAGAATGCACCAGTAAAATAATTAGGGCGTGAAAAGATTTTTAACTACTTAATTTCTTAAGAATTAAAGGACTGTTCAGATTTGTTATTTGTAATTGACTTAGTTTTAATAAGTTGTACCGTTTTCTAAGAATTTGTTTTTTTCTTAGGTTTTCAAGTTTATTGGCATACGATTATTCAAAATAACTTTGTTTTATATTTTAATATTTGAGTCAACTCTAGTTATAGTCCCTTTTCATTATTTGTGTCATCTCTTTTTTCCTTGATTGGTTTCACGAGAGAATTATTTTATCTCTAATTAACGTATGTCTTTATTATTTTCTTCCTTCTGCTTTTTGACACTTACTTTGATATTCTTTTCTAAATTCTTAGGATGGATCTTAGCTTACCGATTTCTCAACCTTTCTTCTTTTCTAATGTAGGCATTGAGCTATCTGCTATCTTCTGAGTAGAGCTCTAGCCATATCCACTTTCAGGCAGCCAGTGATTATCTTCTACTTCTTTTAGATTGATTTGCACTTTCTAGAATTTTCTCTGAAAAAAATCATACAGTATGTACCCTTTATTGTCTGACTTCTTTCATTCTGCACAATTATTTTCAGACTCATCCATGTTTTATATGTATCAGTAGTTTATTCATCTTTTTATGGTGTATCCATTATATGGAAATACTGCAAGGTGTTTTTTTTATCCTGAATGGATAAACATCTTTTTTTTTTAAGATTTATTAATTTATTTGAGAGAGAAAGTGTACACATGCATGTTTGCACAAGTGGCAGATGGACAGAGGGAGAGGAAGAGGGAGAGAATCTCAAGCATACTCCCCACTGAGCGTGAAGCCTGGCACAGGGTTCAGTCTCACAACCCTGAGATCATGACCTTAGCCAAAATCAAGAGGCGGACACTTAACTGAGCCACCCAGGCACGCCCAATAAACACTTTTATCCTAACTGGAGAGACATTTGAGCTGTTTACTTTCTTTTCTCTTGGATAGATAGCTAGGAGTGTATTTGCCTGGTCATATCTGGTAATTTTTAAGAAACTGCCCAATTGATTTCCAAAGCAGCTGTACCATTTTATATTCCTCCCAGCTGTATATGAGTTCTAGTTGCTCAACAACTTTGCTAACACTTGGTATGGTCAGTCTTGTTATTGTTAGGCATTCTGGTAGATGTCTACTGGTTCCTCATTGTGGTTTTGCTTTGCATTTCTCTAATGATTAATGTTAAGTATCTTTCATCTGTGTTTTTTTCCATCTATGTATTATTTTTCATCTGTCGAAATCTTCTGCCAATTTTTTTGAGTTGTTTACTTTCTTACTAAATTTTGAGAGTTCTTTATGTATTCTGGGTGTATGTCCTTTATCAGATACATGGTTTCCAAATATTTTCTTATAGTCTGTGGTTTATCTTTTCATTCTCTTAACAGTGTCTTTTGAAGAACACAAATTTTTTATTTGGATGAAGTCTAATTTATCAATTTTTTTATTTTATGAATTATGCTTTTGATGTATCAAAATCTTTACCTAACTCAAGGTCACAAAGATTTTCTCCTGTGTTTTCTCTAGCAATTTTATAGTTCTAGGTTTTACTTTTATAATTATCTTTTTGTAATTTTTTTAAAAAGACTTATTTATTCACACCCGCGAGAGAGTGTAAGCAAGTACGAGTCAGGGGAGAGGGAGAGGGAGAAGCAGGCTCCCCAGTGAGCCAGGAGCCTGATGTGGGGCTTGATCCCAGGACCCGGAGATCATGACCTGAGCTTAACCGTCTGAGCCACCCAGGCACCCCTGTAACTTTTTTTTTTAACTTAATAGAACCAGAAAATCTAGTTGTATGATAGCAGTTCTTAAAATTTGTTTTAGCTTGGTGTGTTACCTTCCAGGCTTTTTTCCTAAGTATTTATGTTCACGTATATATAGCTACAGAAATATATTTGGCTCTTAAACAACATGGGGGCTATGGGTGCCGCACTGACCTCCACACAGTTGAAAGTCCATGTATAATTTTTGACTCCCCAAAAACAACTACTAATAACCTACTATTGACTGGAAGCCTTATTGGTAACATAAAATAGTTCATTCATACATACTTTGTATGTTGTATATATTATATATCATATTCTTACAAGAAAGTAGAGAAAAGAAAATGCTATTAAGAAAAATCATAAGGAGGGGCGCCTGGGTGGCTCAGTTGGTTAAGCGTCTGCCCTCAGCTCAGGTCATGATCCCAGAGTTCGAGGATCAAGCCCGGCACCAGGCTCCCTGCTCAGCAGGGAGTTTGCTTCTTCCTCTGCCCCTCTGCCCCTGCATATGTGCGCTCTCTCTCTCTCTCTCTCTCTCTCTCATAAATAAATAAAATCTTTAAAAAAGAAAATCATAAGGGGGGTTTGGGGGTTGCCTGGGTGGCTCAGCCAAAAGAGCGTCCAACTTTTGTTTTCTGCTTAGGTCATGATTTCAGGATCTTGGGAACACCCCATGTTGGGCTCCATGCTCAGTGAGGAGTCTGCTTCAGTTTCTCTCCCTCTCATCTTCCCCCTGCTCGTGCTCTCTCTCTCTCTCTAGTAAATAAATCTTTTTTTAAAAAAGAGAGAAAGAAAGAGAGGCTTTCAGTGGATTCGCCGAAGCGGGTTTACCCAACTTGGGCCCTGGGATCATCTCAGATACCCAGTGAAGAGAATTCCCAGGAAGGCTCAGCTGCCTCTCAAACTATCTCCAAAGTGTTAATAAAGAACCTTAGTAAATTGACTCTCAACCCTAGTACCAGACTCCTTCCCCTTTACCAGAATATCCTCCCCGGCAACAGGATAGAGAGAAGAAACCACAGGGGCTTCTTGACCGCATTCTCAGCAGCAGGACGGGAGGTGGAGTATGGACTTTCCTAACTGCTTGGAAAGAAAGGATGGAAAGGATGATGCAATTGATTCAATACCAGCGCTGCCTCAACCAGCGGTCCATGCTTCAAAAAAGATCTTACAGAAGGAAACTGAGGGTGAATCAAGAGTGGGAAGATTTAGATGTAGCTGTCATTATTGCCTGTATCATAGAGATCTTTCTGAGGATACCAGCATGGAGAATAAGTATGACATGCAGCCAATGTAAACATACTTTATTCTTGTACTGTTTCTTCTTGCTAGTAATTTTAGGATCATTATGCAGCAGCTTGGGAAAGCAGCTCTGTGTTAGGACAAACTGTCCAATATTTTGATAATGTATGATATAAGCTGCCTTTTTTGTATCTTTTCCACCTTGATACCAGTAATTTGTGAGGAATCCTGTAGTTTACGTTTGAATGACTTCAGTATACTTTCACTTTTTTATTTGACCTAAGGAAACAACAGGTTTGAGTGTTGCCTGTGTGTTTGAGAAGCCTGAAGTCATTAAGATAAAACCTAACATCAGATTGGAAGCCAAGTAACTTGTGCAGAAGGACTACACAGAAAACTTCAGGTGGTTTGGTTAGAGCATAATTAGGGCAGGATGCATATGCTAGATTTTCTGGTTTTCAAAAATTATAATAAAAATTTTTTGATGTGCTATTTAAATTTCCAGTAGCAAATGTGTAGAGAATCTTATTAAAACTTATTTGGGGAAAAAAGCGGGGGGAAAGAAAGACAATCATAAGGAAAAGAAAATATATTTACAGTACCACACTGCAGGTATTGAAAAAAATTCACATGTAAGTATACTGACGCAGTTCAAACCCATGGTTTTCAAGGGTCAACTGTATATAGGTTTTTAAATTTAACATAAATGGAATCACACTAGATAAGATGTTCTGCAAGGTGCCTTTTTCATTTTGTCTCAAATGTAGTTATTGATTTCCAAAGCAGATTTACCATTTTATATTCCTACCAGCAGTGTACAAGAGTTCCGTTGTGCAAATCTATATAATTCTTTTTGCTATCATAAGTATTACATAAATTAAAGCTCTGTTTATTTAGCCACTCCACTGTAGAAGCACATTTTTGAGTTGTTTCCAAATTTTCTCAGACCTAAATAGTGCTGCAACAAACATCTTTGTGTATGATGTTTCCTTGAGCTCACGTGGGTATATTTCTCTAGACTAGAAGTAGAATGACTGAATCAAAATCTTTCTGGGTGGAATGTTACCTTCTAAGGTGTGTTTTTGTTATTGACAGCTATCACATAACCTTATATACAAGAAGTAGCTGGGCCACTGATTAGCTCAGTTGTTAATTCAGTAAGCACTCATGGAGTACTACTTTGTGACCCTTCCTCTTGGAGGTTTTCACTTCCTTCAGACGCAGTACCCCCTTTTTATTGCAGTATTTCTTAATGACCTTTTACTGTGCCAAAATGATACTCATATTAAATATACCCATTCATACAGAAATAACTTTTTAAAAAGACAGTTTAGTACAATAACTATTTTCAAAAGAAGCAATTTATTATAAAGTAATATGTATTTCATGTAAATGCTCAGTCACAGCTATCATAGAAGATGTATTGGAGGATTCTGATAGTTCCACATACTTAAATAAATTATGACTTAAGAGTAGTAAGAAGATGAAGTTATTTTGTAAATGAAATACAGATTGTGCGGACTTAGAATAAAATTAGCGTTACAATGAATAAGACTAAACTGACTTGTAGTATGGTAAGAGAAAAAGAGTTGACAAATGGAGTTGTCGAAAACGAGAAAGTGAAGAAGTATGATGGACCTTATGTGGAAGTATTGTGCCAAAATAATTTCCTGTGGTATGTATGTCTTAGGACAGAATAGTAACGTTCTATCTTAGAAAACATCTCCTTTCGTAAAATCTCACTGCATTTGAGATGTGTACCTTTAGTGTCTGATACCTTAGAAAGACTCTGGAGATTGTATCCTTTTATTGGTCACAGGAAATGGGGGATTAGAAATGAAACCATTTTGTCTATAAACAAACAATGAACATCTGCTATAGGAGGACATAACATCTTAGGGTGATAGGTTCAGCTCTACTCATTTGATTTCCTCCAAAATTATAATAGGAAAGCTCTGTATTTATATAATGCATTGTACTTTATTGCCTCATTTTAATCCTCCCATTATCCTGTGAATTAAGAGATATCAACATCACATTTACAAATGAGTAAACAAAGGCTTTGAACAATTAAGGGATTTGTCCAAAGCCACCCAGACAGGAGCTAGTGTTCTAAGTGTAATGAGTTTCCCTGTAACTAGCTGCCTACCGGGATGATTCAGTTTAGATTTGTGATTGCAGAAATACAGCCTAGTTTTAAAATATCTTCAGTAGGCAAGGAGAATTCCTTCTCACAGTACAATTTTATATATCATCTTATGAAAAAAATATTTTCTTGAATGGGTAGAAAAGGAGTTTTTCTTTTTAAAATGAAGAAAAGTATGGAGAACACTCATTATTTCAGCCTTGGGGTGGAAAAATAAGATCGTTCATAATACCAAATTCTAACAATATTTGCTGGTTTTAAAAGGTAACTTTTTTGGAAATAGGGTTTTTTTTTTTAATTGATTATAAAAGTGGTAAAACAGTCTGGAAAATTTGAAACAGAGAGAAGGAAGCCATATTTCTACAATTTTACACATCTCTCACTATCATTTTATTACTTTATCCCTTCCTTGTATAACCATTCTACCTCTGTCACTCTTTATCCTTCTTATGGTTACTTTTCTCCAAAGTGCTCATCATTATCTGACAAACATAGAAACTTCTTTGTCACAATAGAACGTAAAGTGCAGAAAGGCAGGAACTTTGTTTCATTTGCTGTTGTCTTCCCAGTGTTTAAAACACTTTCCAGTGTGTAGAACACAGTAAGCACTTAGTACTAAGATTTCTTTATTGGGTGCCTGGGTGGCTCAGTCAGTTAAGCATCTTGACTCTGAATTTTGACTCAGGTCATGATCTCAGGGTCATGAGATCGAGCCCTGCGTCAGGCTTCACGCTTAGCAGGGAGTCTGCTTGGGAGTTTCTCTCTCTCCCTGTGCCCCTCCCCTTGCATGCATGTGTGTGCGTGCTCTCTCTCTCTCTCAAATAAATAAATAATCTTTTTAAAAATTTCTTTTATTGAATGAATAAAATTTTTTTGGTCTTTTTTTCTCATGCATGTCATCATTTGTAATCAGAGCGTGCACACAACTTCGTAGTGTGATTTCACAGAATAAATGTAAATATCCTTTCCACAGGTTGCTACATAGCCTGCATGACGAACATTTTTCATAGCTACATAATATTGTATCATAGCTACATAATATTGTATCAAGGGAGCATAGTATAACCCATCTCCTAGTTTGAGACATTTCAGTTGCTTCTGACCTTTGGGTTAAATATATCCATTCTTTACCAGTCAAGGGGCCCAAAGCAAATAAGAACAAAAACCAGCTGTTGCTGGGACACCTGGGTGGCTCAGTCAGTTGGGTGTCTGCCTTAGGCTCGGGTCGTGATCCTAGGATCCTGGGATTGAGCCCCAGGTCAGGCTCCCTGATGGGTGGGGGGTCTGCCGCTCCCCCTTCTTGTGCTCTCTCACTTGCTCTGTCAAATAGATAAGCTTTAAAAAACAAAATGAAACAGCTATTGCGGACTTAAACAAAAATGGGCTTCTTGAAAAACATTGAGTTAAAATATGTCTGAGGATAGGGGCGCCTGGGTGGCTCAGTCGTTAAGTGTCTGCCTTCGGCTCAGGGCATGATCCTGGCATTCTGGGATTGAGCCCCGCATGAGGCTCCTCCACTGGGAGCCTGCTTTTTCCTCTCCCACTCCCTCTGCTTGTGTTCCCTCTCTTGCTGTCTCTCTCTCTCTCTCTCTCTCTCTCTCAAATAAATAAAATCTTTAAAAAAAATATATATGTCTGAGGATAGATGGATGGATGGATTGGATTAACTTGACAAAGTTACCAGGAAGGCTAGAAAAAGTAGCTTTGCAGCTAGGAACTGCACACAGATCTCACTAAAGAGCCAGTTTGGTGAAGCTGTGACTGCACACCACAACACTGCCAGGTTGGCCACGGGGCTTTTTCTGTTGCCAGTGCAGAGTCTTCGGCTTCAACATCTGATTGAACCCCTGCCCACTAGGGGAAGCTAGGCCTGCAGGTATCTGGCATTTTCTGCTTCTACAGTTGAAGGTGGGCTCGACTTCATCAGGACTTTTGAGAGAGGGAATTTCTATATTCCTTAGAAAAATAATTTAGGAGCATGCACTGATAAAGCCATTTCTGTATATACGATAATTTGGATTTCTATATTTAGGATAAGGTGGATTCCCAGAAGTAGAATCACCAGGTCAGAGAGCATGAACAGATTTTTATGATGAGAAGAGTAGACCTTTTGGCTTAAACAGTTGGGCCTTGGAGTTTTTTCTTCCTTATATTAATCTTTCCTTTTACACATCATTTATTGGCTTTGCTAAATGTTATCTTTCTTAGAGCTTTAAATACTTGTTGAGTTGGAGGGACTTTTAGTCTCCCTTTTTATAAAGGAGTGTCCTCTCCCCCCGCCCCCGGATTAATTTTTCCCTTTTGGGTTCGGGTGCCTAGGTTTATGCTAGAATCTGAAAAATAGGTGGCATAAGCCTTTAACTTAGATTGTTTTAAGTTAGTACATATACAAACTTGTGGAGTAGAAATTCATTTATAACACTGAACTTATTTTTTTTTTAATTTCATTCTTCTCAGTTCCCCCTTCTCATCCTGTATTAAAGTTAATATCCATAAAGCCTCTTCTTACCACCACACCCCCTCAGGCTTTCATTTGTTTTGTTTTGGTGATTGGCCAGCCTTCACTTCAAATTATTTCTTTGTCCAGGTACTAAAACAGGCAGTGAGTCCCTTGTCAAACAGAAGGCTTAGAGGCAGGTGCTCTGAGTATTAGTTATAGCCCCACCTCAACTGTGACCTCAGGAGCTCGCTTTCCTCTATAGCCTTGGGGGAGGGCTGAGTCTGAGTCTTGAAGCCTTTTGAGTGGCCAATTATTGCGCCCTCATTTGCAAGGACTATATGTGCTCACCTTCCTGCCAGAATGGGAGGCTGCAGAGGCAAGAACTCTAACCTGAATTCACATGCCTGGCACACGTTGGGTGGGTGTAGTAAAATATTTGTTAAATGAGCCGGGTGCTGTTTTTCTTATAATTGTTTTGTATGTAATGTAGATTGTTATGTTGCTTTTCTTTTGAATAGAGTAGTAACTTGCAAAGACCCCGTATCTTCAAAAATGATGTCTTGATGTACTATGAAGTTCAAAATGCTATATGCAGAATATGGTGTATCTGAATTCTCCAAATCTTCCCTCTACTCTTTATAGTTTTAAAACTGTTTTGAGTTGGTTGGATTCCATGGTAACATGCTCAGGAGCTCTGGAAAGGTGGTCTTTAAGGGGAAGCCAGTGAGGATGGGGGGGGGGGGATGGTGCATTTAGCAAAGGCAACAATCTAGGTGAAGGGAGAACTTTGTAAAGCCAAGTACACCTTCCTTAGAAGCAGTTAATCATATTATTAGACAAACTGCCTCAGCAGCTGGGGAAACGGCAGGAACATGTCAATTTTGCTTCCTTGGTTACAGGGAGTGATAGTGTACTTGACCTTCAGCAAGCAGGGTCATAGAGAGGGCATCTTTAAACAGCTCTGTCTGGTTTGGGTGAATGGAACCTGTGTACTGGCAGTTTGAAAGCAAATGCTTGAGTTTCCCCCAGCCAACCCTTGGCCCTTTTGGTTGGGCTCTCTGGCCGGGGAGGTTGCTGAGGGAAAATGTAAATAAAGCTGCAGGGAGCCATTGGCATGGTAAGTCTAAGTGTCCTAAAAAAAAAAGACTGCAATTTTGTTTTCGTTCTCTGTTTCTGGTAGAAGCCTCCTTGTAATGCAGTGTATTTCATAGGTACTTGTTTTTAGAGCAATTGGTAAAATAGCAGGGGGATCAGGAGAGGCTGGATTTAGATACCTATTATGTATTTTGAAGGAATTCAATTTAGTGTATGTTGCTGTGCTTAGCACCTAACAAATTATGTCTTCATAGGAACTTGTATTTGAGTATGCTGGGTAAATTCAGGTGGGGCAAAAGCTGCTTGCTTATTTGTTGTTTTCAACAGGTTAACCTTCTTGTCAACAGGGAGTGGCTCTTAAACATCTTATTGTTTTTACATAATGTGGCTAGTGATTGTTGACTGTTTGGATCTTTGTTTTCGTGCCAAGAAATATAGGGCTGTGATTTTATATTTTTAAACATATTATCAACTGGAAGATTTAAAACTGATTAATCAGTTCTGATATAAATGAGGCTGACTTGTCATGTTCAGGTTTAAATCCTTCATTGACTCCAGTATAAAAAAGAGTCTGACTTACCAGTCATCAGGAAAATTTATTTGTTAGGAACACAGCACTCTGGCATTGTAAGGTCCTAATCCTTTGTATGAGGGGAGGGATGAGCACTTTCAAGACCGGCAGCCTCCTGTGGATTCCTCTCTCTATGCGCAGTTGCAGCACAAAGAGGACTTAACTCTTTGCCCATTGACCCTTCACTACACTTATTACTTAAATGGCCCTTTGAAATAAGAATAAAAGGAGGATGTGGTACATTTTAGTTCAGGCTGAAGGTATCCCATGGCTGAAACCCTTTACCCTACTTAGGTATTTACATTGTTCATTATTTCGCTGGGAATGTTTAGAAGTCAGAAGTTTGTGGTTGAGATTTGTAACGTATTAGGTCTGCATGATCTTTTTTTTTCCACGGGGTGTGAACTTGGTTGCCCTATTAGTAACCCATGGGAATGTTGCAGCCAAAACTCAGAATAAATTATGAATTTAGGGATTCTAAATATTTGCTCCTTAGCTCAATGCTGTGGGCATTCTCTTCAACCTAGATGTCCATCTTTTAGCATGTAAACCACAGAAATTCTTCCTAAGAACTTTTTCCTTTAAAAAATGCTACCAAAGCAGTGTCATCTTATGATGGAATAGAGAAGGTTCTCACTCCAGGGTAAAAATGTATGAACTTTCTTAGCAGCCTCATAAACCCAGGTGTGTCAGTAAAAGCCTGTGCTCCTTGGGTTTATGTAATAAACTGCCAAAGCAGGTGTCGTGCCGTATCTGCAGGATGTCTGATTAGCAGACAGGCATGAGAGTAGAATAAAAGAAGAGAAGGTCTAGGCAGAGTCCCAGGATCAAGGACCATGAAACAGACTTCTTACTCATTCCTGAAGTTAATAAATGTTCATTCACTAAGCAGTCATTGTGGCCCTAAAATGAACCTGACCTTGGGAGTAAAAGGAGAAATAGAAAACGTTTCATACTGCCCTCTGAGGTAGACTTAACCAGGCAGTTACAGGAGGTGCCTTGTGGAGAGTGCTAAGATGCAGGAGCTCTGGGCACCCAGAACAGGACCTGTATTATCAACTTGGGGGATCAGGAGAGGCTGGCTTGTGGAGCAAGGCTTTTATTAAACTCTTTAGACAGTAAACATTTGTGTGTCGGGCACACAACTTTTTTCAAGATTTTATTTGTTTGTTTGTTTGTTTGTTTGACAGAAAGAGCAAGCGAGCATGTGCACAAGCAGGGGGAGCCGCAGAGGGTGAGGGAGAGAGAAGTAGGCTTCCCGCTGAGCAGGGAGCCCGATGCAGGACTCTATCCCAGGACCCTGGGATCATGACCTGAGCTGGAAGGCAGATGCTTAGCATGGTTTACTTTAGAAAAGATGCAAAATAGAACAGCTGATTTTACCCATTAGGTGTGAGTGCGTCAGAGACCATGCCCTGGAAGGTCTATGTCCAAACATACTTTCACATCCTGCTTGCTCATGGTTTGAGTCCTTTAGGAATAGCCATTTTCCTGTTAAAATGCAAGTGTTCTGGCCAGGGTATAAGGCACACCTGGGTGTTGCCGGGCATTTATACTTCAGTATGGACTAATGATCTTGTCCTTTGCAACTTGAGTGGATTGAAGGAGGAGAAAGTAGACTAAGGCTGAGGGCCCAAGCCTGACATCAGTACTGGAAAGGTAGGCAGGAAAGGATGGAAAGGAGATGCTCCCACTAGTTATTTTGCATCAATATTTTTATGTCCTATTTCTAAATTGGCCGTGCTAAATGATATTCAGCAATATGCTTCTGGAAAAAAGTAGATTCCTCACCTAGATGTATACTTAAAATATCAGGCTCTGAATTCATACAGCTGCAAGAATTTCTGAGCAGTCCCATTGTGGCATCACTTCGCCTTCAAGCCAGATCATATCAGACTGCCCCTGGTGCCACCAGAACACACCTCTCTAAAGGTCACAGGGGATCCTAAATATTTTTCCATTAACCTGTCACCTCCAGAGTTAAGGATTCCTCTGCTAAATTCAAGGGATATTTTGGGTTGTTCATCTAATCTAAATTTGTTACTGAGCTACTGGGAGCCCATTGCCAACATGACCCAAACCCCTTCCAGGCAAATTTGTAGAGGCCCTTGGGCTTCTCATACAAAAGGAATTATAAAATTTATAAGCATATCCTTTAACAGGTGAGGGAACCAGGGTCTAAGGAGTTAAACTGTAGCTCACACAGAAGTTGGCAAAGATCAGTCTTAGCACCCAATCTGTGCTGCTTCCACTGTAGCCGTCCGTCTTCCCCGGCACGTACTCTTACGGCAGAACCACTTTTGATGGCTCTGCACACGCAGCATGCAGCAAGCTCTAGGGGAGCAGAGGGTTACTGCATAGCAGCTTCAGCTGAAGCATGGACAACAGTCTCTTTTGGCTTACTGACATAGAAAGCTTCTTTGAGACCTTATGAAATACTTCTGAATACTATTATTCTTTTAAATAAACTTTATTGTAGTGTACATAAGTTCACAATTCATAAGTGTGTAACACAATGAATTATCACACAGAGGACATGTCCATGTAAACACTGCTCAGGTTAAGAGCAGAATAGAGGGGTGCCTGGCTGGCTCATGAGTCGAGCCCCATGTTAGGCATACAGATTATTTAAAAAAAAATAAAATAAAAAGCAGACTAGAATTTCCTTCCTCCTTCCAATTACTGCCCCTCCTTTCTCCCTAATGGTGATGCATTATCCTGACTTCTTAAATAATTTTCTATTTGTTGATTTTATTCATTAAAAAAAAATGTAAGATCTCTGTTAAGATATAATTCATGTGTCATACAATTTACCTAAAGTGTATAATTCTGTGGCTTTTATTATATTCATAAGGTTGTGTAGCCATCACCACTATCCAGTTGCAGAACATTTTTCATTATCACAACAAGAAACTAAACCCTTTAGGTGTTACTCACTTACCCCCAATTTCCTTATTCCCCAGCCATAGGCAATCACTATTTACTTTCTGGGCTGTTTGGGGTTTTTTTTAACTTGCCTATTCTGGACATTTCATAGAAATGAAATCAGACAATCTGTGGCCTTTTATGTCTGACCTCTCACTCAGCACGTTTTCAAGGTTCATCCACAATGTAGTTTGACTCAGTACTTCATTCCTTTTTTTTTTTTTTTAAGATTTTATTTATTTATTTGCCAGCGGTGGCGGGGGGTACGGGAGAGTAAGAGAGCACAAGCAGGGGGAGTGGCAGGCAGAGGGAGAAGCCACTCCCCAATGAGCAAGGAGCCCGATGTGGGACTTGATCCCAGGATCCCGGGATCAGGACCTGAGCCAAAGGCAGATGCTTAACCAACTGAGCCACCCACGCATCCCACTTCATTCCTTTTTATGGCTGGATAATGTTCATCGTATGATACCACATTTTATTTATCACTTGATAGACATTGGGTTGTTTCCATTTTTTGACTATTATGAATAATGCTGCAATGAACATTTATGTACAAGTTTTTGTGTAGGCAGATGTTTTTATTTCTCTGGCGTATATACCTAGAAGTAGAATTGCTAAATAGTATGACAGCTCTTACGTTTAACCATTTGCAGAACTGATAACTTTTTCCAAAGTGTCCATACCATTCTGTATTCTCCCCAGCAGTGTATGAGAGTTTCAGTTTCTCCACATCCTTGCCAACTCTAATTATCTTTCTTTTTTATTGTAACCATCCTGATGGGTGGAAAGTGGTATCTTCATGTGGTTTTGATTTGCCTTTCCCTAATGACTAATGATGTCAAGCAATTTTCGTGGGCTTATTGGTCATTTGAATATTTTCTTTGGAGAAATGTTTGTTCAGCTCCTTTTGCCCATTTCTAAATTTTTCTTGGTATTCTTATTACTGATTATAAGACTCCTTTATATGTTCTTGATACAAATCCCTTATCAGATATGTGATTTGCATATATTTTCTCCCATTCTGTGGGTTACTTTTCCTTTTCTATATAGTGCCCTTTGAAGGACAAAACTTTTTCATTTTGACAAAGTCCATTTTGTGTATATTTATTTTGTTTATTGTGCTTTATGTGTAATAGTAAGAAATTATTGCCTAATTCAGGGTTAAGAAGCTCTACGCCAAGTTTTCTGATTTTTGTATATGATGTAGGGTTGAATTTTTTTTAAAGATTTATTTGAAAGAGAGCATGAGCCTGAGTTGGGGAGGGGCAGAGGGAGAGAATCTCAAGCAGATTCCCCACCAAGCACAGAGCCTGGTGGCCCAGTCCCATGACCCTGAGATGGTGACCTGAGTCAAAATCACAAGTCGGATGCTTAACCTGCTGAGCCATCCTGGTGCCCATTATATTTTTTTTATAATAAGAAAAAAAAAGAATTTTCTGTCCAAGGAGAGCTTCACTATTACAGTTTTATCATATGTAACAACAATATTTATACACTGTTTATAACTCAGGCTTTAGAAAAATTTTCAGGAAGCTTGTGATAATAGTAATAGTTACTGTGTGTTGAATGGAATTAATACTTAACATATTATTCATTAACCTTCACATCAGTCTCAAAAAGTAGTCATAATATGTCCATGTTAAATTCGAGGAAACTGAAGTTTAGAGGGTTTAAGTCACTTGCTCAGCGTGACAGTACATATTTCAGAGCCCAGGTCTGGTGATTCCATAGCCTGTGGTACTCATATTATGTTGATTGCTTTAAAATGTCTTACAGGTAAAGTATCTAAATCAGAAAGTCAGCATATTATTCTATCAGTTAAGAATTCCATATATCTGAAATTGGAAAGATTAACTTGCAGGGTAATAATAGATTCAACCAAAATTCTAAATGTTCATTACTAAAGAAGGATTTAATGAATGTGCTCTGTTAAAGTGACTGGCTAGTCTTTTCTTCATAATTACAAATAAACAGAGCTAGCAAATATGTGTACATGGATACTGGGAGATGTATTTTGTAGGATTTGCCTATCCTGCCTATATCTTAGCTCAGAAGTAATTTATATGAAGCATTTTGTGAACTAAACATCATTATGAGAATATTGTATTCTGTTGTCTTTATAATGTGATCTTTTTGGTTGGTAAAATTAATGCTATAAAAGAAAATATCTTTTCATAACTACCCCCAGCAATTCATCAATTGTGATATGCTTTATAAAACTGAGATCTGTTTCACTTACCATAAAATTCACCCTTTAAAAGTATATAGTTTTGAGGTACCTGGCTGGCTGAGTTGGTAAAGCATGTGACTTTTGATCTCAGGGTTGTGAGTTCAAGCTCCACATTGGGCATAGAGCCTATTAAAAAAAAAAAAAGGTATATAGTTGAATGGTTTTTGATACATTTGCAATGTTATACAGCCAACGCCACTAATTCCAGAACATTTTCATCATCTCCCAAAGAAACTCCATACCTATTAGCAGTTATTACCCCTTCCTTCATCCCCTCTGTCCTGGGAACCACTAATCTACTTTCTTTAGCTATGGATTTGCCTATTACAAACATTTTATATGAATGGAATCATATAATATGTGTTTTTTTATGACTGATTTCATCCATGTTGTAGCATGTATCAGTAGTTTATTTCTTATTACTAAATAATATTCCATAGCATGGATATACCACTTTTTTTTTTTTTAAGATTTTATTTATTTATTTGACAGAGAGACAGCCAGCGAGAGAGGGAACACAAGCAGGGGGAGTGGGAGAGGAAGAAGTAGGCTCCCAGTGGAGGAGCCTGATGCGGGGCTCGATTCCAGAACGCTGGGATCATGCCCTGAGCCGAAGGGGGACGCTTAACAACTGCGCTACCCAGGCGCCCCCACTTTTTTTTTTTTTTTTTTTTAACCCATTCATCAGTTGATAGTCATTTGGGTGGTTTCTACTTTTGAGCTATTACGGATAATGCTAAGCATTGCTATACAAATTTTTGTGTGGCCATGTGTTTGCTTTTCTCTTGCGTATATACCTAGGAGTGAAATGGTTGGTTCATAATTAACTTTTGAGGATTGGTGAGACTGTTTTCCAAAGAGGCTGTACCATTCTGTATTCCTGCTAGCAGTGTATGAGAGTTCCAGTTTCTTCACATCCTCATCAGAATAACATTTGTTATTTTCTGGTTTTTCGGATAGTAACCATCCTGGTGTGTATGAGATGGCATTTCGATGTAATTTTGATTTTTATTTCCATAATGATTAGTAGTGATGTTGAGTAGCTTTTCATGTGCTTAGTGGCTGTTTGTGTATCTTCTGTGGAGAAATGTCTATTCAAGTACTCATTTTTTATTTGGGTTAGGTTTTTTATGTCATCAAGTTTTAGGAGTTCTTTATATATTCTGGGTATTGCAGTTTTAGGTCTTTAATTTAGATTTTTGATCCATTTTGAGTAAATTTTTGTATATGGTGTTAGATAAAGGTACAACTTCATTCTTTTGCATGTGGATAGACAGTTTTTCCAGCACCATTTTTTGACTGTCCTTTCCCCCAATAAGTGATCTTGACACACCTATCAAAAATCATTTAACCATTGTATGCCAGGGTTTATTTCTGGGATCTCTATTCTGTTCCTTTGGTCTGTATGTCTGTCTTTATACCAAAATCACACTGTTTTGATTATTTTCACTTTGTAGCAAAACCAGGAAGTGTGAGTTCTCCAGCTTTGTTCTTTTTCAAGGTAGTTTTAGCTACCTGCTTAGAGTCCCTTGAGATTCCATATGAAATTTGGAATGGGTTTTTCTGTTTCTGCAAAAAAACATCATTGGGATTTTGACAGGTGTTGCATTAAATCTGTAGATCACTTTGTAATATTGACATCTTAGCAATATTAAGTCTTTCAATCCATGAACGCAGAATATGTTTCCATTTACTTCTGTCTTTAATTTCTTTTAGCAGTGTTTTGTAGATTTTATTGTAGAAGTCTTTTTTACCTCTTTGGTTAACTTAATTGCTAAGTAATTGATTCTTTTTGATGCTATCACGATGGAATTTTTTTTTGTAATTTCCTTTTCAGATTGTTCATTGTGTATAGAAATGCTACTGATTTTTCTGTGTTGACTTAGTATCCTGCTGCTTTGCTGAATGTATTTATTCTAACAGACTTTTTGGGAGGGAGGGGGGATCTTTAATCATATAATTTGCAAGCAGATCATTTTACTTTTTCCTTTCAAATTTGGATGCCTTTTCTTTCCTTTTCTTCCCTAATTGCTCTGGCTAGAACTTCCAGTACTAGATTGAGTAGAAGTGGTGAAAGCAGGCATCCTTGCCTTGTTCTGATCTTAGAGGAAAAACTTCCAGTCTTTCACCACTGAATGTGATATTCACTGTAAGGTTTTCATACATGATTTTTAAAATGTGGAGGTACTTTCCTTCTATTCCTAGTGTTTTTATCATGAAAGGGTGTTGAATTTTGTCAAATGCTTTTTCTCCAGCTATTGAGGTGATTGTGTGATTTTTCCCCCCTTAATTCTGTTAATGTGGTGTATCACATTGATTTTGTATTTTGAAACATCCTTGCGTTATAGAAGTAAATCCTACTTGATGTC
Organism: Ursus maritimus; assembly: GCF_017311325.1. Taxonomy (NCBI): domain Eukaryota; kingdom Metazoa; phylum Chordata; class Mammalia; order Carnivora; family Ursidae; genus Ursus; species Ursus maritimus. The sequence continues at coordinate 5,089,789 of NW_024423786.1, forward strand.
ATGGTGTATAATTATTTTAGTATGTTGCTGAATTCTGTTTGCTGATATTTTGTTGAGGATTTTTACATTGGCTCATAAGAGATACTGGTCTATAGTTTTCTTGTAGTGTCTTTGTCTGGCTTTGTTACCAGCCTCATAGAATGAGTTAGGAAGTAAGTGTTCCTGTTCAGTTTTTTGGTAAAGTTTGAGAAGGCTTAATGTTAGTTTTTCCTTAAAGGTTTGGTAGAAATCACCAGCGAAGCCATCAGGTCTCCAGGGGTTCTCTTTGTGGGGAAATTTTTGACAATTGATTCAGTCTCCTTCATTGTTATAGATCTATTTGTATTTTCTGCTTCTTCATGATTTAGTCACGGTAGGTTTTATGTTTCTTGGTCTTTGTCCGTCTGATCTAGGTTATCCAATTTGTTGGCATACAGTTGTTCATAGTATTCTCTTTAATCCTTACAGTTCTGTAGAATTGATAGTAATGTCCTCACTTTCATTTCTGGTTTTAGTAATTGGCGTCTTTTCTCTTTTTTTTTTCTTTAGCCCATCTAGCTATAGGTTTATCAATTTTGTTGATCTTTTCAAAGAACCAGCTTCTGGTTTAATTGATTTTTCTCTGTTGTTTTTCTGTATTTTATCTCTGCTATAATTTTTATATTTTATAATTTTTATTATTTCCTCTCGCTAGTTTTGGGTTCACTTTATTCTTTTTCTAGTTCATTAAGTTGTAAAGTTAGGTTGTTCATTTGAGATCTTTCTTGTTTTTTAACCAAAGCATTTATAGCTTATAAATGTACCCCTTAACACTGCTTTCACATTGTCCCATAAGTTTTTTTGTTTTCATCTACCTGTAAGCTTTTTCAAATTTCCCTTATGATTTCCTCTTTGATCAGAATGTGTTGTTTAATTTCCACATATTTGAAACTTTTCCTGGTTCCCTCTCTTGATGATTTCTTTCTTTTTTTTTTTTTTTTTTAAGATTTTATTTATTTATGTATCAGAGAGACAGCCAGCGAGAGAGGGAACACAGCAGAGGGAGTGTGAGAGGAAGAAGCAGGCTCCTAGCAGAGGAGCCCGATGTGGGACTCGATCCCAGAACGCCAGGATCACGCCCTGAGCCGAAGGCAGACGCTTTAACGACTGCGCTACCCAGGCGCCCCTCTCTTGATGATTTCTAACTTCATTCCCCTCTAGTCAGAGAAAATACTTTGTATGTTATCTGTTCTTTAAAATCCGTTGAAGCTTAACTTAAGGACCCACATGGTCTGTCCTAGAGAATGTCCCATATGCACCTGAGAGATTTTTCTGGGTATTTCTTGTTTTCTGGGAAGAGTGTTTTTGTTTTGTGTTTTTTTTAAGATTTTATGTATTTATTTTTGGCAGGGGCACAGAGAGAGAGCATGAGCAGGGAGAGCAGCAGTCTGAGGGAGAAGCAGCCTCCCCGCTAAGCAAGGAACCCAATGACTCAATCCCAGGACCCTGAGATCAGGACCTGAGCCAAAGGCAGACACTTAACTGACTGAGCCCCCCAGGCGTCCCTGGGTAGAGTGTTCTGTACAGTATGTTAGATACGGTTGGTTTATTGTGTTAAGTCTTCTATATCCTTACATATATTCTGTCTGATTGTTCTGTCCATTATTGAGATTAGGTTATTGAAGTCTCCAGTTGCAGAACTGTTTCTCCCTTAAGAAGGGAAACAGTTACACCTTCTTGCTATATTGAACCTTTTGCTAATATATAGTGTCCTTTGTCTCTTGTAACCTTTAAAAATTTGGTCTATCTTGTTTGATACTAGTGCAGCCACGTGTGCTCTCTTGGTTACTATTTGTATGGAATATCTTTTTCCTTCCCTTCATTTTCAGTTTGAATTTGTACCAGCTTAACTTCAGTGACATACAAAAACTTTCCTCCTTGAAGCTCTGTTCTTATCCCTTTTGGTTGTTGATGTCACAAAATTACATCTTTATACATCGTGTGCCTCCAAATGTAAGCTAATAATTCTTTTAAATGCATTAGTTTTCTTTTTTTTTTTTTTTAAGATTTTATTTATTCAACAGAGATAGAGACAGCCAGCGAGAGAGGGAACACAAGCAGGGGGAGTGGGAGAGGAAGAAGCAGGCTCATAGCAGAGAAGCCTGATGTGGGGCTCGATCCCAGAACGCCATGATCACGCCCTGAGCCGAAGGCAGACGCTTAACCGCTGTGCCACCCAGGCGCCCCTAAATGCATTAGTTTTCTAAATTATGTTGAAAGCAAGATTTGGAGTTTCCAACCAAACTTATGATAATACTAGCTATGATAATGCACTAATAGGTTTTTTTTTTCTTTAAATGTACTAATCTCTTAAATCATGTAGGAAACAAAAAGCACATTACAAACCATTGTTAAAATAGTACAAGCTTTTATAATTACCCAGATATTTACCTTTTTTGAGATCTTTATTTCTCCAATTAGCTTCATATTGCTGTCTAGTGACCTTTATTTCACTGTGCAGAACTCCCTTGGGCATTTCTTGCAGGGTGGGTCTAGTGATCATGTTTTTGTTTATCTGGAAATATCTTAATTTCTTCCTTACTTTTGATGGACAGTTTTGCCAAGTATAAGATTCTTGGCTGACAGTTTGTTGTTGTTGTTGTTGTTTTGAGCACTTTGAATATATCACCCCGTTGTCTTCTGACCTCTACAGTTTCTGATGAGAAATCTGCAAGTAATATAATTCAGGTTCCCTTGTGTGTGGGAATTAGCTTCTCTCTTGCTGCTTTCAAGATTCTTTGTCTTTGTTTTTTGAAAGTTTGATTATAATGTCTTTGAGTTCCTCTTAGAGTTCATTGAGCTTCTTTTTTATATTTATGTCTTTCTTCAGATTTGGGGGAGTTTTGGGCCATTATTTCTTCAAATATTCTCTCTGCCCCATTCTCTCTCTCTGCTCCTTATGGACTCCTGCAGTGCATATGTTCGTCTATTTGTTGATGTCCATAGGCCCCTTAACACTCTGGTCACTTTTCTTCAGTGTTTTTGTTGCTGTTTTGTTTTGTTTTGTTTTGTTTTTAATTCTAATTTCCATTGTTCTATCTTCAAGGTTTTTTATTCTTCTGCTTGCTCAAATCCAACTTTGAATCCCACTAGTGAATTTTTCGTTTAGGTTATTGTACTTTTCAGCTCCAGAATGTTTTTAGTTTCTCGTCAGGTTTTTTCATCTCTTTATTGGTTCTGACTTCTGCCACATTTTCCTTTAGTTCTTTGAGTAACTTTTAGACAGTTGTTTTAAAGTCTTTGTCCAGTAGACCTGATGTCAGACCTTTTTAAGGGATCATTTCTATTGATTTATTTTTCTTTTAAATGGCCCATACCTTCCTGTTTCTTTGTATGCCTTGTGATTTTTTGTTGTTGTTGAAAACTGGATATTTGAATCTAATAACGTGGTAACTCTGGAAATCAGATTCTCCCCCCTTCCTAGGATTTGCAGGGTTTTGTTATGGGGTTTTTCTTTTTTTGTTTGCTTTTAATGTTGTAGTCTGTCTCAGTGCCAAGGATCATCCTGATGTGTAAACTTAAAGTCTTTTAAAGTCTTTTCTCTGGACATGTACCTTTCCCTGGACATGTACAGTCACTTTGTAATTTTCCCTGTATATGCATTTGCTTTCCAGTGTCCTTGTCTTTAATGTTGGGATCCCAAAAGAGGAAAAAGAAAAATGAGGGCGTAGGGAGAAATAATCCAACCCTTGGAATTGCTTAAGCTAGAGATGGAGGGGCTTGGAACAGGAGGAGGAAGAACAGCAACAGTGGCTGCCCCCTCTTTATCTGTACCTCTGTGATCAGAACTACCAGCGACTGGAGCATACATCCCCAATATTTGGAGGTCAAAGGTCCTTTTTGCCCACATAGGCTTGCATAAGCTGTATCAAGCTGTTTCAAGAACATGTGCACAGATGCTAGCTTCAGAGCAGAGGTGGAGGCTGGGCAACTGCTACTGTGCTAAGAGCTGAAATTGACAGAAATTAACTGTAATTTATTGTCCAAACCTTCCCCTAAAGTTGCAAGCCTTCAATATCAAATAGATTCCCAAGTCCCAAAATAGTTACATCAGACGGAGTCCACCAGTGCAGTAAAGGTTTAGGTGGGGAGGCAGATTCCTGGTGCTTCCTGCTCTGCCATCTTCCCAGAGTCCTCTCTCAAATTAATTTTTTCCTGTATAGTATGAGGGAGGGGTCCAGTGTCATTCTTATGTGTGTTGTGTTCAGATGCTTCATCACCATTTTTTGAAAAGACTCTCTTTTCTCCATTGAATTGTCATGGCACTTTTATGGAAAATCATTTGACCATGTATGTGAGGGTTTATTTTTGGGCTCTTTATTCTGTTTTATTGGTCTAAATATCTGTTTTTATACCAGTACCACACCATTTTGGTTACTCTAGCTTTATAATAAGTTTTTGCATCAGAAAGTGTGAGTCCCCTAACTCAAAACAGTTAGAGATTGTTTTGGCTCTTTTGGATCCCTTGGATATTCATATAAATTTTGGATCAGCTTGTCCATATATGTAATAAAAGCAGCTGGAATTTTGATAGCAGTTATGCTAAATCTGTAGAGCAGATTGGGTAGTATTGAGAGCTTAACAGTATTAATGTTCTGATCCATGAACACAGACATCTTTATATTTATTTAGTCCTTCTTTAATTTCTTTCAATGATGTATAGTTTTCAGAGTATAAGTCTTAACACTTCTTTTGATGTATTTATTCCTATTTTCAACGCTATGGTAAATGGGAATATTTCTTTAATTTCATTTTCTGGTTTTTCTTTGCAGCTGTATAGAAATACAGTTGATTTTTCTGTTGATCTTGTATCCTCCAACCTTGGGACTTATGTATTAGCTCTAATAGTTTTGTTGTTTTTTTTATAGGATTTTCTGTATGATCATGTCATGTCATGATTTTATCATCTAAATAGAGAGTATTCCTTCTTCCTTTCCAAGTCTGAATGCTTTTCTTTCTTTCTTTCTTTTTCTTCCCTAATTGCCCTCACTAGAACCTCCAATACAGTGTTGAGTACATGTGGCAAAGGCAGACATCTTTGTCTGGTTCCTGATCTTAGGAAGAAACCTGGTAGTGTCGGGGTGCCTGGGTGACACAAATGGTTGAGCAACTAACTCTTGGTGTCAACTCAGGTCATGAGATCGAGCCCCGTGAGGCTCTGTGCCGGGCATGGAGCCTACTTAAGATTCTCTCTCTCGACTATGGACTATGAGTAACAAACTGAGGGCTACAGAGGGGAGGGGGATGGGGGAATGGGATAGGCCGGTGACGGGTAGTAAGGAGGGCACGTATTGCATGGTGCACTGGGTGTTATACACAACTAATGAATCATCGAGCCTTACATCGGAAACCGGGGATGTACTGTATGGTGACTAACATAATATAATAAAAAATCATTATTAAAAAAAAAAAAAAGATTCTCTCACTCTGCCCCTCCTCCCAACCCCCCTTCACCCCACCCCCGCTCTTGCACATGCTCTCTCTCTCTCAAATAAATAAATAAATCTTTTTTTTTTAAAGAAAGCTATCAGTCTTTTACCATTAAGTATTGTGTTAGCTATATTTTATAGATACTCTTTTATCAGATTGAGAACTTTCTCCTTTTTTTTTAAAGATTTTATTTACTTGAGAGAGAAAAAGAAAATGAGATAGGGGGATACACTCCCCACTGAGCAGGGAGGCCAACGCAGGGCTCCTTCCCAGGACCTGAGATCAGACCTGAGCTGAAGGCAGATGCTTAACCAACTGAGCCACCCAGGGGCCCCAGATTGAGAACTTTGTTTCTAGTTAGTTGAATGCTTTTGTTGTGAAATGGTGTTGGGTTTTGTCAAATGGTTTTTCTGTGTCAATTGAGATGTTGAGGCTTTTATCCTCTATTATACAGTGTTATTACATTATATACGTATGGTGAGCCAAGCTTGTATTTCTGGGGTAAATCCCTACATGGTCATGGTATATAATTTTTTTTAAAGATTTTATTTATTAGCAAGAGAGAGAGAGAGAGCACGTGCACATGAGAAGGGAGAGGGGCAGAGGGAGAGGGAGAAACAGACTCCCCACTGAGCAGGGAGGCCAATGCAGGGCTCCCCAAGTTCATGACTTAAGCCAAAGGCAGCTGCTTAACCAACCAACTTAACCTGAGCCTCCCAAGTGCCCTCATGGTGTATAATTTTTTATATGCCTCTGGATTCAGTTTGCTGATGTTTTACTGAGGATTGTTACACCTATATTCATAAGAATATTGGTCTGTGGTTTTCTTTTCTTGTGATGTCTTTGCCTAGTTTTGGTTACATAGAATGAATTGAGAAGTGTTCCCTCTCCTGTTGTTTGGAAGTTTATAAAGCATTCGTTCATGATATCTTTTTTTTTTTTTTTTTTTTAAGGCAAGCATATGCGAACGTGGAGGGGCAGGGGAGAGGGAGAATCTTAAAAGGGAACCTTTTTTTTTTTTTTTAAGATTTTATTTATTTATTTATTTATTTATTTTTTTTTTTTATTTTTTGGCGAAACACATCGAAATGCTGCAGGAAGACTGCGCTCCAAGTGCCAAATGGGAGCCCTATGTGGGGCTCGATCCCAGGACCCTGGGATCATGACCTTAGCCGAAGGCAGACACTTAACCGACTGAGCCACCCAGGCACCCCTTAAGAGAGAATCTTAAGCAGGCTCCATGCCCAGTGTGGAGCCGACATGGGGCTTGATCTCATGACCCTGAGATCATGACCTGAGCCAAAATCAAGAGTCAGTCGCTCAACCACCTAAGCCACCCAATCACCCCATGGTATACTTTTATTCAAGGAAAAATAATAACTGCCCACTTCAGGTGCCCAGATGACCACTCAGAACCTTGAACCTTATCTTTGGTGGGTATTAACTAAATTCCAGACCTTTGTATAATTGATAGGCTTTTCCCAGCCCCATCCCAGTGGGACTGGAGGATTACCAGGACTCTTTCACAAGTAGTTTTTCAGTGTAGTGCTGTTTCTTTTTGCCATCCTTTGTGGTGTTATGAGAGCCTTTCTTCTGGAAACTGTCATCGTAAAGGAGTGTTTTACAGCTGGTTTTGGAGACCATGAAAACATTCAAAGGTCATTTCTAAAAAGTTACTCTAGCAGCTATTTATTTATTAAAGTTATATAGAGCAGATTTGAAATTCCTCTGTGTTTTTTGTGGGAATTTTTTTGTTTTATGGTGGGGGTGGTTATTTGTTTTTGCATTTTCAACATTAGAAATAGCTCTTTTAAGATTGTATTTTCTTACAGCCATCTGTGGCAATATCTCATTAGTTTTGTCATTTGTCATTCTGTGTACAACACCAGAACTACTCAACTTTATTTCTCAAAACCACAGTGAAAGCAAGAGGCATGCCCGAGACACCACTGGGCGTTTTTCTGAGCTCCCTTGTGATCCAGTCCACTTCTCCCCTATAGGTACCGCGGACACAGACCTCTCGGCCGGAATCTCCAGGGATGACCAGCCCCTCCCCGCGCATCCAGATAATCTCCACCGACTCTGCGGTAGCTTCACCTCAGCGAATTCAGGTACCTGCACCAATCCCACTTGGTTCCAGCCACCTGCCCAAAGGTAGTCCTGCCTTCTGAATTCTTTCCAGAACAAACCTGCCTTGGGAATTCACTAAGGAGTTGTGCTTCTTGGGCATCAAGTACAATACAACCTCATTTATTCTTTAAAAAAGAAAAAGTTTACATTGATTGAACTAACTTACCTTTAACGTAAAAGTCTAAACTCTTGTTTGAAACTGTTGGGATCAATGTACCATTTACATACTTAGGTGCTTCCAAATTGAGAGGCAGTATGTCCTAGTAGTGCCCCACTTTTTAGCTATTTTGATCTTGAAAATTAACTTTTCAGTGCCTCACTTTTTTTCATTTAGAAAATGTACATAAACTTCATAAGGTTAGTGTGAGGAATCAATGGGGTATTGCTTATAAAGTGCTTAGAACAGTGACTGGCCACATACTAATGTTCAATATGTACTAATTATCTATGTGCAATAATTATTGCTAGTATTATTGTTATTAACTAATTGGCATTCACTTATGATAGGTTTAGTCTTCCCCAGGGCTCTGAACCTGCCTCTGGCCCATTGAACAAAGAGAAGATGTGTGTATTGAAATCATGGTCAACAAGTTGGGAGGAAGGGATAATATGTTGATGGCACACAGATTAAAGATTCAAAGTTACCTCAACAAGCTGAATCAAAAGGCCAAACCAAAAAACAAAGATGAATGACAGAAAAAATATTAGTTACATAACACGAGTTTGAGAGAATACCAGGGTGGACAGGTAATTTGAGTGAATAAGTAAAAGGATTGCTTCATTCATAGTTTATTCCAAGTTCAGTATAAGTGAACAGGATGGTATCATAACTAGATAATTTCTGTAATGTTTACCTACTCTTTAAAGTGATTTTATGGACTATTATAAACTAAACAGAAGAGTTCTAATAAGTAAAATGAAAGACATTAAAGATTATATTCCCATTATGTATGTATTGCATAACATTTTATCATAAACACGGAAGCTCACATAAGTCATTTTAACTTCACACCAGTAGGAAACACGTATCTGAGTGTTTGGAAATTCAGAAATAATAGGCCCAGCATTAACAAGGTTTTACTATTCCTCAGAATTAGAAACTCTATAGCCAGATTATTTTTCCTCTTTTATTTTGTTCTTATTTGCTCATTATGACTTGAAAATGGGTCCTTTATAGTTTTGTGGAGTACGTGTTAGGATTCCGCTACAAACTCTCCTAACTCTGGGAAAGGAGCTATCTGCATTTAATCATGGCCTATACATCACGGGCTCACAACCATTTGAGGGCAGATGAGAACATAGAAAGTTCCCTAGGAGACTGTCAGTAGCTAATGTATGTATCAAGAGAGTACACCTTTCCCCTCATATCGGTATGAGAAGAGTATCTTTTCCTTAGGGCGGTTCTAGTATCCCATTCCTTACAGTGGGCTATCCCCATGCCATGGTGCTTGGCCCATGGTGACACTGCCATCCTGGCTGGAATGCAGTATGGTCCCTTGAACAGAAGTCCTGTAGAATAGATGCTTGGTTTTGAGCTTCTAGTCTCTCTGGGGAAGATAACTCTTTGGCATGAGTTCTGTATATAGTAAATATAGTTGAAATCTTTTCATTGTGAATAAAATTGGACATATCCTAAGTGCAGCTGAACTGACTATATTTCAAGGTTTGGTTTGTTTCTGTTTTGTTTTGGTTTTTGTTTTTAAGAAAAATTAGGGTTATAGGATGATTTTTTGGTTCTTGATGTTGGTGGTGATGGCTTCAGTTAAGTTTTCATTTCTAGCCCTGATTTCAGTGATGAATCTCCAAGCCCTGAGGCCTGGGAAGAGAATAAATGCTATGATGTTTTCATGAATAACAATGCTTAGAACCCAAATGGTGACTTCTGTGATAAACTTGGGAGGGAAAGATTATACAGTAAGGGTGATAGGGCTAGGTGACATTTAAGAGCTTTGGCTCTGAATGGAACAGACTTAGGATCAAATCTTGTCGTCACTCAGCTGTGTGACTCTGGAGAAAGTTTCTGTAACCTCTATAGCTATAAAATGACAACAATAATAGTACCTATTTAGTAGGATTTTAAAAGGATTAAATGCTTGCAGACTTATAGGAAGCAAATACCAATGTTAGCAACTGAGTTATAATTTTTTAAGTTTTGTTTTCATATAATTTCAAACTTACAGAAAATAGTACATGGAAATCCTTTATATCTATCCAGATTCACCAGTTGTGTGAAGTGAATGTACGTATATTTTTTCTGAATCATTTGAGAATAGAGGTATCACACCTCTTTGCCCTAAATATTTCAGTATGTATTTTCTAAGAACAATGACGTTTTCTTATGTAATCACAATATAGTTATCAAAGTCAGGGAATTGAATATTGAAACATGCCATTATCTAATCCATAGTCATATTCTAAAATGTCATCAGTTGTCCTAGTTAAGTCCTTTATAGCTGTTTTCTCCCATTCCAGAATTCATGTTATTGTTTTTAATAATGATAATAAGGTGACAGTCAACACAAGACCAACATATCTAGTTACACAGGCCAGCGGAGAGTGATCTGGAACATAGACTTGTATCTATCAGTATCTTGTCATCCTAATGGCTGCAAAGGGCTTTAGGGCCAAGCGGGAAGGCTGGGGGAAGTAGCCTCTAGTGGCTGGAGTTGAGAGCCATTGTTTGGGGATACAGAGGTCTAGGGTGGGGGCTGTGGAAGGAGATAGGGAGATAAAAAGAGCCATAGGAGAGCACCCACTTGTCTGAGAATGAGGCTTAATTGAACCCATCTAATCACAAGGTAGCTTCTCAATAAATCTCATAGGTTTTCATCATAATGCAGTGTTTCCAGGCCAGTGGTTTGCAAATTTTGTCTTTATTGCTCCCCACATGACAAACATTAGGTTCAATTTTTTTTTTTAATCCGGCTTTTAAAGTAATCAAGATAGATTAAAAGAAAACATACTTGAACATGTCATATACCAAATTTGACATGCTGGAGATCACTGGTGTGCTCACTTGTACTGCCATGTTCATGGTTGAGGGCAGACCTTGGTATAAAGCTTCTCTTGCTGTTTCTGGGTATTTTAAGGTTTGCCTGAGATACTCCTATACTCCCCGTTTCAAGTTTGTGTTTTGAGAGCATCGTATTCAGTGTTTGACCTAAGGAAATGTTTGAATTTGAACTTATAAAATATGTGATAAAATACTTGTTTTATCTACTTTATATATTGAAGTTTCACATTTTACTAGGAAGGACTTCTGCCATTATGTATTTTTTAAGAGTTTGAAATCTTTACTTGGGTTCTTAAAGCACTTCCTTCCCTATTTCTCTCTTCTACTAGCTCTTTATTCCGGCACATCCCTTTTGAATGCCAGTACTTGTTCTCTGTCCTTTCCATGTCCTCAGCCATCTGACGTTTCCTTTCTTGCTCTGATGTTCTCCTGGCCCCCCTCAGGTACTCATTGTTGTAACAGAATCACACGGCACCAAACAGGGTGCAGAGTAAATGATGCATCTCCCTTCCTCCTCTTCCCCAAGTCACCCAGGTTGCTCCCAGGAGGTAGCCACCATTACCATATTGCTTATTTGTTGTTTCAGAGACAGGCTGTACATAGAGACCAAAAGCATACATGTAAATATGTACAGCGTATTTTTCATGCATGTGGACATTTTTCTGTACTGTTCTACACCTTACTCTTTTGTTTTAACATCTCTTAGAGGTAGTTCTGTGTAGTAGAAATAGCTCCTTCATTCTCTTGAGTGGCAATTGTGATATCCCATGGATGCTGCAGTGAATACTTTTTACCTGTTTAATTTAGCACATCTGTAGAATCAGTTCCTCAAACTAGGATTGCTGGGAGAAAGGATGTAACCATGTGTAATTTTTTTTTTTTTGAGGTGTAATTGACCTATTACATCATATTAGCTTCAGGTATACAACATAATGATTTTTTTTCAAGATTTTATTTATTTATTTGAGAGAGAGTGTGTGTGTGTGCACAAGAGAGAGCTCGAGCAGGGGGGAGGGAGAGAGGGAGAAGCAGACTCCCCGCTGAGCAGGGAGCCCAATGTGGGACTTGATCCCAGGACCCTGGGATCATGACCTGAGCAGAAGGCAGACACCCAACAGACTGAGCCACCCAGGCATCCCAATGTAATGGTTTGATATTTGTATATATTGTGAAATGATCACCAACAGTAAGTCTGGTTACCATCCATCACCATACGCGGTTAGACATTTTTTTTTCTCATACTAAAAACTTTTTAAAGATCTGCTGTCTTAGCAATTTTCAAGTATGCAACACAGTATTATTAACTATAGTTAACTTGCTGTATATTGCATCCCCATGACATTTATTTTATAACTGGAAATATGTACCTTTTGACCTCCTTTGCCCATTTTGACCCCCCTCCTTACCTCCCCATTTCAGGGAGCCACCAATCTGTGCTCTGTATCTATGAGCTCTTTTTTTTTTTTTTTTAAATATTCCACATGTGAGATCATATAGTATTTGTCTTTGTCTTTCTTTGACTTATTTCACTTAGCATACTGCTCTCAAGGGCTGTCCATGTTGTCGCAGATGGCAAAATTACATTCTTTTTTATGGCTGTATAATATAATACTCAATTGTATATCAGTAAATACACACACACACACATACTACATTTTCTTCATCTACTCTTCCGTCTATAGACACTTAGATTGTTTCCATATGTTGACAATTGTAAATAATGCTGCAATGAGCATGGAGGTGCATATATCTTTTTGAGCTAGTGTTTTTGTTTTCCTTGGATAAATACCCAGAAGTGGAATTGCTGAATTATATGATAGTTCTATTTTTAATTTTTAAAAAAATTAAAGCCACTGTTTTCCTTAGTGGCTGCACCAATTTATATTCCTACCAGCTGTGCATGAGGGCCCCTTTTTCTCCACATCCTTGCCAACACGTGTTGCCTTTTTTTTATTATTATTATTTGATACTAGCCATTCTGACAGGTGCGAAGTGATATCTCATTGTGGTTTCGATTTGCATTTCCCTGATGATGTTGAGCATCTTTTCAGTCCCTGTTGGCCAACTTTGTCTTCTTTTAGAAAGCATCTATTCAGATCCTCTGCCCATTTTTTAATCAGTTTGGTTTTTGCTGTTGAGGTAGTTGAGTTTTTTATATAATTTGGATACTAACCCCTTAACAGATATATAATTTACAGATATTTTCTCCCATTCAGTAGGTTTTTTCATTCTGTTGATGGTTTCCTCTGCTGTGCAGAAGCTTTTTAAAGTCTCATATAGGTTTCACTTGTTTATTTTTGGTTTTGGTGTCAAATCACCAAAACGGATGTCAAGTTTACTTTCTTTTATGTTTTCTTCTAGGAGTTTTATGGTTTCAGGTCTTAAAGTCAAATCTTCCCTTGATTTTTTTTTTTTAAGACTTTATTTGAGAAAGAGAGAGAGAATGTGAGTTGGGGTGTGGGTACAGAGGGAGAGGGAGAGAGAATGCCACACAGACTCTGTGCTGAGCAGGGAGCCTGACGTGGGGCTCAGTCTCACGACCCTGAGATCATGACCTGAGCCAAAATCAGGAGACAGACACTTAACCAACCGACTGAGCACCCAGGCACCCCGAGTCTTCCTTTGATTTTGAGTTGATCTTTGTTTATGGTGTAGAATAATAGTCCTGTTTCATTCTTCTGCATTTGGCTGTCCAGTTTTCCCGATATTATTCACTTACTGAAGAGACTGTCCTTTCCCTGTGCTATGTTCTTGACTCCTTTGTCATAACTTAACTGACCATATATGTGTGTGTTTATTTCTGGGCTCTTTCTTCTTTGCCATTCATCTACATGTCTGTTTTTATGCCAGTACTATACTGTTTTGATTACTATAGCTTTTAATATAGCTATTTTGAAATTTTGAAATCAGGGAACGTGATGCCTCCAGCTTTGTTCTTTTATTCTCAAGGTTGCTTTGGCTATTGGTCTTTTGTGGTTCCATGCAAATTTTAGGATTGCTTTGTTCTATTTCTGTGAAAAATGCCATTGGAATTTTTATAGGAATTGCATTGAATCTGATTGCTTTGGGTAGTGTAGACATTTTGACAGTATTAACTCTTCCAATTTATGAGCACAGAATATTTTTCTATTTATTTGTGGTTTTGGTTTCTTTTATTAATGTCTTACAGCTTTTAGTGTGCAGCTCTTTTACCTTCTTGGTTAAATTTTTTCCTGGTATTTTATTCTTTTTGATGCAATTGTAAATAAGATTGTTTTCTTTTCTTTTTCTTTTTTTTAAGATTTTATTTACTTGACAGAGACACAGCAAGAGAGGGAACACAAGCAGAAGGAGAGGGAGAAGCAGGCTTCCCGCTGAGCAGGGAGCCTGACTCGGGGCTCCATCCCAGGACCCTGGGATCATGACCTGAGCTGAAGGCAGATGCTTAACGACTGAGCCACCCAGGTGCCCCATAAGATTGTTTTCTTAATTTCTCTTTGTGATAGTTTCATATTAGTGTATTATAGAAACACAACAGATTTTTTTAAATAATTTTTATTTTTTAATTTTTTTTTAAGATTTTATCCATTTATTTGACAGAGAGAGAGCACAAGCAGGGGGAGCAACAGGCAGAAGGAGAGGGAGAAGCAGGCTCCCTACCAAGCAAGGAGCCTGATGCAGGGCTTGATCCTAGTACTCTGGGATCATGACCTGAGCTGAAGACAGACGCCCAACCAACTGAGCCACCCAGGAGCCCCTACACAACAGATTTTTGTAGTTTGATTTTGTATCCTGCAGCTTTGCCAAATTTGCCTGTTCTAACAGTTTTTTGGTGAAGTCTTTAGGATCCCCTCCCCTCCCCTTCTCTACTCTTCACAACCCTGAGATCAAGACCTGAGCTGAGATCAAGTGTCAGGCGCTTAACTGTGCCACCCAGGGCCCCTTGTCTTTATGATTTTCTATGCATAATATCATGGCATCTGCAAATATTGACAGTTTTACCTCTTCCTTTTCAATCTGGATGCCTTTTACTTATTTTCTTGCCTAATTGCACTGGCTAGGACTTCTAGTACTATGTTGAATAAAAGCAGCAACAGTAGGCATCTTTGTCTTATTTCTGATATTGGAGGAAAAGCTTTTAGCTTTTCATCATTGAGTGTGATGTTAGCTGAGTTGTCCATGTGTAATTTTGACAGTCACTTACAGACTGCCTTCCAAAGAGGTTGTGCCAACTTATATTCCCACTAGCCCAATTTGAGGGTGCCCATTTCCCTGCACACTTAACTATGTATTAGGCTGTATATACTGTTTAGTCTTTTTTAGTTCTGTAGGTGAAATATCACTGGTGTATAAGTTTTGCATTTCTGTTACTTATTCATCCATAAATATGTAATAAAAATTACTCTGTTTTTGAGTATCCAAGCTGATACTTAAATTTTATATAACCATAAATAATAAAGTACTTTTTTCCCCATCTTTTGCCATAACTCTACCCCCTTTACTTTTCAACCAATAGGCTTTTTGAAAGTTATATCTAATTTTATTATGATTATCTTTTACATTAAATGTACTTTATGATCCAAGTGTAAATACATACCTTAAAATATTAGGCTTTTCTAGACCCACTGCACTGAAATATCCAAGATCAGTCAACCAGCTAAGTATCTGTTTAATAGGAGGAATAATATTTGGAAAGCTTACAGGAAATAACTTATAAAAATAAGAAATATATAAAATAGGAAATGATTCTGGGCTGTTATAGTATTGGCTGTAGTTCTTTGCTGCACCTTCTCTGCCAGACTGCTAGATGTTGAAATCCCTCAGGACTCCATTCTAGGCTATCTCTTCTCTGTATTTTCTCTGAGCCCGTGGCTTAAATGTCATTTTATACTAGTAATTCCCAAATAGAGATTTATGGCCCGGACCTCTGCTGTGGACTCCATTTGGTTCAAAATATTTTAAATTTTTTTGAGACTTCTTCTGTGTTTAATTTCTAAATGTGTGGGGATTTTTAAAAACTATTTTTCTATTATTGATTTCTAGTTTAATTCCATTGTGGTCTAAGAATGTGCTTTTG
This sequence comes from Ursus maritimus, assembly GCF_017311325.1. Classification (NCBI taxonomy): domain Eukaryota; kingdom Metazoa; phylum Chordata; class Mammalia; order Carnivora; family Ursidae; genus Ursus; species Ursus maritimus. The sequence continues at coordinate 5,105,436 of NW_024423786.1, forward strand.
GATTCCTATTTTATCTTAAGGTATATTCTGTGGCCCAGAGTGTGATCTGTCTTACTGAATGTTCCATGCAGGCTTGAGAAGAATGTGTACCCTGCTGTTGTTAGAACTATTACTTTATAAATGTCATTTATATCAGGTTGATTGATAGTGCTGTCCAAGTGAACTATATCCTTATTGATTTTTCTGCCTGCTTAATCTACCTTGCTGACAGGGAAACAGTGATATCTACAACTATAATATTTGATTTCTGTATTTCTCCTTGGCAGTTTTACCAGTTTTTGCCTCATGTATTTTGAAGCTCGGTTGTTAGGTGCATACATGTTTAGGATTGTTATGTATTTTGCGGAATTGACCCATTTATCATCATGTAATGCCCCTCTTTATGCCTGATATTTTCCTTGTTCTGAAGTCTTCTTTGTCTTTAAATTCAATTCTGTTACTCCAGCTGTCTTTTGATTAATGATAGCATGGTGTCTTACTCCATGCCTTTACTTTTGATCTGTCTGTGTCTAGGGTTTCCTGTTGACGATTTATAGTTGGGTCTTCTTTTTTTAACCAAACAAGTCTTAGTCTTTTAGTGGTATATGTAAACATCCACATTTAAAGTGGTTATGGATATATTTGGATTAATACCAACCATGTGCGTAACTGTTTTCTCTTTGTTGCCAGAGGCTCCTTTTTCTGCTTTATCTGGTTCTGATTGAGCAACTTATATGATCCCTTTTCTCTCTTAATGTATCAAATCTGGGGCGCCTGGGTGGCACAGCGGTTAAGCGTCTGCCTTCGGCTCAGGGCGCGATCCCGGTGTTACGGGATCGAGCCCCACATCAGGCTCCTCCACTATGAGCCTGCTTCTTCCTCTCCCACTCCCCCTGCTTGTGTTCCCTCTCTCGCTGGCTGTCTCTATCTCTGTCAAATAAATAAATAAAATCTTTAAAAAAAAAGTATCAAATCTACATCTTTACAAATGTTTTCAGTTGTTGCTCAAGTTTACAGTAATTATTTTATAAGCCTACCTTCAAATGATACTATACTGTTTCACATGTAATACAGGCTCCTTGTAACAGTGTTCCCAATTCCCATCCTTTGTGACATTGCTGTCATTCATTTCACTTACCCACATGCTGTAATCACCCAGTATATTACTATTACTAACTTAAACAGTTATTTTTTAGATCAATTAGGAATAAGAAAATGCAATTTATTTGACTTTTACTTATTCCTACAATGTTCTTCCATTCTTTATGTACATCCAAGTTTTAACCTGTATCATTTACTAACTGAAGAAAAGCCTTTAACATTTTTTACAGGGCAGGTTTGCAGGTGATGACTTTTCTTAGTTTTTGTTTGTCTGAGAAAGTATTTCTCCTTGACTTTTCTGTTGTTGTTTTTAAATTATTTTCAGCGAAATTCATAGGATGTAAAATTAACCATTTTAGGGGCACCTGGGTGGCTCAGTCAGTTAAGTGTCTGCCTTTGGCCCAGGTCATGATCCCAGAGTCCTGGGATTGAGCCCAACATCGGGCTCCCTGCTCTGCGGGGATTCTGCTTGTCCCTCTCCCTCTGCTCCTCCCCCCTACTCATGCTCTCTTTCTTGCTCCCTCTCTCAAATAAAGAAATGAAATCTTTATAAAAAAAAAATTTAACCATTTTAAAGTGAACAGCTCAGTGGCATTTAGTACATGTACAATGTTGTACAACCACCACCTTTATCTATTTCCATCAGTCCAGCATAAAACCCCTTATCCATTAAGCAGTTTCTCCCTGTTCCTTCTCCGTTTCCCCTCCCCCTAGCCTCTGGCAACCACCAGTCTACATTCTGTCTCTATGGACTTATCAATTTTGGCCATTTCATATACATATAATGTATGACATTTGTGTCTAGCTTCTTTCACTTAGCATATAATGTTCATTTATCTATGATGTCACATGAATCAGTACTTCATTCCTTTTCATGGCTGAATAATACCCCATTGTATGGATATGCCACAATTTATCCAGTCATCATCCACTGATGGACTCTGCTTCACTTTTGAGGGCTACTTTTGTCAAATATACAATTCTGCTTTGGTGGTTTCTTTCTTTCAACATTTAAACTGTTTCATTCTGCTATCTTCTGGCTTATGTGGTTTCTGATAAGAAATCTGCTATGAATCTTACCCTTGTTTCTCTATAGGTGAGGTCTTTCTCTTTCCCCCACCTTCACACCGCAGCTTCTTTCAATATTTTCTCTTTGTGCCTGGCTGGCACAGCGGTTAAGCGTCTGCCTTCGGCTCAGGGCGTGATCCCGGCGTTATGGGATCGAGCCCCACATCAGGCTCCTCTGCTAGGAGCCTGCTTCTTCCTCTCCCACTCCCCCTGCTTGTGTTCCCTCTCTCGCTGGCTGTCTCTATCTCCGTCGAATAAATAAATAAAATCTTTAAAAATATATATATTTTCTCTTTGTCTTTCGTTTTCTATGGTTTGAATATGTTAATGAAATATAATTCAAAAAATAAAATCTTCCCCCAACCCAGATAACCTCTCCATAAAGGTAGAAGAGACAGAAAACAGGCTTCTGTCTTTGCTTTGCTTCTTTTTAAGATTTAATTTTTAAGTAATCTCTATACCTAATGGAGGCTCAGACTCACAACCCCAAGATCAAGAGTTACATGCTCCACTGACTGAGCCAGCCAAGTACCTCTTTCTTTTCTTTTCTTTTTTTAGTAAGCATTAAATCAGAATGTGATGTGCATTACAGGCAGTCTTCTAAGAAATTGCAAAGACAGAAAGGAATTTGACTTGTTTATATAGCGGAGCAGGTACAACCCATTACATCATACATGTTTTCAAGATCCTAACTTAATCATGGAAATTGCGGAGACCCACCTGTGCTAGTTAGTTGGTTTTATTGGGGGTGGAGGGGGGGGGATTTTCTTAAATCCTTATGATGGGAGGTAGTTTGCAAATAGGGGCAGGGTGCGGAGTTAGGCCCTTACTCTCCCAGAGGCCTAAGAGGTAAGGGAGCTATCTCTCTTGAAGTTTACATTTCAAAATAATGGCTCTCAGATCCTTGAGAAAACATTCCTGAGTTTTGAGACTGGCCAGAGGCTTATGTAACCATTATAAAGATTTACATACATATGAAGAAGACAGAGAAAGAGTTCTAAAAGGAAAGGGAGAGGGAAAGAAGTTTCTTCCTTTATTTTTGACAGGGAGAATGAAGCCTCATATCTTTAATTTGTATTTGGTCTTACAAGTAGGATATGTCTAGATGTAGTATTTTAGTATTTAATCCACTTGATGTTTTCTGAGCTTCCTAGATTTGTGCTTTGGTGTTTGTCATTAATTTTTTTAAAGTTTTCAGCCACTATTACTTCAAATATTTCTTCATTCTCCCTCTGGTATTCCAGTTATGCATATGTTATATCTTGAAATTGTTCCATAGTTCTTGGATACTCTGTTCTGGTTTTTTTGTTTTGTTTTCCCTCATTGTTTTTTCCCTTTGCATTTCAGTTAGGGATGTTTCTGTTGACCTGTCTTTAAGCTTACTGGTTCTTTCCTTGGTTGTATCCAGTGTACTGATGAGCCCATCAAGGCATTCTTCATTTCTGTTACTGTTTTTGATTTCTAGCATTTCCTGCTTTCTGAGAATTTTCATCTTCTTATATTTCTCATCTGTTCTTGCATGTTGCCTACTTTTTCCTCTAGAGACCTTAACATATTGATCTTTCTGTTTTAAGTTTCTTGTTTGGTCATTCCAAGATTTTTGTCCTTTTGGAGTCTGATTCTGATACTTGTTTTATCTCTTCCAGTTGTGTTTTTCTTGCCTTTTGACATGCCTTGTATGTATTCTTTTTAAAACCAGACAATATCTGCTGTTAGGTAGTAAGAACTGAGGTAAATTTAAGCCTGCTATGAGGATTTATGTGAACTGTGTGTGATGTTTGCTGTGGCTGTAGGTCCAGAGGCTTCAGATTCCTCTAGTGTCGTTGTCTTAGTCTCTCCTCTTAACTTTGGGCGTCCTTGGATACTCCTCCTCAGAGAGTGTCTTGAAGCTCTTCCAGCTGTAATCCACTGTGCACTAGAGCCCTCTTGGTGGGGTGGTAAGGTGTCGGGAAGGGGAAGCATTCTGTCATCTTATGATGAAATCTCAGTATTTAGTGGGCCTGTGTCCCTGGGTTACGTATAAGAGTTCCAGGACCCAGTTCCAACTTTGGGGTCAGGTTGTAGGGGTCCCGCATACACAACACCAAGCAGTTCTGACACTATCAGTGCAGAGATAGCATCAGATTCTACAGACTAATGATTCAGCCCTGTAAGACTGATCCCTACTCTCACCTCAGACACCAGTCACAAGTCCCAGGCTATTAGCTGAGCTTCTGACCAACCAGTTGCAGATTGGAGGTTCCAGTGACCTTCTTAGGTTCAATTAATTTGCTAGAGCAGCTCACAGAACTCAGGGAAGCACTTACTCATGTTTACCAGTTTGTTAAAGGATACAGATCACCAGCCAGATGAAGATACCTTGGGCAAGGTGCCAAACAAGGGAGCTTCTGTCCTCGTGAAGCTTGGGGCCAGCTTGGTGGCACATGGAAGTGTTCTGGTTCTCCATGCATGGAAGTTCTCTGTAAAGGGCCAAAAAGCTGTTCTCTTGGGTTTTTATGGAGGCTTTATTACATAGGCATGATTGATTAAGTAATTGACCACTGGCTGATTCAACCTCCAGCCCCTCCCCCACACCCCTACCACCTGGGGTGGGGGGTACTGAAAGTTCCAACCTTTTAATCACACGGTTGATCCTTCTGGCAACCAGTTCCTGCCCTTGGTAGGGGTCCCAAAAGTCACCTTCATTAGTAACAAGACACTCGTTTCACTTTTATGGCTCTAAAGCATTTTTAGGAACTGTGGGTGAAGATCAAATATATCTGAAAAATACATTTTTGTCATCTGAATGACCAAATATATATTTCTTATAAATCATATTGCAGGCTGTAACCTTCACAAGTGTGTATTAATTTCCCTTACTGCCCACTCCCTTCTCTAAGATAGAAAGGTCTGAGGGGGCTGGAGTTGGAGAAATGCCCTTTCCCCAGGTGGGATAAGACTTAAGTAAAGTGTTTTCACCTGGGGAATAAGCCTGTGTTTATTTTACAGAAGAAACCTTTGAGTTCATTTTATAAAAATTCTTTCCCTTCCCCTACCAGAGCCACCAGGAAATCTTTCTCATCTCTTCACCTTGAGAGCCACGTGGGATTCCTAGATCTAAAACCCCTGACCCTCCTAAAACTGTGGCCCCCAGGAGTTTCTTACTCCCATCCTAGTCTGTGCTAAGTCTCCAGCAATTCATTGTAATTAACTTGTAAATGTTCCTCCAGGTTGGCTTCTCCACCTAAGCAGATCTCAGATTTTGTGAATGTACCTCTCCAGATTAGGGATGGATTTGCACACTCACATTCTCTGATAAGTTCAAGGAAAGTCATTGATTTTCAGTTTATCTTGCTTTTTCTTGTTATGAAGATGAAATGGTGACTTCTAAGCTCTTTACACTGAAGTTGAAACCAGAGATGTACTTTGAGCTCCATCCAGACTCACCTATCTGGTATTTTACTTGATGTATCTACTTAGGCATCTCATATTTGGCAGGCCAAAAACAGACTTGTGAATTCCTACCAACCCTTGCTCCCTCCACCATGCCATTCATTGTTCAGGCTAGAAACCCGAGAGTCGTTCCTGCCTCTTCGTTCTCCAGTCCTCACATCTCTACCCACCTCCATGCGCTATTGCTTCTTCCTCCAGCATGCATCCTGCAGTGGTCCTCTGCTCTCCTACCCAGAGCCCCTATCTTCAACTCCCACCTGGGCTCCTCCAGGGACATCCAAAGAGTTTCTCAGCTTGTACTTTTTTTGTTCTATATTTTTTCCATCCAACATCCAGAAATATCTGTTTAAAATGCAAAGTCCGTCATTACCTCACTTCAAGTCCTGAATGTATTTAGAAAACACTGTTTTGTGTTATTCGGGGAGGAAAGCTTTGTTAAATATTTTATCTACATAAATGTTGTAGGGATTGAGTTAGTGAGGCTGAATGGAGAATATATTTGTGGAGAATGTATTTGTTTGATCTTTGCCTGTGAGCAGCACTAACTACTCATGAGTTTATTATATTTGAGTAAAAGATTTGTGTGCCTTTTTGCATAGGCCAAAAGAAATTTTTTAACAGATTTTCTTTGCCTTTACTTTAAATTTTCTATTATCCTTTGTTATGCTTTATTATACCCTGACTTGTAACAGTCTGACAAATTTTATATATATTTATATATTTAAAAATGTGTGTATTTGTCTAGAATAGTATATAAGATAGATATAAAATAGCATAAGAAACCTGAAGACCCTGATTTGGGAGGCCAAAACCCCTGCGGGGCTCCCGTTGTACTTGGAATGAAATCCTGACTTCCACCAGGGCCAGCCCACCTCCCTCCCTAGGCTTCTGGGCCACTCTTCATTGTCCATAGCCCTGATGTCAGTACTAAGAGTTCCTTCCTCTTAGGGCTTTCCATATGCCAGAACATTTCCCATTACTTGGAACACACTTTTCGCTAAACCTTTGTCTGACTCCCTTCTTAGCCTTGAATTTGTGGTAAATGCCACTTTGACACAGAAGCCTTCCTTGACCTCTCTTCTAAAAAGTTAAGTGCCTGTGTTACTCTTTCCTACTCTAGCCAGATCTTTTCCCTCATAACATTTAACACAAACTGTTCATTGTCTGTTCTATTTACTTGTTTTTTTGCCACTTTTCCACGTAACTAGAAGCTTCACAAGAACAGGAGCCATCTCCATAATGCCTGTTATCTGGCAAAGTGCCCAGCATCGAGTAGACCCTTTGTAAGCATTTGAGGAATGACTGAGTGAGTGAGTGAGCTGAAGTCAGAGGGAGAGATTCAATGAGATGAAAGGGGTAAGACAAGGCTTCCCAATGAGTAGAGAAGTATGTGAGAGCTTAGAGCAGGAAATATTTTTATCAAGGTCCTCTTATGTTCTGGGGCTCGTACCAACTGCCTTCAGACATATCGTTTCACTTTCCTAGTAATCCTTTTTTGTAGATAGGTAAACAGGGGCTCAGAAAGCTCATGTAACTGTTCCACAGTGACCCGGTTAGGAAGCAGTAGAATGAACATGACATTCGTGGCTCTAGCTGCAAAGCCCTATTTCAGGATCACAAACCTGTGTTTACAGGACCAGGTGGCAGTGGAGAAGGTGGGCAGGGTGGGAATTAGGGCCAAACAGAGAGCTTGTGCCCCATCCAAAGGGGCAGCCACGGCCAGTTGATAACCACAGGGGAACTTGGGGCCAGGATGGGGACAGGTTCCAGCTTGTCACAAGAACTGTAAATCTGATTTTTATGGTAAATACTCTGTCCTCAGGTATTGGCAACCAGTGTTTTAAATTTTAAACTCTGGGAGGTCAAGCAGAAGTTATCCAGTGGCTGTTTGCCTTCAGGCTGTCCATTTGCAGACTCTTCTTTACAACATGAATGATGAGCCCAGCTTGGCTGGAACAGAGAATGGGTAACATAAAGGAGAATGGCAGTAAGTCAGGTCACATTGAGGTCCTTTTGGGGTAGAAGTAGAGAGGGCCTTGGCCCAGTAGAGTATGTAGTCATCTGTGCCATGATGTGATGTATGTGTTCCTAAAAATTCCCATACTGTGCAAAATTCTGCAGTGGAAACCATAGGGCTTATGGGGGTCTATGGGGTTAGTGGCATAACATTCAGAAATTGTTGGTGACACGTCAAGAAGCAGGTATGAATTTAATTTGATTTAAATTGCAATTTGACATACATTAAATGGTTAAGAAATACATAATAACGACAATAAATATGAAACTTTTCCTTGAAAGAGACCTGAAACTTGCTTGTGGAGGGGATGTGGGAGGATTGTAGCTCCTGAGTTGTTGTGAGTGGGGTGATCTGAAATCAGGGAAAGCTGCAACACCACATGCAGTGAGCTGGCTATTCCCATACCGCTCACTTCACCTGGGGGTCACTTTCTGTATGTATACTGTTTCTCAGGAGAAATCATGCATAAACACAAGATTTACATTATGCACAGAATATTCCCTAATACATCAGTCACATTGCAACAAATGTACCTTTTCAAAACAAGAGTTGTAGCAGTACTAAGTGTGTAGCCAGGCTTGGAAGGCCTTAAGAGTCACAGAGGGGCATCTGGGTGGCTCAGTCAGTTAAACGTCCAGTTCTCAGCTCAGGTCATGATCTCAGGGTCGTGGGATCAAGCCCTGTGTCGGGCTCTGTGCTGAACATGGAGCCTGCTTAAGGTTCTCTCTCTGCCTGTCCTTCTGCTCCTCCTCCCTGCTCACTCACTCTCTCTCTCAAAAAAAAAAAAAAAAAAGTCACAGAGAAAAGACATTCCTCCTTAGGTTCTTCCCCTTCCCCCATTTGTTACTGTTTGCAAGCAGGGAGTATGAACATTTGTCCCAAGTGAAGAGATTAAATGGTTTGCCTCTTACGTTCATTTCCTAGGGCTCCCATAACAAATTACGACAAACTTGGTGCCTTAAAACAACAGAAATTTATTTTCCTGCAATTCTGGAGCCCAGAAGCCCAAAATCTAGGTATTTGCTAGGGGCATGCTCTCTGTAAATTTCTAGGGAAGCATCCCTCTGTGCCTTCCTAGCTTCCGGTAGTGACTGGAAGTCCTCAGTGTTCCTTGCCTGCAACTGCAGCACTCCAGTCTCTGCCTCTGTTGTCACAGGCCTGCTAGTAAGGACACCAGTCACTGAATATGGGGCCCACCCTCATGCAGTATGGACTCATCTTAACTTGATCACACTTGCAAAGGTCCTATTTCCAAACAAGGTCATATTCACAGGCCCTGGGGGTTAGGATGTAACCATCTCTTTTGGGGGGACATGATTCTACCAACAGCACCTCTTCTCCACCCCTCCATGGGAGATTTAATAAGTCTGGATACATCCTCAATTTGATGTTTCCTTGGTCTCATTAAACAGGTATCTGCCTGCTGATATTTGTCACCCTGGGGTTCTGTGAGCCGGAATTTTTAAGGGAAAAAAGAAAAGAATAATCTGAGCTTTGGGATATGTTACATATAGCCATCAAAAGTAGCTGTCCCTGTCTAGACCCAGTCACGCCCACCTCCCACCCCTGCCCCAGCCCCATACCTGTCAGTGCCTCAACCAAGAGGCCTGGGGAATAGCATCAAAGGTGGTGACATGCTAGTGACTGTGTGACTCGGGTGCAGAGTGTGTCACCTATGAACACGTGAAGGACTTCTACCAGCCTTGCCTTGGTTATAGCTGGTGATGGAAGAGCCCTCTCAATCACATGACTGTTTCATTCCTTAACAGGGATAGTAATTTAGGAAGGAGGTAAGTTTTGATAGACATGAAAAGGAAGTCAAACATTTTACTCCCAGATCTCAAGGTTATCAGGGCCTTCCAAAGGCCAGTTTTTGTTACTTTTTAACTAAGGTAGGAGTCCCTTCTGTGGCAGCTGAGAGAAGTGTGTGTCATCCATTCTGTCTGTAGTCTCCCAGTTCAGCATTGGGTAGGAAAGTAAGAGAATTTGTACGCCACAGGTTGTAACAATGAAAGGCACTTCCTTTCATTTTCTAAATCTGTTCTTCTTCAGCCTTCAAGATCTTTTGACCTTTCAGTAGCAAATGCTGGTATGCTGGGATTCATGCCCTACCGTCAGCTAAGGATTTGTTCGTGCATCTTCTCTTCCTAGTTTCCTCTTCTTCTGGTCTTGAACTTGCTGTGCCCTCAGCCTATAACATACTTTGCCACATATTTGCGTGGCTTCCTCTCTTGCTTCATTCAGGTTTTTACTCAACATCGCCCCCATCAGAGAGATCTTTCTTTTAAAGCAGCCCCCCGCCTCCTTCCCCTTGACATGCTTTGTCCATTTACTCTGCTTTTTAGTTTTCTTTATGATACCTACCATGACTAATATTCTACAGTATCAGTGTTCATGGTCTATTTCACCCATGTAAGGTTAACTCCACGAGGTAGGAGCTCTGTTGTGTTCATGTCCCTATCCCTAGTACAAAGAACAGAGCTTGATGTATAGTGGACAGTCAATAAACATAATTGATTGGATCTTTGTCATTTTCTTTTGAACCAACCAGCACTGTCTGATTTTCCATATTGAATAGTTGGCAAAGCTCTTGTGCTAGATTCTTTGTGAGTTTGCTGTCTGAACTTTGGAACACTGTTTCACAAGTCAGCATCTATCAAGATGTAGCATGGATGCCAGACCTGCCCATAAGTATGGTAGATTGAAGGGGGTTCCAGCCAGAGATGTAGTACCTCTCCCCTTGTCCAAGGGCCTGCTGGTGCCCCAGGGAGAGAGCAGGTAGTGCTCCAAAGCTGGGCACTCGGCCTCGAGGAAGGCAGGATAGGGAGTAGAACAGATTCAGAGAATTTCATGAGCAGGAATGACAAGTCCCTCTTGCTGTAGCAACTATTTCAGTCGTAACTGATGCATTAGGCAGGGACTCTGGAAAGAGACGGACTCCTACAGCTGGCCCCCTGAACGGTGAACGGTGGGAGCCCCTGGAGGAGTGAGGGTCAGGACTTCTCTGGACTTTATTATGCCTAGGACAAGGCCTCTTTTTTTTTTTTTTTAAGTTAAACTTATCATCTATTATTATCTTCATTTCATAAAAGAAAGGGATTTTCTTTTTCCAATTTTATTGAGATATAATTGACACACGGCACTGTATAAGTTCAAGGTATACAGTGTAATTACCTGACTTATCTATATTATGAAATGATGGCTATAAGTTTAGTTAACATCCATCATCTCATATAGATATAGAAAAAGAAAAAGAAAAAATGGCTTGTTCCTTGTGATGAGAAGAACTCTTAGGATCTGCCTCCTTAACTTTCAGATGCACCATACAGCAGAGTGAGCTACAGTCACCGTGCAGTACATCACATCCCAGTACTTTTTAATCTGGAAGTTTGTACCTTTTGACCACCTTCATCTAGTATCCGACCACCGCCCCAAAGGACATTTTAATTAAAAATAGTAGGAATGATATCATCCTAAAATAAAATAAGCTCCACAAAAACTGGTTTCTGAAAAGCTCACAGTTGTGTTTTATTTTTCTCATTTCACCACGTACTGGTGAAACTGCATCTTGGACCAGCATTGACTCCAGGACGGCATTGGGCAGTCAGCGCTTTGAACACCACCTGCAAGTACACAAGTCGCATGATACTCCGTGAGAGCAGCCTCCATGTTGTGTCTTGTAGATTGTGACAGACCAGCAGACAGGACAGAAGATCCAGATAGTCACCGCAGTGGACGCCTCCGGATCCCCCAAGCAGCAGTTCATCCTGACCAGCCCAGATGGAGCTGGAACTGGGAAGGTGATCCTGGCTTCCCCGGAGACATCCAGTGCCAAGCAGCTCATATTCACCACCTCGGACAACCTCGTCCCTGGCAGGATCCAGGTAAGCCTGTGGACAGGCATTTGTTTCACCACTTCTGCTACCAAACTTGTTTCTGACTCTTCCTCTGCCTTAAAGGCCAAATCCATCTCTAGAAGGTCCTTTGAGGACCTGCAAGTATGGCAGGTTGCTACTTTGGCTAGAGTAAAAAAACAGCAAGCGAGTGGCAAGGCCCAGGAGGCAGCCAGCTGCAGTGCTCAGATGGGACGGAAGTTGAGCCAGGACAGTCAGTGGCCCACAAGAGACTAGCATGAACAAGCTGGTACTAAGGCCAGTGGAGAATTGTTCTAACTAACCTAAGGCCGCACAGTGGCAGTTCTTGGCCTGATATTTTAGGGGCCCCACTTAGGGCTGACCATAGCCAGATAAGGACTGGCTTGTTCCTAAATCTCACTTCATCCTTTTCCAGGTCATTAGGCCTAGTCCAGCTCTTGATTCGGTCCTTACTTGCTGCTGTGAACTGGTGCCTCTTGATCTCTTCTCTCCCCCAGCCCTCGCAACCGTCATCCTACTTTCCGTCTTGATGATTTTGGCTGTTCTAGGGACTTCACATAAGTGGAATCCTATAGTATTTTTTCTTTTGCAGTTGGTTTATTTCACTGAGCGTAATGTCCTCAAGCTTCATCCAAGTTGTAGCCGATGTCAGGATTTCCTTTTTAAGGCTGAATAATATTCCACTCTAGGTACAGACCACACTTTATTTATATAGTCATCTGTTGTTGGATGTTTGGGCTGCTTCTACCTTTTGGCTCTTGTGAATAATGCTGCTAAGAATCCATGTGTTTTGAGTAGGGAGGGACTTCCTACTATGGAGAAAAATAAGGAAAAGAAAGGATTTTTTTCTTCTGATAGAACTGGGTTCAGAGCACAAGTATTGTTTAGCTTTCAGAACTGCACATTTGAGGCTCCTCATAGTGCGGTTAGTAAATACTGCCTCCTTTCTCAGAGTACATTCTGAGCAACTGAAATTAAAATTCCTCCCTGCTTTTTTAGACTACTCCTTGTTCATGAGGAGGTGGCTGTTGATTTTGTTGGGTGTTTTATAAGAAGTCATTCTACATAGTAATTTCTATATATATTCCTACCATATAGAAATAATTGTAAGGGTTATTGTTGGTACATTATTTAATAACAGCTATTTTTCACTTCCTCATATTGGTGTCAGTTACAGTATTCTTCCGGATGAGTAATACTGTCACCTAGAAAGTCACCTGTAAGTGAAGGAGAAATAACAGGTTTCAGAGGTCGCCTGTTCTAGTCCTACTCCCAGCTGCCTTAAGTAGAGACCTAATTATTTAATTAATAAAGCTTGATTATTTCTCTGCCAAATATACCTCTCTGCCTACATTCCAGGCTGTTTCGTGGGAATAGAGGAGCCAGAAAGACCTGCAGTATATTCATGTCAGAGCATCTGCATGTGATTCCCCGCAGCCCCCCATCCTGGGCGGTTATGCTAGCCAGATAGGAGAGTGTGTGAGTGAAAACCAGTGCCTGACCTTGGACAAACCTCTCCCCCCCCCCCCCCCCCCCCAGGGGCGCAGTCTAGGTGAGCAACAGGGCCATTCTTGATGTCAGGCTAAGTTGTCAGGTGGGATTTTCCCAGTGCTACCCAGGGTTTTCCTGCTTAGAAACCCAAGATTAGGAATTTATAGTTAAACATTAGTTTGTTTTAACGATCTGGTTTTTAATCAGCACTTTGCTTGTTTCCTGATTCTTCTTAGATCGTCACGGACTCTGCTTCTGTGGAGCGCTTGCTGGGTAAGGCTGACGTCCAGCGGCCGCAGGTGGTAGAGTACTGTGTGGTCTGTGGCGACAAAGCCTCTGGTAAGTAACCCTAGGTTATGCTGGGCACACATCATGGTCCAACATCATGAACCAAATGGCGGTTGGAAGATTATTGGAAAGAGAACATTTTCTGTAGGTTTATAGGTTTCAAAACATGAACTCCACTTTTCTGAGTGGGGTAGTGATACAAATAAGCAAACCATTTGTCAGAATATTAGAATCAAAAGGAGGAGTCAAGACACTGTTTCTGTGACTGACAAATCTTGGCTATGTGTCACATATTTACGTACTACCCTACCAAGAAAGGAGTCATGTCTTTACTCTGGGTAGTATTAGCACAGTGCTTTGCTATTTCACAAGATGTGTTATCTATTTCTTCTTCATCCTAACTCTCTCTGTCATCCTCACTATAACCCAGTGTGGTAGTTACTGTAACAAAGGAGGAGGGAGCGTGAGATTCTGACTGGAGCCACAGGGTCAGGCAGGGTCCCCCAGTGGCAGTCAGATTCTGTGAGGCTTGGAGGTTGATTGTGTGTGTGTGTTGGGTAAAGCAGAAGGGCATTCTGGCTGGTGGAGCCAGGGCCCAGTGAATTTACTGTCCACACCCATGGTGTCTTTAGGGAAGAGCTCCTGGACTTCTGTGGTTAGGATGTGGGTGAAAGGAGACTGGAGAAGATATCTGGCCCAAAAGTTCAGACTTCAGCCTGCTAATGTGGGGGAGCTGTAGAAGATGAGGTGGGCCGGAAGGATGGAGAGGTATTTAGCATATGTGCTACTGAAGTGAGCACAGGATGGAGAATGATCTAATAAGACACTCTTCCAGCTGTGCTACGGGCACAGGCCTGAGTTTTGTGATTGGTTCCACTTTATTCTGTAGTCACAGAATTCCCAGGAACTTTGGATGCTTTGTGGTCCTGGTTAAAACAAACAAACAAACAAACAAACAAAAAAAAAAAGGTTGGACCAAGCATCTTAGGAAGACAGCCCAGACAAACATCCACAGAGGTCAGAAGCTCCAGTCCCCTCCTAGCTCATGGTACTGTTTGCTGTGCCAGGGTGCCCTGCCTCTGTTCCCACTCCTTATCTTGAACAAGGCCAAACCTAGCCATCCCACCCCTTCTCTGAAGCCAGTGCTGCCTGTGTCCTCGTCATCCTTTTGTATAGACTGCTCTGGCATTTGTTACATTCTCTTATAATTGATTATTACCAGCCTATCTTCCACACCAGAATGGGCTCTTTCTGTTAGAGCAAGAACCATGTCTGACCCCTCCATCTCTATATCCTGTCTTCTTGCTCAGCCAGGAGAGGCACTCTGCAGACTTTTAAATAAATGAATGAAGCATGGACATAACAAACAGACCACAGAATCTGCTTGGTTTCCCCATTTGTCAGTCCCCTTCTGGGCTTAAAGGAATGGCCTAGTCATAGGCTTGCAGTGCTGCAGTCTCCAGGTATTAGAGGTCACTGTAAGACCTAGAGAGGCTAAGGAAATACACTGCAAGGAGGGAAAAATGATGTCTACGCAGCAATTGTAGTACTACTTTTTAAGGCACAAAATTGAGACCCTCCAAGTACACACTTGGGGAATGGCTCTGCATGCTCGAGCTCACGACAGTGGGACACTCATTAGCTGCCATCAGTGATGATCCTGTGAAATATTTCTTCTCAGCAGTGTAGCTATGATACTGGGTTACAGAAGATCAAACCAGGAAACCTTATCCATGGTCTGTGCCAGCTGGGAACAAATGAGGTGTGATGCGTGTGGAAGCACTTGGTGTATTTGAAAGGGTAAACTGAGGTGGGGGGCTCTTTTTAATGTTATTGGTCATTAGCAGTTAGAGACACCAAAGTAAACAAGATTAGAAAAAAAGAACTGTATGTAGTAAATGTGTTTCTAGAACTGCGTTTCCAAAAGAGTCTGAACACCTAACCCAAGTAAGCCGCACGGCATGCACTCTTCCCTCACCTTGGGCCTACATAACCACAGCCCCTGCGCCTCCCCCAAGGTAGCTGTAGGGCCCAGGACGTGACACACACCGAGTAGTAAAGGGAGGAGTAGGACCCTGTGTGCTGAAACAGCACATGCATGCTTCTGCTACGTGCCACCGTTGGCAGGACAGGAGCACTGGGTGGCTTCACAGGCCCGGCTCTGCAGAGCCAGGAGCCGGTGTCCACCGTGGGCAGCATGGTTCAGCCATCCTCCGTGAGCTCCTGCTGCATGTTAGGTCCTTTGTGTACTAAAAGCGTTAAGGTCATGCCGTTTACCAGCTGTCACGTAACCTCTCTGAGCTTGTTTTTCCATCGTGTCATCACAGGGCTACTTTAAAGATTATAGGAAAATTATGGGAAGAACCCAAGTGCCAGGCTTCATGCTCAGGCTTGTGGTAGTCCCATGGCTGCCGGCACCGGATACCATGCACCAGTCACTCTGATAGCCTAACCTTAGAAACAGGGCCTGGGACGGATCACCTCTTCTTTTGGTGATTTGCTTCACACACTCTTTCTCCTTTTAGGCCGTCACTATGGGGCTGTCAGTTGTGAAGGTTGCAAAGGTTTCTTCAAAAGGAGTGTAAGGAAAAATCTGACCTACAGCTGCCGGAGCAACCAAGACTGTATCATTAATAAGCACCACCGGAACCGCTGTCAGTTTTGCCGGCTGAAAAAATGTTTAGAGATGGGCATGAAAATGGAATGTGAGTAACTGTATGAACAAGGCATTTGAGTTAGCAAGTTGGGAGAAAGTGAGATTTCTGCACCTGGCTTTAAAATACTCTAAGAGGAAAATATCCACTGAGGCTTCTTTTTGTTTCCCTTCTGGGTCAGCTAAGTGATGCAGCACCCACACTACTGCAACCGGCCATTCCCCGCGGTGTGTGTGAAAACCCCCGCCAGGTAACGCGGCGTGCAGCACAGCGCAGTGGGGTGAACACCGCTTTGGAGTATCAAACCCCAGCTCTGCCACTTTGGAGCTGTGAGGCCTGGGGAAGACATGGCACCTCTCTCAGACACAGGGTCCTCGTCTAAATTGGATCTGGGATTCATCCTTTCTTTCTTTTAAGAAGATCTTTATTTCAGGGGCGCCTGGGTGGCACAGCGGTTAAGCGTCTGCCTTCGGCTCAGGGCGTGATCCTGGCGTTATGGGATCGAGCCCCACATCAGGCTCTTCCGCTGGGAGCCTGCTTCTTCCTCTCCCACTCCCCCTGCTTGCATTCCCTCTCTCGCTGGCTGTCTCTATCTCTGTCAAATAAATAAATAAAATCTTTAAAAAAAAAAAAAAAAAAGAAGATCTTTATTTCCTTCAGTTGTTTCTGGCCCGTATACCTCTCTCAGACCAGATTCCTGAAGGGAGAGACTGCTAGTGTTATAGAAAACTGACACCCCATTAAGCAGTTTGCAGAAGTCATTCAGGCTTGAGTTGGACATCAGAACGTTCTCTATGACACGTGCGTTGGACAGGCTCTCTGTTAAGATGGGTGTTTCTCTTCCTGGAGCGTGCCTTTTGTGAGCAGCAAAAACTGATAACCCAGAGGGCTCAGTGTGGGCCCCCCACAAGGCCATCCAAATGCCCTGCTGAAGTTTCTTAGCCGGCAGTGAGCTTGAGCTCTTTAGACTTAGGATGGCGTTGTTTGGCTTTGAGCTTTTCTTTCCTTTGGCTGAAAAGTCCTCTGAAAATTGAGCTGGATGTGTCTAGCACCGAGCTTATCCCTGTAGTAGCGGACTTCCTGAGGAAGACCCCTAACTTTACTATGAAGGATGTAGTTTTTAATGTCGTGACTCCTTTATCTAAACGTGAATGTTTATGTTGTGATTTAAGCTGTGCAGAGTGAACGGAAGCCTTTTGATGTGCAACGGGAGAAACCAAGCAATTGTGCTGCTTCAACTGAGAAAATCTATATCCGGAAGGACCTGAGAAGTCCCCTGATAGCCACTCCTACGTTTGTGGCAGATAAAGATGGAGCAAGGTCAGTCCCATCAGTCTTTGAGCTGATTAGAGGAGGCATGGATGTTCCTTAGAGGGAGCTTATGTGGCTCCCCCGCTGCCACAGCCTTCAGCCTTGTCTTGCCTCATCCCACCCTTTTTGGAGCTGCTCTGGTCACTCGTGAACAGACCTGAGGATGGCTGATTTAAGATGGGGTTTTTCTCCTGCCTTGGGGTTTCAGGTTATGTCCTATAGTTAGTCATACATTGCTCTGCAATTCCAGATGAGGTTTTTCTGCAGTATAGACAAAAGGCTTAAGTCCCAGGGTAGTCCCAAATAGTGCGAAGAGTTAACACAAGTTAACTTATATGTCTTTTTTTTTTTTTCCCATGTAATCTGTTGAACTTCATTTAAAAGGAACAGAAAGGGGAAACAAGAAATCCAAACTGTATCCTAACGAGAACTAGAGTTTGAGAATTCCTTGGTGATATTCTGAAGATCAAGTTAACTTTATTTAACAAAGCAGCCATGGTCTGCAGTCAGCATGGAAGCCAAGGGGATGTGTTTCTGTGTGGTATCCTGTCTCAGGCTATAGGCCCAGCTTTGTGCTCATCTCATTCTAGAGAGAAGGGGGGTGGTTCAGTCACTCCATGGCTGAGTCTAGTCAGAGTGTTTCTGCTGTCCAGGCAGCTTTGCAGATGGAGGAGGGACAGGGCACTGCAGCATGATCGTACTGTGTGTTACATGTTGGAAGCTACTCTGGGTTTCTTTATGTCTTAAATAGACAAACAGGTCTTCTTGATCCAGGGATGCTTGTGAACATCCAACAGCCTTTGATACGTGAGGATGGTACAGTTCTCCTGGCCACGGATTCCAAGGTGATGCTCTCTACTTAACGCCTTCTCCTCCACCTTTATGTTGCAGTGCCATCTGCTTCTCTGAATGTGTGCACCCACCTTCTTGGCCTTCTGAGACTACCTTGACAGCATGGCCTTCTGCATCTCAGTTTCTTTCTTCTTATACAGCCATCCTATGATTTGCTTTAGGGATGTTGACAGCTGTCCAGAAACTCGGAGCTGGCTGGTTAGTCGTTATTACATGTCAGGGTCTAGAGTTCAGTTGGGTGAAAATTCAGTGGCTCTCATCTCGATAACCACCTCCACCACACCCCAGTATACACATTGGCAAACTACCGGTGTGCTGGGGAAATGGCTGCTTATCCTCAGATGGCCTTTTGCAGAAGCCCCTAGTTCCTTTTTTTTTTTAATTGAAGTATGGTTGACACACAGTGTTACATTATCCACTACCACCCCATTCTTTTTAATTAGATGATCTGCAGGAGGAAGTTCAGGCAGGATTCTGACGATTGCAGAACTACTAAGAGCAAATCAGCCATAGGGAATTTAACGTGTTGTGAACAGAGGTGTATGTCAATCCAGGAGAGAGATAGCTGGCTAACCCCCGTGAAGATAACTAAGTTGAAGGGTTTTATCCAGGCAAGAAAATTGATTATATTTCTCATCTCGTTCCTGATGTGACCCAATAATGATGAAGTAGCAGCAAGCCATGGCTGAGTTCCAGTTTTCCTTCTCCGAAAGGAGGAACTTGGTAACAGAGTGCTGGCGGAGCTACTGCCCTGAGAGCCTGAGTGGCGCTCCCTGCAGGCTTCCTTCTCGTCCATTCACGTGCACATTGCTGTGCCCACTCCGTACATGAGGAACATCGTCTCTTGGGAAAGAAAGGCAACAGTGAGAGCTATTGGCTGGCACCAAAAGTGGCCCTCCATCCTGTGGTCCTGAGGCTGTCCCTTGAGCTTCCTCTCTTTAGGCCCTGGTGCTGCGTGAGGCATGGCCATCACACCTGGCTTGCTGCCGTCAAGTAGACACTCAGGACAGTGATGGATGCATAGTGGGGTGGAGAGAAACCAGAGCCTGAAAGTAAGGCCCGTATAACCTTAAGACCCGATTACCAAAGGATTTCACAGCAACTGTTCTGTTGTGCTGTCCACGCAGAGACTGAGGCTAAGAACCAAGAGGCTCTGGAGTCGGCTGGTCCTGGGTCCAGAGCCCACCGCCACTCTTGGTAGCCATGCGCCCTCTTTCCTACATCTCTGCTTCCCTCAGTACCGCCACACGGCAGGTGCTGGGCAACTTGAGTAAGTTACTTTTATAAAGCCTGCAGCATACGGTGAGCACTCAGTAAGTGAGTGAGTCGTGGTCACTGGATGGAAGAGAAGGGACAACACACACTGTGTGGTATGTAAGTAGTAGTGAAGAGAAAGAGCTGCAGAGTCGGACGCACCTGTTCCTGCTTCCACCTGTTCCTTCCTATGTGCCATGGAAGTGACCATACCCCAGGAGTTGGCCATGAATAATAGGGGATAGACAAAGCACCTAAAGGTAGCTCTTTTCAGAAGCTGTTTTTTAAACCTTCTACTTTGAAATAATTAAAATTCAGAACCGTGTACTTTGACTAAATACAGAGCTCTTACGGAGATCCCAGGCACCCCCGGCCGGCTGGGCTCTCTGTCCTCTCACTGCACTCCCGTGCCCGCCACATGTCTCTCCGTCATGGCGGCCCGCATCTTTCAGCGGCTGCACAGTATTCTGCTATGTGGTGGTTCTGTGATTTATGAAGCGGTGCTCGGCTTAGGATCTTTTCCACTGTGTTCTAGTTTTTCACTTTCATGATCCAGACACAACAGACATTTGTTGGGGCTTATTTGTCTTGGTTTATTTGTTTTCATACGTCTTTGGCTTTCCTCTTTTTTTTTAAATTGAGTTATAATTCATGTACCAGAAAACTCACACTTTTAGTGCGCAGTGCAGTGGTTTTAGTACATTCACAAGGCTGTACGACCATCACCACTACCTGATCCCAGAACATTTTCATCACCCCAGAAAGAAGCCCTGCACCCACTAAGCCATCACTTCCCCCTCCCCCTACTCCAGCCCCCACCAACTGTTACTCTACTTTCTGACTATGGTTTTTCAATCCTGGACATTTCGCATTGAGGGAATCTTACAGTATATGGCTTTTCGTGATTGGCGTCTTTCTCCTGACGTAATGTTTTTGAGCTTCATCCGTGTTGTGGCATGTGTCAGCACTTCATTCCTTTTTATTGCCAGGTACTAAGCCGTTGAATGGCTGGACCACATTTTATTTATCCGTTCATCAGCTGACGAGCACTCGGGTTGTGTCTACTTTTTGTTTATTATGAATAGTGCTGCTACCAACATTTGGGTACAAGGTGGTTTTTTTTGTAGACCTACGTTTCGATTTCTCTTATATGTGTACCTAGGAGTGGAATGGCTGGTCATGTGGTACCTCTGTGTTTAAACTTTTTGAGGAGCTGCCAGACTGTTTTCCGTAGTGGCTGCACCATTCCACATTCCCACCAGCAGTGTGTGAGGGTCCAGTTTCTCCATATCCTCCCAACACCTGTTATTATGTCTTTTTTATTATAACCATCCTGTTGGGTGTGAGGTGGTAGCTCGTTGTGGTTTTGATGTGCATTTCCGGTGATGCTGAACAACATCCTTTCATGTGCTTATTGGCCACTTGTATATGCTCTTTGAAGAAATATCTGCTTAAATCACTTGGCCCATTTTTTTTTAACTCATTTGTCTTTTTATTATTGAGCTATAAGAGTTATTGGCTACTAAACCAGTATTAACATGTATGATTTGCAAATACTTCCTCCCATTCTGTGGGTTATCTTTTGTGTGGCGGGGGCGGGGGGGTGTCTTTTTACTTTCTTAATAGCTTTTTTTTTTTTCTTTAAGATTTTATTTTTAAGCCATCTCTCCACCCAACAGGGGGCTCAAACTCACAACCCCGAGATCAAGAGTCGCACGTTTCACCGACTGAGCCGGCCAGGCGCCCCATTTAACTTTCTTAATATATTTTGAAGCACAAAAGTTTAAATTTTGGTGGTGTCCAGTTTGTTTTTGTTCCGTTACCTTATTACTTGTATATTTGTGTAACTACCACCACAATCACGATGTAGAACTCTTCCGTCACCAAAAAGATCTCCACCCTGTGGCCTGTTGAGGTCACAGCCCATAGAAGCTATTTTTAAACTAACATTTTACCTTCATTGGCCTGAGAACCTTTTGTGTGTTTGTGTTCATCTTTAATGTTCTTATTTTGTGTTTAATAGGCTGAAACAAGCCAGGGAGCTCTGGGCACACTGGCAAATGTAGTAACCTCCCTTGCCAACTTAAGTGAATCCCTGAACAATGGTGACGCTTCAGAAATGCAGCCGGAGGACCAGTCTGCAAGCGAGATTACTCGGTATGATGCCATGAGTGTGGAGGCCCCCCGTGATGTGCACACTCAGTTGTTGCTGCGGCAGGGCGCTGGGAGCACTTTGACACCCACCCTGTGTTCAGTCAGGGCCTGTAAAATCATCACAGTGTTCCTGCACATCTGTCTTCTTTCACATTCTAACTATGGGAACATGGACCCTTGTGTATTACATGACATAAAATAGTCAAAACTGCTTTTCATTCCAAATATGAAAAAGGAAATGGAGTGACTCAGTGGAAGCAGGGAAAACCCTTCAGTAGACAGGTGTTACTTGTATCAGTCTTTATTTTGACTAAATATTAGTAGTTCATCCCCGTTCCTAGTTCTGTCTTAGCTCATTTTTCTCGTGTATATTTTTTTCCAAATAGTCTAGAGCTTCATTCAGTCCATCAGGGTGTTACTGACAGATAGCATTAGCTGGCCCCAGACACCCGTAACCGGCTGCGGAAGGCATTTCTTCCCCACAGCCCAGCTCTCGTGTTTGCCTCTTCCCTGTTGGACTGGCCACTCCTGCCCGCCTTGCCAGGCCGAGCAGATGCACAGCTGGAGGCCACACGAGTACCCTGGTCCTCATGTTCTCTTCCGGTCTGATAGCAAAATTAAGATCTAGATCCAATGGAAAGAGAATGGGAATCGAGTTGGGTAGAGTTCTGGTTCCACTGTTCACTGGGTGGTTGATCTTGGAAAAGTTATTTAACATCTCTAAGCCTCAGCTTTCACATCTGTAAAATGGAGAGGGTTCTACATTGGGGAGTAGTTATGAAAAGTAGAAATTATGTGTGAAAGTAAATAATACATTGCGTTGCTTAGTGCCGATGATGATGTGTAGACCGTACACAGAAGCTCTCCTTATCCCTTCCCCCATCGGGTAGACTTGAATGATCTTTTCCCCATCACATTGTTTTTCTAGATTAGGTCTCAGCTAGACCTAAAAGCTGTGGATTCACAACACTGCCTGCTTCATTTTTGCTCACAGGGCATTCGATACCTTAGCTAAAGCACTTAATACCACAGACAGCTCCTCACCTCCAAGCCTAGCAGATGGGATAGACGCCACTGGAGGAGGGGGTATCCACGTCATCAGCAGAGACCAGTCCACACCCATCATCGAGGTCGAAGGGCCCCTCCTTTCAGACACTCATGTCACATTTAAGGTGAGTGCATTCAGCCTAACCACATGCCCCAGCCTCTCCAGCCTGCAGTTTGAAGCTAAAATCTTGCAGTGAGCTCATTTTCATATTGTTGGCTTTTGTTTGGATTTGGACCTTGTGTTCCAGAACAGTATTCTCATAAGAAAGAACTATCATTTGTGTTTTGCTCACAGTGTTTTGGCTCTGAAGGTAACTCACCCTGAAGCAGGTGTGGCCTGTCCTTGCCAGGAGGAGCTGACGTGATGCTGCCCAGCGAGGGCTTTTAGTGTTCTGCTCTGCCTCTTCTGCTTTCTGGGACGGCCTGGCTCCAGCATAGGCTCAGGCAGGCACCTTTGTCTGCTCGAGCACGCAGGCAGCCAGCCTCCATTCCTAACCGCTGGTCATGGCTGCTTGCTGTCTCGAGCCACAGAAAATAGACCTCCTATCTCCTTGAAGAAGGCTGTTAGTCTTCCCCACATGCTTCTTCGCTGGCCTCACTTCTGAAAGACACTCCCAGGTTCCCTGAAGCCCTCTCAGTTTCTAGGGCTACAGACCGTGTCTTCCTGTTCCCCCCGTGTTCTTTACTAGAGAGGCCTGACCAGTCGCTTAGGAAGACTGGGTCCCTGCTCATAGTTGCCCACCAGTGCCAAGAATATAGGTCACCAGTCGGATTCCGGCATCAAAGGCATTAATTTCCCTTCTGGACAGTGGAGCTCTGGAGCCCAGTCCTGAACATTCTGGTGGTGGGGTCTCATCCTCCCACCACATAGGCTTCTGCTCAGCTGTCACTCACTGCTACGCTAAGGCCACTTACCAAATGCCTGCTAGCCATGAAGTTGACTCCTGTTCCCTGATTTAATTTAGATTTTAACCTATGGCTTAAAATGGAATTGCCTTAGAAGAAATACCAGTTTAGCTGAGGCAAGAGTTGAAACGTATGTCTTTGTGTGAGTGAGCTGGGAGGTGGCCATCATTGACCACATTCCAAGAGCCATCAGAGCCTAGTTCACTGGGCAAGAGACCAGGGGGTGTCGGTGCCAGGCCTCCGCCGCAGAGGACACAGGCTTCATAAGGATGGGTCTGCAGAGGAACTCAGCATCAGAGATCATCGCAACTCAGGCTTTTGCAGTTGTTGAGACGTGACAGCAGCTCATGCTGACAGACAAAGCCATGCCCTGTCTCTCCGTCACCTCCTGTGCTGTGTGCCTCCTCTTCTCTAGCTCACGATGCCCAGCCCGATGCCGGAGTACCTCAATGTGCACTACATCTGCGAGTCAGCATCCCGCCTGCTTTTCCTCTCCATGCACTGGGCCAGGTCAATCCCAGCCTTTCAGGCACTTGGGTAAGTGGCCTTTTTCTCTGTGTGTGGCCTTCAGCAAGAGCCTTCCCCTCGTTAGAAATGGCCTGGGAGATGTCTCAGGGCCCTTCTAGTTTGTACCTATGATCTTGCTCCAGGGACCCTGATTTTCTTATTAAATACACTCCGTGGACTAGGAGCAGAGGATCATGGTTGCCGGTGCTTCAGTGTTCCTCAGACTTCTCTCAGGCCTTCTCCATATGCTGAGGACTTGGTGCTAAGAGCCAGGGATGGAGTGGAATAGAAAGCAGGAGTCATCTGAAATCTTGAGAAAGTAGAGTGAGGCTGCACCTGGAGGCTTCTCAGATAAGGTCATACCGTTTGCGGTGCGCCAGCCATGCCATTCTGAGTGTGAATCCTCCAAGGCAGGGCTGAAAGCTGACGCGACTGGCCCCTTCCTCTGTGCTCCAGTGCCGCTCCTCCCCTGTAGGGTCTGCAGGCCCTCTGTTCTCGAGCATAGGTGCAGGGTGAGTCTCCCAGCACACTCCGTCCCTAGCCTTTGGACCACTGCAGCGTCTCCTGCCCCCGGGCCGCTGTGGGTTTAGAAGGCTGTAGGAGATGACACTTTAGTCACCCATTTCGATTTCTCATTACCGACGTCTAAAGTGTCATTGTTAAGAAAATAGTTTATCCTCAGAGGGACTTCAGTTAAGAGATTCACAAACTGGTGTTTTGGAAAATGATCCTGGACATACCGTAGACCTTCAAGAAGTACTTGTTGAATCTTCTTGTTTGGGGCAGACTGGGGCCTGGAGACTATTGGCATGTACCCACACCCACCCCAACCTCTGTGTTCCCAGGCAGGACTGCAACACCAGCCTGGTGCGGGCCTGCTGGAACGAGCTCTTCACCCTCGGCCTGGCCCAGTGTGCCCAGGTCATGAGTCTCTCCACTATCCTGGCAGCCATTGTCAACCACCTGCAGAACAGCATCCAGGAAGGTAGGGCTGGGGCTGTGGGAGAGTGTGTCTCGGTTCAGGCTGGCCCCTTGCAAACTGGCCGGCTGCGGTGTCCCACAGCTTCCACAGGCTGAGAGAGTTGCTTAACTTTTAAGTCCTGGGGCCTTTACCAGTGAGAACATTTGAATTTCCACCTGTCTTCCTTTCATGTAAGGAATATGAAAGGAAAAAAAAAGATAATTGAAAAAGTTGCAAGCTTCCTGATACATAGGTAGTGATGTTTTCAGAATATAGGTAGTGATGTTTTCAGAATAATCAGAGCTTACACTTTCATCTCGATTGACAGGTATAAATGGAAGAAACTGTAGTTTTTCACTTGTGTGGGTGAAAGAAAAACCTGGTTCTTCCCTACTGTGTTTCTCTTTCCTGAGTGTCTCCTTTACTCCTCACACAGAACACTTCTGACACGTGCGGTCACCAATTTGGGGGGGTGTTTTCCCCACAACAGGCAATTCTCTGAGACACCAGCTGGGTGTCCTACGATTTAACTCAATTCTGACACAGACAGTGTCAGATCCCACAGGTTAAGGGTTCAGTCCCACAAGACCCACCCCCCCAACCTGTACACAAGTGCACATATGCACACACGCACAAGTCCAGGCTATCATCTGTGCTTCTGACCAACCTGCTGTATAGATTGGAGGTTGTAGCAACCCTCGGGTTGGATTTATTCGCTAGTGTAGCTGACTGAACTCAAGGATGGAAGATAAAAATGAACAGCCAGAGGAAGAGATATATGGGGTTGGGGTTAGGAGAGTCAAGTACAGGAGCTTCTGTCCCCGTGACTTGGGGTGCTTCACCTTCTAGTGTGCGTGTGTTCACCAACCTGGAACCTCTCTGAACCCCATATTTTTGGGATTTTTATGGATACTTCCTCATGTAGGCGTGATGAGTTATTAACTCCATTTCTAGCCCTCTCCCCTCTCTGGAGCATGAGGGATGCGGCTGGAAATTCCAAGCTTCTGAGCATGCTTTAGTCTTTCCAGGGGCCGTTAGGGGTCCCACCCAGAGTCACCTCAGTGGAACAAAAGATTCTCCTAGCGCTCTTAACACATAAGAATTTTCAAGGGTTTTAGAAGCTCTTTGTCAAGGATAGGTTCAAAAACAAATATTAGACCAACAGATGCTGCTGATGCTCTTATCACTTAGAAATTACAAGGGCTCCGAGAGCTCTGGGCCAGGAGCCGGGGGGCAGAGACCAGCATACGTATTTTCTATTCTCTCACAATGGGTTACCCTTTCCTGTGTAACAAATTCTCACAGCACTAGAGGGACTGTGATTGCAGTCAGGTCCCTGGTCTCCCCCAAGTGAAATAGCAAGTAGAAGAGCTGGGCACAAACCCGGGCCGTGTAGACCCGTAGGACACAGTTGCCTCACCTACTTGTTCTCGTGAATGTTAACAAGTGACTGTCTTGTAGAAAGATTTGTGGCAACCATCTAACGTCTGGTGGCCTCGTCCCAGCCACATCCGGACCGGGAGATAGCCAGTGCGGTCTCCACACGCTCTGAGTGCAGAGTGCACCGAAGACACGGTCTCAAGGGAGCAGGCCCAGGATTTAGGACGCATGCTGAAAATCTACATTTGATGCTGAATTGCAGTTGAGCTGCACTTTTAATTAGGCATTCGAGATGTTTGATTATCTAGGAATCGAGTGACCTAGTTACAACTTTGTCTAGTTACTCCTTCGGAATAGTAATATAAAACTGATTTTTTTAAAACTCTATAGCATTTTGTTGCATTTAAGTTAGATTTGTTCACAGATGAGGATTAGTTATTATTTATTTATTTATTTAATTTATTTTGATAGAAAGTGAGAGTGGGGGGTGGCAGAGAGAGAATCTTTTTTTTTTTAATAATTTTTTATTATGTTACGTTAGTCACCATACAGTACGTCCCCAGTTTTTGATGTAAAGTTCCATGATTCATTACTTGCGTCTAACACCCAGTGCATCATGCAATGTGTGCCCTCCTTAATACCCATCACTGGCCTATCCCAATCCCCCACCCTCCTCCCCTCTAAAGCCCTCAGTTTGTTTCCGAGGAGAGAGAGAGAATCTTAAGCAGGCTCCACGCCCAGCAAGGAGCCTGACGCAGGGCTTGATCTCACACCCCTGAAATCATGACCTGAGCCAAAAATCAAGAGTCTGACGCTTAACTGACTGAGCCACCCAAGTGCCTCTTAACTATCCTTTATTTTTAATTGCATGTGATAATACTAATACCTTCAGCAAATACTGTCAGGAAAATTAAAACAGATAACATATAAAATTGTTTTCACAACTAAAAAATGTCAGCGTTTAATGATCAGGTCCATAAACTTCTATTAAATGCCTGCAGAGACTGAGAGAGCCTGACCACTGGTAAGAATTGACTTATGGGTCTTAAGCACAGAATAAAAGGAATTACCAGTTTGCACCTACAGGCCCTACCCAAGGTAGGGCCAGAGAGAATCAATGGTCTAGGGGTTTGTTACTTAGAATATATAGCAGAGTGGCATTTGGGTGTACTTATTGTCACTTCACCGTCACCTGGAAAATGAGGCTCTTAACCACTTTAAGGTAACTGGTTTCCATTAAAAAGTGAAATTATTTTCTCATTCAATCTGTGGCTCTTCAAAGAAGCTCACATTCCTGTTCTTACCAGCCTTTCTCAGGTGATCCGTGATGTTTATTTCTAGATAAACTTTCTGGAGACCGGATAAAACAAGTCATGGAGCACATCTGGAAGCTTCAGGAGTTCTGTAACAGTATGGCGAAGCTGGATATAGACGGCTATGAGTACGCGTACCTTAAAGCTATAGTCCTCTTTAGCCCTGGTAAGATATGTGGTGGGGACTCAACAACGGTTTTCCACCTGTGTCTACGGATATTTCTGAACATGAACCTCTTGTATGTGACCGAATGTTCTCCTAATAGGTGTGCTTTGCTAGCTAACATAAACACATACATTCTTTTAAATTGTTGCCTTTACAGTCCCAAAGACATATGTCATGGTGCTTGGTGACTTCGTATGTTGAAAAGATTTATTCTGTATCCTAATTTAAACTATTGGCTAAATAAGACTTGGGCATACAAAATAGAGTATACTACCATCCAATATCCCTTTTTTTTTTTTTTTTAATTAATTTGAAACAGAGAATATGAGCAGGGGAGAGAGGCAGAGGGAGAGGGAAAAGTAGGCTCCCCTCTGAGCAGGGAGCCCCATGTGATTGATCCCAGAACCCTGAGATCATGACCTAAACCAAAGGCAGACGCCCAACCGTCTGAGCCACCCAGGCACCCCCTCAGTGTCTTTTTTTTAATTTTGATTTCTTTTGCTTTTCTTTTTGCCAGTTTTCAGGTTGTGTTAGCATATGTGCTCCAGTACAGACTGAAAGTGCACAAGCTTACCTGTCCCTGTAGGGCAGCCCGTGAAGAAGAGACAGCAGGACTGTGCGGCTGACCTCGCTGCTCCCCTCTCAGCTGCTCTCTCTGATCCTCCAGAGGTCACTCAGGCTGACTCTTGTCCTGACTGCTGTCCTCGATAGCAGGGTTTGGACACAGCTTAACCCTCCCTTCCTCCCCAGCCATCTACTCATGAACAACAAAATAGCTGATATAAATGGGAGAAATTATGTGATTAAATACATAGGAGATAAATGATAATTTCTAATCTCAGGTGATGGTTCTAAAATCTCTGTTTTCTAGAACGGTAGGAAGCCAGATGTCAAGAACCAAGCCAGGTGGGGCTGCTGAGGCTGGTGTGACCACTCAGGAGCCCAGCCCCCTCCTGGGAACCTTCAGGCCTTGGCAGACTACAGCAAAAGCCAATGTTTTAGCAGTAATATACAAACCAGACCCAACTTCAGGGTTCAATCTATCTTCTACTTGAGAAATTTGTCAGAGGTTTAAAAATAAGTACTAAGAAGTCTGCCAAGTGAGGCTTTCCAAATACACAGGGCAATTTGGGGCACTGTTCTCTTTGCAGATCATCCAGGTTTGACCAGCACAAGCCAGATTGAAAAATTCCAGGAAAAGGCACAGATGGAATTGCAGGATTATGTTCAGAAAACCTACTCGGAAGACACGTACCGGTGAGGCACACAGATACACGCTCTGGCTGTGGGGCAGGAAGGAGCGCAGCTGCAGCCGTAGTCGCAGATAGAAATTGTCAGCCTTCCCACCCCTGGCAGCCTGGTAGAGCCTCCTTTTGAGCCCCCTTTAATTCCTGCCTTTCATGGGTGGTAACTGTGGAAAGTGCTAGGTGGGAGGGTCTGGAATCCTGGGTCATTCCAGTGTTGCTGGGTAAACTGTGAGCGAGACCTTGGGTTGCTCTTCTGTAACGTAATGAGGGGTTGGGATCATTGCTCTGTGATTTCCTCTGGGGCTAATGTGGTGCATGAAGCGGCAGTTCTCCCCTCACCCGGAGGAGCACCCTGCGCCTCGGCCCACATCCGCTGAAGAGGGAGAGCCAGCATACTTGATAGGAAAGTTTTCATTGACGAAAACCAAACCTGACCTCTGCAAAGGAGTGAGTGAGTTATAGAAAATACTGATTTTGCCATCAGATAAACTGATAAAAATTTTTAGTCCCTTTATTTGGGCAAAAAAGTTAATTTGTATTATTTGTAATGGTTGGGCAGCAAATATATGTGTGTATATACATACATAGGTACACACACACACACACACACACACACACACACACAGGCCTTTCTCATGCAAATCTGAACAGGAGAGTTGTTCTCAATTACGGCAGAAGGCCTGGCTGGCTTTCCAGCGAAGGAGCGGAGGAGCTCTTTGATCACGACCACTTCTAACCCACAAGAAGCTATATGAATTACTGAGGTCACATCAGGCGAACTAATACTTCCTTCCCTGCCCTGTCCCCTCAAAGTAGACACTTGATCAAAACTGACCAGGAGGATACATGGCCCCACCTTCCTCAATTTGTGTCGCCTTCAAAGACCTCAGTCCATAGGTGCCCTGTGGAATGAATATGCCCCAGGCCCTAGGAAGACCATTTCTGTGGTGTGACTGAGGGGGCCTGTGGCTGGCCCTGCTGGCAGGGAACCTCCTCCGCTTTAGACACAACTCCATGACCCAGAAACACCTTTTGCCAGAGCAGGATCCATTTTCTCCTGGAATCGCTGAAAACCTCACCATGACTCTTGAGTAATTGCAGCCTCAGTACATAGGGAATAGGACTGCCCAGTAACGCACCCACACCCAGAGTTCATACACCCAGCCAGCTGTGCAGGCAGGCTGTCACCCGAGGAAGCCGCGGGCCTACTCCCACCCAGTGCCCATGGTCAGAAGGGCCTGGAAATGTCCCTCTGGGGGGCTGCTGCCAGAGCCACAGCACACTAGAGTCCTCTTGTCAACAGCGACTCTCTGGCCTTTGAAAGTAGGTGCTTCTGAAAAAATCCAGTCCGGGACCCAGGGATAGAGGAGATGGCCAGCCATGTGATTTGGGACCAAAAATGAGAGAAGGGAGACTTTCTCGTGGGACTCAGAAACTCACTCAAAGACAGTTCCCCAAAAAAGGCCCTAGGGTGGTTGACATCTGTTTCTGCATTCATTATTTTACTTTTTCCCACTTTATGCCTTTTCTCGTAATGTTTGCTCCTCCCGAAATACTCTCGCATTCCTCCCCACTGTTTACGTAGCTGATCTCTCTCTCGCACTGCCCGGCCTCCCCCGCGTGCCCCCGCCCCGCCCCAAAGAAGTCCTCCCTGATTTACCTTTGCTGACTTTCCAAGACCCTTCAGCCTGTCATTCTCTCGTGGTCTGTGCTGGTGTCCCCCTACTCCTTTGTGTGTCCTGCAGGACTCATGGTGGCTGGACAAAATGGAGGATGGTGCTGGAATGCCACTTGCATAATATATATATTCTCTTTTTAAAAATAACAGTGTTCACTATAGGAAAAAACTGAACATTCTGGAAAGTAAAATGAAAATGTCCATATAAATATCACCGTTCGTAGATACCTGTT
This sequence comes from Ursus maritimus, assembly GCF_017311325.1. Lineage (NCBI taxonomy): Eukaryota > Metazoa > Chordata > Mammalia > Carnivora > Ursidae > Ursus > Ursus maritimus. The sequence goes on from NW_024423786.1 coordinate 5,136,350, forward strand.
AATGTTTTATGCATTTCCTTTCAGAAATTTTTTATATTTGTGTACTTGGAATCATAAAATACAAAGTAAGGTTTTATAACCCTTCTTTTTTCATTTAATGCTCAAATGAGCATAGTTCATCTTTTGTGGCTAAGGAAGTGCTGTAATTTCTTTGACACTTTCCCACTGATGAAAATCTAGGTTGTTTCCAGACCAGGCTGGCCCCGCAGTGAGCATCCTTGCACACGTGGCTCTGTGCAGTGGCCGTGGAACACCAATCACACGCTTCAGACCCGCTTTGACAGGGTCACGGTGTGCCCTCCCACCCAGGGTGTTTTCAGAATGAAGACACTTTTATTGCTTTATTTTTAATTATAATGCTATACAAACACTGGGAATTAGGGAAATACAGGAATACAGAAGAAGTTTTAATAAGTAAAAAGAACTCCAAATCCCCAAACCATTCACATCTTGGTGAACATCCTTCCGAATACTTTTGTATGCATGTCACACAAATAAATCTACACCAGTGAGACTGTGTTGTACTTGCTGCTTCCCCGTCTGCTTTTATTTAGCTATGCATCATGGACTCTTCCGTTACCAGCGATAGGGATCTTTTTTATACTTTTTAGTGGGTATATAGTGATCTTTTATATGGAGACACACCATACTTTATTTTAACCTATCCTTTATTGATTTCCAAATTTTTCTTTTTTGGTCGGGGTGGGGAGAATTGTTAAAAATGAAGGAAACATTGTACAGACGTCTTTGTACAGAGTTTTGGTTTTTTATTTCCCCTCATGGTAAATTCCTACAAGAGGAACTGTTGAAATTTGAAATACAGGGGGTATAGATCATAGGTCTGTTTGTTTGGTTTAATTCCAAACAGTGCAGACAGGGTCCCAGGAGCCTGTCCAGGGAGAGGTCTGAAGGGCAGTGAATCCCCTTTCTCTAAGGACCCTCCCTTTTACAGATTGGCCCGGATTCTCGTTCGCCTGCCAGCACTCAGGCTGATGAGCTCCAACATAACAGAAGAACTTTTTTTTACTGGTCTCATTGGCAATGTGTCGATAGACAGCATAATCCCCTACATCCTCAAGATGGAGACAGCAGAATATAACGGCCAGATCACCGGGGCCAGCCTATAGTGCGCGCCACCCACCTGCCGAGAAGCAAAAGGATCCTTCCAGGACCGCTCAGACACAGAGAAAATAAAGTAGTGGTATTTTGGTATGTGCAAATATTTCCAGTATGTTAGCCATTTCCTACCTGGTTTCTTCTTATCTGTTAATCCCAGACAGTAGCAACTAAAAGACTAGTAGGATCCTTTCCTGCCATAAGACATGTTTTAATGCCTTTTGATGAAGCAGATTTTGGAACAATCTTTTAACCCAATTTGTATTTAGAAATTCTCAAAGGGCAAAAAACAAAGAGTTTTATAATGTCAGAGACTAGTATTAAAACTAAAAGAACCTAAGAGAACAGTATGTGTGTATATATATTAAAAAAATGTCCTTGGAATTAATAGCTACTAATTACCAGGGTAATAATATTAGCACTTTCTAAGCACTTCTTATCAATGCGTAATGTTAGCAACATCTTGCCCTTGGGCAGGACAAATGGAAAACTGTACATGTCTTTTGCCGAAATGCTAATAATTTCTGTGAAAACGCACTAGGGTACAGGAGACAATCATTTATGTTTAAGAAAAGATGGCATCATTCCTAATTGTATGCACACATTGGTGGTGTTGAACTAAATTCCTATGAACGAATGAAAATGCGGCTCATCTGTATCCTGCAGTAAGTGGGAGTGTGGAGGCAGAGTCGGTGGGGACCCAGACCGGAAACTTCCTCAGCTGTTGAGTTGTCAGCTTCCCTGACCTCTGGTTCTGGTCTGTGACTGGCATCTGCAGGCTCCTCCAAACCTGGGGCTCTCTTCTGATGACTGGTTCTCAGAATTGGATTACAACCAGTCAGACATTAACTGCCAATTCCTGCAGCAACTAAAAACATCCCCACATCACCTCCATCGCTCCCAGCAGACAGAGCCTTCTGACCAAAAAGTGCAAGGTGGGCATTTTGAACCCGACAGTAATTCCTGGATGCAGTCTGGGGTGGTTGCTCGTTGTTCAGACAGGAGTACGAAGGTTCCCTTCTCACGGGGTTTCCATTCCAAACATCCCCTTGAGAAGGGCTGTACTCCTGCAGTTCACTCAGAACTGTGAGGGAATTCGGGGCCAGGGAGGGGGAGGTGAGGATTTTGCTGCCTGGCCAGGGTGGTGGTGGTGGTGCGGCTGAATGGAAGGTTTGTCTGTTGACCTTAAATATCAGGGTTTTCCAAAGTGTCTCCAGACTCAGCATTTCTGTTGGCAGTTCTTTGAATGGTACTGGTACACCATGCACTTTGACCCCCCCAGGTGTGTGCCAGCAGAGAACCCTGGAGCATTTTAGCTGATGGATGCAGAAGCAAGCTACCTGCTCTTAAACAAAAACAAAAAAAACCTTAACTCCCAAAGTTATCTTCTTTCTCTTAAGTTATAGCAACCATCGTTTACAAGAAAAGAATGCAGTTATAAGGAAGTTCTATCTAGAGAGGAGCACCCATAAATTCCCATGGATGCAAGCAGCGGGCATTTCCTGCTTGGGAAAAGTGCCGTGTCCGAGACCCGGTCACGTACTCTTCATTCCTTTCTGTATAGCCCAGATTAAGAAAACAGCTCAAGTTAAATCTGCATCTCCCAGATCTTTTGATCAGATTGTATCCAGAAAGATCCCAGTGCCCTTCCCCTGCCCCACAGGCACTCCCCGGCCTGGCTCAGGCCCTCATCGAGGTCGGGCCTCGTGTGCTGTGTAGGTGCCCAGCCCGCCAGCCGCTGCCTTACGACAGAACAGAATGCTCTCTGCTGAAGCGTTAGCAGCACTTTGTGAGTCACTGGTGGGAATTAAGTGGGGACAGTATCTCCAGCTTCTAAATTCCTGTTTGGATTTACGTATATTATTTATAGTTCATGTCTTGGAACCAAATTTGGAGACAGTAGGGGTGCCCGTTATAAAATGATGGAATTTAATTTCGCCAGCTTAAAGTTTTGGTTTTCTAACTTTGAAGTGATTTAAATTTCAAAATTAAGGGGAAAAAAACTAGCCAAGAGAGTGGAGTTAGGGCAGGTCTGTTTCATTTCTGCTCATGAAGGACTTTTAACAGAGGGTATTTTCAACCGTGTTTATGCATCTTACACAGCAAGTTGCCTCTTTTCTGTTCTTCTGATTTTTTTAATGTAAACATGTCCGTTGGTCACATAGAAGTTCTCTGGGATTACATGCTACGTCAAATCTCCCAGATCTGATTCTCGATGTTGGGGAAGAGGCCCACTTCCCTTCCTGGGGGCGGCCCTGGGAGTCCTGTGTCCATTCGGCTTGTAGACTCAGGTTGCCTTCAGATATTGGGATGGCTTAGCCAAGACCTTGACTGAGGTCCTGACAACGCCACTGCTGGAGGATTTGGGGGTAGAGGTGATAACTAGCAGAAAAACATTTGGGCGAGTGAGTGCTGCACCCTGGCAGGACAGCCCTGGAGAAAAGTCAGTTTGGCTTAGAGGGTTGTTGATTCTGACCTGGTCGTGCCCCTTGAGTCCCTTCGCTGATGGTGGCTGATTGCAGTGGACCATTTTGGGCCTTGAACACTCGTTAGTTTCCCAGATCCTCTTGGCCTTACTTTGAAGTAGCCTTTCCCCTAAAGATCATGTTCACACAAGCTGACTTCTTGCTGCCCCAAATCATTTGTCCCATCTTGTCAGATTGGTTAAGAGAAGCCCAAAGTCAAGAACTTAAAGGGATCCCAAGCAAATAGTGAGGTTCAGCTTTCACAAGGCTTTTTTTTTTTTCCCCTTGTTAGTAGTCTGTGAAAGTCTAGATTTAGTTAAGTAAGGCCAGCCCTCTACCCATTGAGTCTGAGTGAAATAAGCCAGGAACAGATTCTTCACCACACAGCCTGCCCACGTGTCCCTTCTGGTGGCCTGGCCGTTCCTCCCTTGTGAGGAGAGGTCCACTGGCGAGAGGAGGTGACAATATACATCAGTACTTCTTAGTGAAATGGGCCCTTTTCCAGTGGTATCTCGATAATGCTAGGCAGTTATGTGTTGAAATTGTGGAGGTCATTACACAGAATCATAAAACAACAGGACAGGAAGAGACCTAGAAAAAGTCCAAATTACGCAAGCAAATGATACTTTCCAGGTTATTTCACCCTTTGAGATTTGTATGTGTGTCTGTTGGGGGGCTACCATTATTTATTATCTGACTTCTGCCATGAGGCTGTGGTTGGGGTTCTTTGTTGTTTGGGTTTTATATTTAATTTCAGGTGTAGTCACTTGTTGTAAGATGTTATCTAAATGCCCTCAAGAGGGACTGTTTTCTAGCTTGTCAGTATTAAATGTGAACTCTGTTCTGAGGCAGTCGCCACCAGCCATGGTGAGAGCGATGGACGCGCCTACTCTCGGCTCCCTGATGCAGGGGCCACGCGCTCGCTGGAGGACGTGGCTGCAGCCGTAGTACGGACTTGCTCGGCGGTTTTGCTTGTGTTGGGGATAGCCGCGGCAGGGAGCTAAGAATCGGAAGGGCTATATCTAGTGCTTGGATTCTGGGGAAAAACCACCTCCCTGATCCTCTGGGGGAATTTCCAGTAGAGCAGTCTTGCCCCCAACCTGCCCTCTGCCTGACGCACAGCCCTGGGCTGGGGATCCAGGTTCCAAGACCTGATCAGATCGGAGTCCAGAAGCTTGTCACCCACTTGCCAGTGGAAAGGGCCTCGTGCAGTGAGGCTGTAGATGACATTTCAACCCCTCTCTGAGTCTAGGCCATGAAAAGTCATCTTCTGACGCTCACTTTTATCCGGCTGTGGTGGGGGTAGTGCCCTGTAGATCCTGGAAAGGTTGGAGCAGGCCGGGCAGATGCCCACACGCTTCCTCTGTCCCACTTCCAGTCTCGAGATTGTACGGCTCTTTGAAATGTCTTAACTTTGATGTAAATTTGTAAAGCCAAGCCCTAATCGAGATAGACTGGGTTTGGGTCTTTTGTACACAGGGTTCTGGACATCCTCACGTGTGCCTCCTGCCGGCGCACACCTGCGCATGTCCAGCCCTGGGGTCCCTTCAGCGGCATCGTGCGTGTACAGATTTATAGGCTTGTATGACTGACTGAATGTACATGTGTTTATATCTTCTATATATGTACAGTGTATATAGTGTGCGTACGTGTACATAGATGTATATTATGTATACAGACATGTAGCCATGTATCCAGAGTTCCCTTATGTTTTAAAGAGAGTCTATGATAGAGTTGCTAAAGTAAATTGATGTGGGTGTTCCAAGGTCCCTCAGCAGGATGCATTTGCTGATATTTTAACTCCATTTTCCTTTGGGTGAGCCTGGCTGGGAAAGCCCATACAGGCAGAATCTCCACCCTATACCAGGGAAAGTTCCAGACAGAAAAGGTCCTGACAGGAGGACGTTTCTGTATATTGTATATTCTCTGGATTCAGATAGCGGCCAGAAAGCTAGAAGACAGTTTATCCTAATGTCAGAAACTAGGTGGGGATCTTTCACCTGGCTGCCGCATGCCTGTTCGCGGCCTGATGGAAGGAACTTAGCTGTTGGAGCTGTCGGCCTTCCCGGGTACTCGCTCTGCCATGTGGTCCGGAGATGGGCTTCGTGGTCAGAAATTCAGAATGGTCTGTGTGCTGGGGCTGCCTCCCAGGTCTGGGCTCACTCTGGACTTAGCAGACAGCAGGCACTGCCCTGTGACTCAGGAGATTACCATCTCTGATGCCAGTTGAAAAAAACCTACCAAGTAGTCTTTTAAAATAAGCATGAATAATATAACTAACAGCATAGAAGTTACAAATTTTAAATTACTTCTCTAACTAGCATGTGAATAAAATCCACTGACATAAATCCTTTCTGTAAATTGATTTAAAATTTTCAGATAAAAATGGCATTTTAATATGGCTATTTGTGCCCTTAAAGCTGCAGATGCCAAATTTTCCTTGTCCAGGTCTCTTCTGATTAATTTTCCCCCTTAATTGGACTTTAAACTGAGACACGGCACTCAGGAGCCAGGGCCCGGTCCAGCAGAGCTTACAGACCTGGGAAGCGGGGCCTGCCTGGCCGAGGGCTGCAAGCTGGCCCGCTGAAGGGAGTCCCTGGAGAACTGCAAAAACTCACATAATCCACAGGTCTTCTGGTTTTTTGTTGTTGGGTTTTGTTTTGTTTTTTTAATAAGCTACTGAAATGTTTGAAAACACTTCATTGAGACCATAGTACTCAGTGCCTTTTGTGAGACGGTGGGTCATTTAGCCTTCAGCTTCCCCACTATTGGATGTAAAAAAAACAAAAACAAACAAACTCCTGCTACTTCACTGGCCTCATGCAACAGTGCTTATCTGACCCTTGCCCCTGTCCTTGCCTGTCGTGACAATCACACTATTAAAGGTGGCTTTCCAGTTAAAATACAGGAGGAAGCTTGACAGTCTCAAAATGAATCTTCAAAATAAAAATTTTCATTTGGGGAGGGTATTTTAACAGCAATCTAATAATTAAACTTTGAACTTAGAAAATATCTTAGGGGTGGGGAATGCCTGAGATATTTTTAAGGCCCAACTAGACCTTCAGTTTAGAAGCCAATAATCCAGTGTCTCAATATTTATACGTACGGCATAGAAAAAAATGCTGTAAACATTGGGGAAAAAATGTTCGGCAACATTTATCAGCTGACAGACTATGAGAAGCTTAATGTTTGGAACAGTAGACTTTTATGTTACAGATGGCTTGTCTTTAGGACCATATACTCAACTACCATTTTACCGACCAGAGCGTCCACGGACTCCTGTGCTGCCGCCGCACACAGCTCAAGTGCTGGGGTAGTTCTCTACAGTCTCCGTTCTCCCCATTCTCTTGTAAACCAGTGTTCAACTAGTTTTATAACTGAAAAGCTGCACATTTTTCATAGTACAAACCATAGTTTTTACCTATAGTTTGGACCTGTTAAAATGTAGCTGCATTACCAGCCCTTTTAAAAGACATCTGTTAAAGGAAAATTCGGGTGTTCGATTTCTTGGGACCGTTTCTGTAACTTCTGCCCTTCACAATATAGAAAATACTGTTTATGCCATTACATTTTAATTCCAGGTTCAAAACCTGTTGAAAGCTGTAGCTTGAAATCAGCTTTGTTTCTGTGATGGCATTTAAAAAATAGCATGTTCTTTTTAAACTGAATTTTATATCTAATCAATGTCTTCAGTCTTGAAGAAGAATTTGCATTGTTGTGTTTGTATATAGAGTATTGCAGTGCATGAATTAGCTTTATGCATTTTATTAAATGCTGTTTCAATGTGGCATTATTGTTGTGGCTTAATACTACTACCTAAATGAGGTTTATACTATTAAAAAAGTGAATTAAAGACTAAATGTGCATCTTCTCATTTCTTCTAATAGTAATAGCAGTAATGCCTGATGCCCAGAGGCGCCGCGCTGTCTCACCCCGGGTAGGTGGGGAGGAAGCACCCTGTGGTCAGAGCCCTACGGCTTTCACCTCACCTTGGCCTCAGCCAGCGGGGACCTAGCTGTCAGAGTCCACGTGCTGGCCCCCTGCACTTGTAAACACCTTTACTGGGCAAGGTGTGGCCTTTTCCAGTGGGGCCGCTCCTCGGGGTGGAGGTCAAAAAACCAGGCAGCTGGTTCCGGAGCAGAGCACCCCTGGCTGCCAGACCACACAGGCCTCAAACCAGCACACACGCCCTGTAAGGGTAATGACTACCCCGAATAAAAGCGTGTTCTTCTAGTTGTAGAAGTTGGAAAGAACTTGCTCAGTGTGTCATGTGGCCTCTCATTTTACGAGGATTCCGAGGTCCAAAGTCAGATTCCACTGGCAGCCAGATAGCTTTAAATGGCCCTGCCAGGTCGTACTCAAAATGAAAATCAGTCACTTCAGAAGAACAACGTCTAAAACCATATGAACATCGTTCGTGCAAAGAAAGAAACAGATACCAGCTTCTCATAGCGATTTTTTCCTCCCACTTACATAAACTTTAAAGCCATCTTTTACTACTGAACTGAAGAGGAAATGGAAGACAAAGGTTTAAGGAGATAACTGTGCCCCCTAGTGGTGCTTATTTCAAGTCTCTAAAGAAAAGGGCGGCACTGTCCCAACTGGCACCAGACACGTCTCTCTAAACAGGACTCACTATCTTGTTTCCAGGTCAGCAACCTTTCTGGGCCCCCTGTGGGCTGTGGATGGAAGGGGCACTTCCCTAATGCTGGCTCACTTGCTGTGCAGACAGACCAAAGGGAACAGACTCTTTCGGAAAAGCCCCCGCAGCTGGCGGGAGGACCACGGCCACGGTCGGCTGGGCGCAGTTATAGAAACAAGACAAGGATTAGAATGGAGGGCAGATTTCTCTACTCACCCTCCAGAATGGCAAAGGGGACAGAGTGCCCTGTGGTGCGGACCTGCGATTAGACACAACCCTGGTGAGCCTGCGGCCACCACCCTGCCCAGCCCCACCAGCCAGTCCCCTGAACACCGATCTCGTGCAAAATCAGTTAAACCACAACCCGAGCATCAAATGTGAAACAGGCTAAATCCCTCTCAATGTAACGGGCTGACCCCCACATTTACCTGAATCATTCTGGTTCCACATCCTTTCCCACGGCAGTCTATGTCCTGACCTCCCCCTGCTCCTTTCAGCCCCGCTGGCTGGCTGCTTCCCGCAGGGCAGAGTCTCCTTGTCCGCCTCCACCGCTCCTCGGGCCAGCTGGTCCTTCACTTCTGACCAGCTAAACCTTAAGGAGGCCCTTGAGGGCTGAAACCGGCATCACTCAGTGACCACAGTACCCGTGTCCTGTGAGGAAAGAACTAGGTGGACCCTCGGTAAGCCCTCACCCTCTCTTCCAAACCTTACAAAGTAAGGCCTGAATGAGCAAGAGGGCAGACGGAAGGGCAGCCTCCAACACCGGCCCTCAGAGCAGGGCCCCAGAGTCTCAGCCAGCCAGCCCCTCCCCTGTCCTGCCTCGTGGTCTGCAAACCTATCTGTGAACGAGCCCTAGCGCCGGGGAGAGGCGCTGCCAGAGGCCGCCTCGCCAGGGCACATGCCGGAGGGTGGCTGGTCTGTGCCCATCACGGGGCCCCGTGCACCGCTGGCACGCCTGCAGCCAGGCCTCTCCGGAGGAAAGCGGGTTGGCTTCAGTTTAAAAGGTGAGCGCTTACGCAAGGCTTGCCCTGGGATTTCTGAAAGAGCCCGAAGAGCCTGAGCAGAGGGGACTTCCACGCTGCCAACCACCTAGCTCCAGCTAGATGCTACCAGATCCCACCCCAGCAGCTCCTAACTCTCCAGGGCAGGGCCCGGAAGAAGAATCGAAGCCAAGAGAGACCAGGAAAGGGTGGCAGGACCAACACAGGGATGTCAGCAGCTGTGGCCTTCGACCTTCCCTGTCCCCACGCAGGCCTCTCTCCTGTGCCCAGGGGACCACACACACACCATGCTGGAGACCAGGAAGCATTTTATTAACCTGAGAGCGTGGAGCTAACTCCCCTGACCCTCCCATGTCCTTTCACACAAGTGTGTGAAGGGGACCCTCTTACGGCAAAGAGATTTTTCAGAGTCTCTGCAGGGACAGAACCAGGGGCTTCCCTGGGTATGGCCTGGGGCCTCAGTCCTGGGTGCTGGCTTTCAGCATTGCTTTGTACTTCCCTGTCAGCTCCTTGGGTAACGGTACCAGGCCCGGGCAGGGGACCTGCCCTTCCACCTCGCAGATACACTCCCGCAGGCAGTACTTTCGGGGCCCAAAGTGGGCTGGGTGAAAAAGCGCTTTTTTCTCCTGCTCCTCCTCCTCCAGGGTTTCCCTGCCAAAGAGCACAGACAGCAACGAGGTGTGGGAACAGCGCTCTGAGCCTCGAGACAGCGTGGGACTTGTTGGCCAAGTGCGTCCCACCAGCGGCCGGCCCGGGAGACCTGGCTCTCCCGTGCCTCTCGACCCCGAAGTCTGTCACCCCTCCCCCACAGGCCACCCGGGAAGCACACTGGCCACAGGCCCAGGCCCACACAGAGTGGTCAGCCTCCCTCCGGCCTAGAAGCAGCCCCAGCTCTGAGTCAGCACGAGGTCAGGAGGAAGGGGTCTGCAAAGGCCTCTGTGTGCGTCCTCCGAGACGTGCTTTCTTGGCTTCCCTCCCTTTCCTCTTTCCATGCATGTAAAGAGAAAGGGCGGATGCGCACACATCCGGGGGTTAGACACCCACAGCTCCAAGGAGAGATTCTCAAGGACAGGTGGCTGCGACGGCCCAGGCAAGTGTTTCCACAGCACCTCAGCTTCCCGTGGAGCCGAAGAGGTGGGGGGGGGGGTCTCTGACCCCACCTCACAGCGGAGGGAGGGGGAGCCCACATAGGCTCGGTGACTTACAGCCACAGGGCTGGAGATCCAGGCAGCGGCAAAGCCCGAAGGAACGGCCTCTGCAGCCCGCGCCCTGGCTGGTGTGCGCCCTCCTGACGCCCCTTTTCCTCCCTCACTCCATGCTGAGACATTTGCTCCCCTCCAGATCAACCCCAGCAACTCACTTGCTCTTCCCCAAGATTTTCTTGATGTGCTCCATGATCTCCTTATTGCTCTTGGTCTCCACATCCACAAGGACCTGCTCCCCGGAGTCTGGAAATGGGAAGCAAAGGGGACAAAGTGCTAAGGACCGGGCAGCACGCTCCTCAGCCTCAAGTCGCCGCGGCGACGGGTCTGCTTTTAGTGGTGAAGCACTTTAACAGTAAGATAAGTATGGCTGTTACATAACCCGTAATGCTACTCTTCTTTTTCCATATTTCTTTCAACATGAGCAAATCTGAGGTATGTGCAAAAGCATACCAGTTACTAACTTTTATTTATTTGACAGAAAGGGAAACAGAGAGAGAGAGAGCACAAGCAGGGAGGGGCAGAGGGAGAGGGAGAAGCAGACTCCCTGCTGAGCAGGGATCTCTCCCACCCCACCACTGGGCTGGAGCCCAGGACCCCGAGACCATGACCTGAGCTGAAGGCAAGACCCTTAACCGACTGAGCCACCCACGTGCCCCCTAAAGCACACTATTTTAAATGGAAAGCAATTCTCCATTTCCATGTTCATGGATAGAATAGTCAATATCATTAAAATAGCAATTCTCCCCAAACTAGGTCATGGATTCATTGCAATGTCCATCAAAATCCTAGCAGATGTTTTTGTAGAAACTGACAAGTCGAGCCTCAGATTCACGCAAAGGACCCAAAGCAGCCAAAACAATTTTGAAAAACAAGAAAATGAGAGGATGTTCATGTTCCAGTTTCAAATTTACCATCAGCTACAGTAACCAAGACAGTGTGGCATTAGCATAAGAACATACTACCGAGCAATGGAACAAAACCGAGTGCAGAAGTAAACTCATATTTTTGGCCAACTGTCAGCAAAGACGCCAACACAATTCAACAAGGGAATAAATTAATTTATACCTTCACTTCACAGCATTAAAGAAAAAAAGAAAAAAAAAAAACCTGAAAATGGATCAGCAACCTAAATGTATGAGTTAAAACTTCTACAGAACTTTTAGAAGAGAACATAGGAAGTCTTCATAGCCTTCTAGGCAAAGACTTTTAGGCGCGACATCAAAAACATGGTCCATTAAGGAAGTAATCTGATAAATTAAAATTCATCAAAGTTCAAAACTTGTGTTTCAAAAGATACTAAAAGCTGGGGCGCCTGGCTGGCTCAGTCGGTGGAATGTGCGGCTCTGGATCTCAGAGTGATGAGTTCGGGCCCCACACTGGGTGAAGAGATGACTTAAAAATAAACAAACTTAAGGGGCGCCTGGGTGGCACAGCGGTTAAGCGTCTGCCTTCGGCTCAGGGCGTGATCCCGGCGTTGTGGGATCGAGCCCCACATCGGGCTCCTCCGCTGGGAGCCTGCTTCTTCCTCTCCCACTCCCCCTGCTTGTGTTCCCTCTCTCGCTGGCTGTCTCTCTCTGTCAAATAAATAAATAAAATCTTTAAAAAAATAAATAAATAAACAAACTTAAAAAAAAAAAATACTAAAAGCCACAGACTGGGAGAAACTATTCATAACACATACACCTGATAAAGGACTTGTATCCCGACTATATAAAGAATTCTCTCAACTCCTTAAGACTATCGAACTAAAAATACAAAATAAACATTTGACAACAGAAATTAGTAACAAAAGTTAATAATATGCACATAAAAAGATAATCTTCATCCATCATTAGTCATTAAGAAAATGCAAATTAAAACCACAGGGAGATGCTGGAGTGGCTCAGAATTTTTTAAATGGGTAACGCAAGTGTCGGTGAGAATACAGAGGGACTGGAATTGCCCCACATGGCTGGTGGAAATGCAAACTATTACAGCCACTTTAGCCAGTGAAGACACAGAAAAAGGAAAGAAAAAGATTGGAAAGGAAGTAAAACTGTATTTGCAGATGGAATGATCGTGTATGTTGAAAATCCCAAGGAACTTAGAAAATAAAACCTACTAGGGGCACCTGGGGGGCTCAGTCGGTTAAGCAGCTGCCTTCAGCTCAGGTCATGATCCCAGGGTCCTGGGATCAAGTCCAGCATCGGGCTCCCTGCTCCCTGCTTCTCCCTCTGCCTACCACTCCCCCTACTTGTGCTCTCATTCTCTGTCAAATAAATAAAATCTTTAAAAAAAAAAAAAAAGGGGAAAAAGAAAACCTACTAGAAATAAGTGAATTCATTAGCAAAGCTGCAAGACAAAAATCGACTGGGCTTCTATAAAGTTGTAACCAAACAACTGGAAAATGTATTGTTCTTTAAATACTTTTCACAGTAGTCACAAAACATACTCAACATTGTTAAAATGTCTATTTCTCCTCAAAATGAACTATAATGTAACTCCAATCAAAATCCCAGCAAGTGGGGCGCCTGGCTGGCTCAGTCAGTAGAGCAGGTGACCCTCGACTGCAGGGTCATGAGTTCAAACCCCATACTGGGCATAGAGCCTACTAAAAATAAAAAAATAAAGTCCCAGCAAGCTTTTTTCTAGAAACTGACAGGCAGGTTTTAAAGTTCATATATAAATGCAGGACGCCTGGTTGCCTCAGTCAGTTAAGCGTCCGATTCTTGATTTTACCTCAGGTCATGATCTCAGGGTGATGAGATCGAGCCCTGCACTGGGCTCCATGCTCAGAGCGGAGTCTTCTTGGGATTCTCTCTCTCTCCCTCTGCCCCTCCCACCCACTCGCACGCACTCTAATAAATAAATGGATCTTTGTTAAAAAGTTAATATAAAGAACATATAATAGCCAAAGTAATTTTGGAAAAAAGGAAAAAAAAAAGAACAAAGTTAGATATAAAAACTACCTGATCTTAAAGGCTTACGATAAAGCCACAAACCCGGACAGTGTGGTATGAGCCTAAGGACAGACACACAGTGAGAGGATGAAGTCAGAAATATAAAGTCAAGTGATATTTTTGTGTGGTAAAATACACATAACAAAAATTAACCATTTTAACCATTTTAAAGTGTGTAATTCTGTGGTTTTTATTCCTTTCAATGTTGTGCAGCTACCACCATTATCTAGTTCCAGAACTTTCTCATCACCCCAAATAGAAACCCTGCACCCATTAAGCCGTCCCTTCCTATTCACACCACCCCAGCCCCTGACAACCACTTTCTGTCCCTATGGACGTGCCCGTTCCAGACATTTTATCTATAAACGGAATTATATCATCTGTGGCCTTCTGTGTCTGCCTCTCTCACTTGGCTTATGTTTTCAAGTTGCACCTGGCTTGTAGCATGTCAGTACTTTGTGCCTCTTCATGGCTGAGTAATATTCCAGTGAATGGAGATACATCAAGTTTTGCTTATTCATTCAGTCAACTGAGTTTTGATGAAAATGCCAAGGAAACTAAATTAGGGAAAGGACGGGTCGTTCACCACGTGGTGCTAGGACACCTGAGTGTCCCAAGCCTAAAACGAAAAACGAGCCTCAGTCCCTGGCACACTTGATACACAAAGAACTCAGCCTGTAGCAGAGACCCAAATACGAAACCTAGAACTATAACGCTTCCTAAGGAAACAGGACAAAATCGTCACCACCCTGGAGTAGACGGAGACTCCTGGACACAGAAAGCACGAGCCATGAAAGAAAACAACTGACAAGCTGGAGTTCTTCCAGATGAAACTCGTGCTCTCCCGAAGACCCCATTACGAACAGCAAGCCGAAGGCTGAGAGAAGAGTCAGAGTGCACCGACCTGACCGAACAACTGCATCCAGAAGAGAGAGAATTCAGTGAGAAAACAAAGAGCCCGGGTTTTGTTTAATGGACAAAAGATTCAAATAGACTCTTCATGAAAGAAATCTATGAACAACCAAATAAGCACATGAAAAGATATGGGAAAATGCAAATTAAAACTCTGACGAACCCTGAAAAACTAAAATTTAAAATATTTATGGGGCGCCTGGGTGGCTCAGTCAGTTAAGCGTCCAACTCTTGGTCTCGGCTCAGGTCATGATCTCGGGGTCATGAGATCGAGCCCCTTGTCAGGCTCTGCGCTGGGCATGGAGCCTGCTTAAGATTCTCTCTCTCCCTCTCCCTCCGTCTGTCCCCCACCCCGCGCTCACTTAAAAAAAAAAAAAAATTTAACATGGTAAAAACAATGACCCCAAAACATTTCCCTGTCTTACTCCCCGAGAGTGTGTGAAGAGGTCACTTTATGTGGCAAAAGGGGCTGTGCAGACATGAGTCAAGTTAAGGCCTCAAGGTGGGCCCATTCGCCCAGATCATTCTCCGGGATCATGGCCTAAATGAATCACACGGCCCTTAAAATTGGAGAACCTATGCAGGCGCGTGACTATGGAAGAACGGCCAGACAGGACTCATTGCTGTCCTTGAAGATGGAGGAAGGGGCCACAAGCCAAAGAATGGGGGTGGCCTCTAGGAGCTGGAAAGGCCATGTAAAAGAATTTGCCCCTAGCCTCCAAAAAGGAAGGCTCTGCCGACACGCCGATTGTTGTCCGTGTTGGCCTTCTGCAGACGTGTGTGTTGCCGCAGGCCGCCAAGTCTGCGGCGACTTGTTCCGGCAGCCACAGGGGACACAGGTAACGGGACGTGAGGATGGGAAGCCACCGGGCTCCCGCGCCCTGCTGACGGCGGGCTGAGACCCACACTCGTTCGAGAAAGCAGTTCAGCACTAAGAACGTTACAGACGGATCCTGGGGCCCGGCAACCCCACCCCGAGGCCCTGCCCAGGGAACAGAGCACCGACGTCCACAGGCCAGCCTGCGCGGGAAGGTGCAGAGGCGCGCCGTCTCCGAGGAGCCGGAAACTAGAAACGGCCCTCGACAGCCACGGGGCCTCCTGGGAGGAGCAGCCGGCCCACAGCCCGGCTCGCTCTCGGGGACCTGGCCCCTCCGGCCCAGCGCGGGCGGGGACTTCCTGCTGGGTGGCCCCGACCTGCTCAGGCCTGCGCCACCCTCTGAGCCGCCTCCCGCCAGACCCCCCTCCTCTTCCTCTCCTTCCAGAGATGTCCGACCTGCTCTGCCATCGAAGGCTTTCCCTGCCCTCTCCCTCCCCTCATCGCCAATAAATCTAACTCTGTCTCGGCATTCAACAAAAACCCCCATGTCATACGGGGGATGGACAAATAAACTGGTATATTCCTGCGGTGGGTCACCACTTGACACTGAAAATGAATCAGCTACTGACAACTCGTGACAGACGATCTCAGCATGATGAGGGCGAGCCCGACGCGGCAGAGTACGCACCGCGAAACACTCACAGGACCTTCGGGAACAACACTGGTCTATGGAAAAGTCCGAACGGGGGCTGCCTCTGGAGGAAGGGGGACGTCCCTGGAAAGCCACGCGCAGGGACTTTCTGGAGTCACAGAGATGCTCCGTGTCATCCCTTGGAGAGTGGGAACACAGCTACGCAACAATTGTCAGAACTCATCAACTTATGCACAGAAGACCCGTGTGTCTTATTACAGGTAAGTTGTATCTCAATGAAATTAATTTTTTAAAACGCAAACACAAAATACATACACAAAACCGCTACCGCACCACCATTCTCTTCACCTGACCTCGCCCTAGTTCTCTGTCACGGCACTTACGCCCTGGCTGTCCGGGTAAGCTCCTTGTCCTTTCTGTCTGCTCCTAATAGGGTATCGTCTCTACAAGGGCAGAGACCTCTGTCTCTGCGGCTCCCTGACACCCCAGGCACGTGCCGGGGCCCAGCGGCCACTCCGTCCGTATTTGCTGAATAAATTTAAGAACAGCATCATTCTGCTTCCTGAAGCACTTCCCAAAGCACACTTCAGTTGGGTCTCGTAACCACATGAGGCAGATGCTGGACATTCGCCTGAGAAACAAAGCAATGGGAACAGAACTCGCTCAGGGTCTGACTGAGTAGAGAGCGGGCCAAGCATCCGGTCTGACTTCCAGGCACTGAACCCAGTAGAACCGAACACTCCCTCTGTGCCTCGTGGGAAAGGAGAGCATCGTGTAAGCGTGCGGTCTGGAGAGGACACACACAGACCCACGACCCGCTCAGGAGGACATGGCCAGCGCTGAGCACACAGCTGGGAGACACAGGGAAGGACGACATAAGGGTGCAGGAAGAGCTTCCTGGAAGAAGTGGTGCCCAAGTGGAGTCTCAGAAAGATTCTAAAACTAAATCAATAAGCAAAACAGCAAGGCATTTTCTGGCAGAGGGACCGACACGAGCAAAGGCGAGGTGTGGCAAGGGAATTTGGAAAAACCAGCCGTTCGCTGTGAGGCACGTAGAAAGACATGGGGGCTATAGGAGATGAGGCTGGAGAAACAGGGGAAGAGTCCAGACCTCAGTGGCCACTGTGTGCCAAGGTCCAAAGCCCATGATGGAAGGGACATTTACAAGAGCTCGTATCTCAAATCCCCCAAGCGCTCTGGTGGGAGAAAGGGGTGGGAGGAAAGACCCTCCCGGCCTCGGCAGCGGCCCCACTCACCCAGATAGAACCGCAGGAAGGGGGACGGCGTCATGTTCTTAAACATCATGATCTGCACCCAAGGGTTCCTGTACTGGATCTGAGGTATGTTGAAAAACACAAACTTCCTGCAAAAGGGAGGAAATGAAACCTGTGAAACGGAGTTAACTTGAAACGCTGTGCACCTGTGTATTTTTTGAGGGAGACAGTCCAGAACTTTCATCCAATTCTCAGGAGACCCTGCCCCACAAAAAGGCTGAGAAAAGCAGGAATGTATCAGTATATTCTCTGAACAGTGGGTGTCAGGACTTGTGGCTTGTTATTTGAGGGAAGACATCTGCATCCCTACCTTACACCGCACACTAACCTAAAACTCACTGAGCAGAAGAATAAATGTAAACATAAAACTATGAAATGTCCCAGATCTTGGGTGCTGATTAGACGCGTATATTCATTGCTAAGCAGAAGCTCATCAAGCTGTATACTTCATGTAAATTGTACCATAATTTAAAAATAAATGAAAGCAAACATGGAAAATATGTTCGCAATCTAAGAGGGAGTCCTTTAAACTTAGGTTTAAAACACAGATAAATAGGACCACCTTAAAACTTTTATATGGCCAAATTTACCAGAAACAAAATCAACATCTGCCAAACCAAAAGAAAAATGTTTGTAAACAAGAGTCAGACGTTTAACCAAATGAGCCAAGTATTAAAATACTTGAACTGCACGGGGCGCCTGGGTGGCGCAGTCTTAAGCGGCTGCCTTCGGCTCAGGGCGTGATCCCAACGTTCCGGGATCGAGCCCCACGTCGGGCTCCTCCGCTGGGAGCCTGCTTCCTCTCCCACTCCCCCTGCTTGTGTTCCCTCTCTGGCTGGCTGTCTCTCTCTGTCAAATAAATAAATAAAATCTTTAAATTAAAAAGAAAAGATTTAAAATACTTGAACTGCAAGTATAAGGCCTGAAGGCCTATTCTGATAGACTGATCATTTAAAAAACCAGAGATTTCTATAAAAATCTGTATTTCTGGCTTCCTGACAAGTCAGAAACTCTCCATGGGGCCCACATGGCTAAGCCGCAGCCAAGCAGTGCACGGCCCCTTGTGACAGGGCACATTTTCCCAATCTGAGGGGCCCCTGCAGACTGCCGCCCTCCTTCCTGGTACTGCCCCACCCCTGCTGACTCCTAGCATGGATGGATGGGATGCACAGTGAGTCACGAAGGAGTATCTGGGTGCCCGTTCACCCCTAGAACCAGGTATTCCGGAAGCCATCAGCCCACCTGATCCCATGCAAGCAGGTACAAGTTTTTGGCTTCACCTGTGGACAACAAATGGCTAGGAGGTAGCTTCCGGCTATCCTGAACAACTGTGCAGCAAAGGCCCCTCACCATGGGGGGCCATACCCTACTGGGAGCACTTCCCCTGTCCCATTTTGATCCACCCCATACACCCAGTCCCGAAGCTTCCGAAGGACAAGACTGTCCTCTTGGGCACTGTTGAATTCCCAGCTCACAGCATGGGGCCAAGCATTCAGTAGGCACTCAGTAAATTTATACTTAATACCTAAAAAGCCCGAAGCACCGCTACTGCCTCAAGGTTCAAGTCAAACATTTCTTTTCTAAGCTTCCATTTAAGGAGTTCTCACTCTTCCAGCCTGAAAAATCACCTCAAGGAGTTTAAAGGCGGGGGGGGGGGGGGGGGGGGGGGGGGGG
>NW_024423786.1:5155066-5219014 GCF_017311325.1 Ursus maritimus
CCTGGGGCTACACAGCTGACATAATCAAATATGAGGGTGGCGAGAAGCCGCTCGCAGCTACGGCCCACAACCACTCACTAGCCAGCGTGGCAGCGTGGGCAAGCAAGTTCCCTAACATCTCTGTGCGTTTCTGCATCCCTAGAACAGGGATAACCACGGGGCTTCCGTAAACATCACAGGAGACGATGCGTGGCTAACATTCAGAACCACGCTGCGCACAGAAGGGCTCAGTAAGTGCTAGCAGCTGTTACTTCTTTCAGTACATCCCCACAGCGGCTCTGGACATAGGTGTCCTGCCAGTCTGGGACAAGGAGAAGGCGCAACTCGCCCAAAACCGAGCTGTTAGAGCTGGGACCTAAACAGGGTCTGTGGCCTCTGGGCCCGGCTCCATTCAGAGCAGAACGTGCGCCGCTGCTCCGCACCGCTCGCCTGCCAGGCACAGGCGTTAAGGAGGCTCCGGCCTCCCCGGGTTAGCCTAGTCCTCCACCGGGGAGGCAGGGTGGGGAGTAGGGGCCCTTGTCGTCCCTCCCCGACCTCAGTCCCGACTGCAGCTGGCACGCGTGGCCCTGCTGTCCTCTTCTCGCTGTGGAACCTGGAGCAAGCTGCTTGCTCCTCAGTCTCCTCGTCTGTAAAATGGGACCAACGGCACCCAGCTGAGGAGGCCAGCCTCGGGATTAAGTGGCACCCAGAGCCGCTCCAGGTCTCAGAGTCACTAGCGCGTCATTACAGTGAGCAGGGTACGTCCGCGCGGCCTGGGGGCGGCCTCGAAGGGCTCCGACTGACCTGGCGCCCTCGCCCAGCTCCCCGTGCGTGTTGTAGTTCACCGTCATGACCTTCACTGAGTCCTTAAACACCACGTCCCCCTGGCCCAAGTACTGGAGGGTGCGGCGGATCGGGAAGCAGCCCTTCATGGGCATGGCGGCGGAGGGGTCGGGCCGCGGGCTTCGCAGCGAGGAGACACCCAAGGCGGCATACGCTACCGGCCCCGCGGACCTCACACAGCTTCGCCTCCTCGCTGGTTTCCACTTCCCGCGCAGACGCATCGGAGACGCCTCCCGGCGGGCAGCGCGCACACGCCGCGGAGCAGCTTGGAACTTGTAGTCCTGGCTAGAGTTGGCTTAGGGTTTGGGGCGGGGATCCGGCTTGTACCTCTTCGCTTTAGAACACCCTCCTGGAACGTTTGCTTTTCACACTGTAAATTAGCCTCTCCCCACCCCCACCCCGCAAGGGAAAATATTCTTAAACAGGCTCAAACTCAGTCAGACAACAGAATTACAGTTGGAAATAAATCAGGAGAGCTGCGTTCAGATGCTTGCTCTTCAATCTCAAATAAGTCAGCTTTTCTCTCTCAACTTCTCCAAACTCAAAATGAAGTGTTCCAGGTGCTCAATTTCTAACATTTACTACAAAAACTGATTTGCAAAAGGGGAAAAAAAAAA
Source organism: Ursus maritimus (assembly GCF_017311325.1). Classification (NCBI taxonomy): domain Eukaryota; kingdom Metazoa; phylum Chordata; class Mammalia; order Carnivora; family Ursidae; genus Ursus; species Ursus maritimus. The sequence goes on from NW_024423786.1 coordinate 5,156,506, forward strand.
AGGCGAGTTTGGAAACACCCCTTCCTTGTTCACCCACTTAACAGCTCTGGACCACAATTTGTTCATAAGCAAAAGGAGGATGAGATGCATTTCTGAAGTAGGCTTACTGATCCGAGAAAGTTTTTACTTCTCCTTCACTTTTGAAGGATAATTTTGCCAGATATAGAATTCTAGGTGGATGGGGGTTTTCTTTGAATACTTTAGACGTTTTACTCCACTCTTCTTGCATGTACCTGAGGAGTAGTCAGCTAGAATTCTTTGTTCTCTCTGTAAGATGTTTTCTTCCGGCTTCTTTCAAGATTTTGTCTTTGGTGTGTGCCGTTTGAATAGATATACCTACATACAGACGGGGTGTCTGGGTGGCGGGGAAGGTTAAGCCTCAGCCTCTTGGTTTCGGCTGAGGTCACGATCTCAGGGGCCTGAGATCCAGCCCTGAGTGGGGCTTGCTGCTCAGCGGGGAGGCTGCTTGAGATTCTCCCTCTTCCCTTGCCCCTCACCCCCACACTTTCTCTCAAATAAATAAATCTTTTTTTAAATAAAGATTTTATTTATTTACTTGACAGAGGGAGAGACAGTGAGAGAGGGAGCACAAGCAGGGGGAGTGGGAGCGGGAGAAGCAGGCTTCCCACCGAGCAGGGAACTGGATGTGGGGCTGGATTGGAGGACGCTGGGATCATGACCTGAGCCAAAGGCAGACACTTAACGACTGAGCCAGCCAGGAGCACCCCCCCTTTTTTTTAAGATTTTATTTTTGAGTAATCTCTATACCCAATGTGGGGCTGAAACTCCCAACCCCAAGACCAAGAGTCACATCGTCCACTGACTGAGCTAGCCAGGTGCTCCCTGGAGCATCTTTTGTGATAATATCTGGGTTTTGTCCCTGTTCCTGAAATAGCTCTGGAGAGATAAAGATGAAAGGAGCATCTTTCGTTATCATAATAAGCCCCTTTTAACGACAAAGTTAATGCAAATGAGGGGGCTTTTGGAAACCCCCTAAGGATGGGGATTGGTTGCCACAGATGGTTAGTTGGAATTTTCAGCCCCAGCCCCCTAACCTCTGACCTCTGGGGAGGGGAAAGGGGCTGGAAGTTGAGTTAATCACTAATGGCCAATAGTTTTAATCAACCATGCCTATGTAATGAAGCCTCCATTAAAAAATACCCCAAACAAAGGGGTTGGGAGCTTCTAGGAGGATGAACACATCAGTGATAGTGCAGGGAGAGTGGTGTGCCCACAGGGCATGGAAGCTCTATGCCCCTTATTCCGTATCTTGCCCTATGCATCTCTTCCATCTGGTTGTTCCTAAATCGTATTCTTTTGTAATTAACCAGTAATCTAGCAAGCCATTATTGCAAATTATCAAACTCAAGGAGAGGCTTGTGGGAACCCTGACTTATAGCCTGTCAGCTAGAAGTACCAGAGTCTTACACTTGTCATTGGTATCTGAAGTAGGGGGCAGTCTTGTGGGGCTGAGCCCTTAATGTGTGGGTTCAGATGCTAACTCCAGATACATAGTGTCAGAAAAGAGTTGAATTTGGAGGATACCCAGCTGGTGTCAAAAGATTGGTTGGTGTGGGAACCCCCCAAAAAAACACATTTAGTGTCAATGTGTGTGAGTTGGGGCACCTGGGTGGTGCAGTTAAGCACCCCACTCTTGGTTTCAGCTCAGGTCGTGATCTCAGGGTTGTGAGATCGAGCCCCACATCGGGCTCCATGCTCAGTGCAGAGTCTGCTTAAGACTCCCTCTTCCTCTCCCTCACCCCCCTAAAATAAATAAATCTTTAAAAAGTTGAGTCATGGAATGCATAGAAAAACAAATTTTCTTTTACCTTTCCCCCACTTAGATGAGATGGAAAGGCTAGAGGGGGTGGGAGTGGGAGAAGTGCCCTTCCCTGGGTAGGATTAGACTCTGGTACAGTCTTTTCCCCTGAGGAATGCTCAAGAGTTTATTTTTCAAAGATTACCCTTCCCCTTCCCCTGCCAGAGCCACAAGGGAATCTTTCTCAGCAATTAGCTATGGAAACCAGGTGAGGTTCCTGGAGGTAAAACTGTAAAGGTGGGTGGTGTCCCTTTGGCTGTGGCCCCCGAGAGTTCCTTACTCCCATGCTAGTCCATGCTCAGCCTCCCACATTGCATCAGTGTCCCTACCAGCTGTGGCTCCAGTGGCTTCTGCTCCAGGTGATTCTCCAGATTTCAGGGCAGCAGTTTGCCCTGCACTCAGCTCTCTGATGCGTCCAAGGAGAGTCACTGATTTTGTTTGTCCAGCTTTCTCTCGTTGTAAGGGCAGGAGTGACAACTTCAAAACTCCTTGTGTGCCTGAGCTGAAACCAGAAGTCCTGTCTGAAGTGGAGTGTTTATTTCCCCTTTTCTGAAGTATTTTAAAAACTCTACTGGGCTGCTGAAGAGTTTCAGGAAGAAGAGGTTTTGGTCTTCAAGTCCACAGAAGGCACTTCCTATGGATGAAATGTCCCTTCCCACATTAGAAACATGAATGTCCATATACAACACAGGCCACAGGGCTTGGGCACGCCCACTGTGCCTGACACACGTGGAAGCCTTCTTGCTACTTAGGGCAAAGTGACTCACGCAGCCCAGGCTTTAAATCCTTATTCTACCACTGACTGGCTGTGTGACCCCCCTGCCAGGCTAACCTCTCTCAACCTGTTTATCTGCCAGATAAATACCTGAGTAACTACCGCACAGTACCTGGCACACATGGCAGCCGTAAGGTTCCTCAACCTCTCTGAGCCTCAGTTTCTTCTAGCATGAAATGAGGTTGAGAGGATTGTAAAAGGTCTTGCACTATTCTTGTGTGAAACGATTCATTTGATCAACACTGCAGGAATGACTGGGGATAAGGGCGGAAGTGGAGCCCACATTTACCCCATTAAGAGCCCACTGACCTTTTGTCCAGAGGCCTTAACCACACAGTTAACATAGGAGCTGGGGCTGTCTTCAGATATTCAGGTGATGATCAAGAAAGGGGCGGGGGCAGAGAGGTTATCTGGCAATTCTCACTTCCAACACACGTGCACATACACACACATACACCCAACTAACATCTGTTAGTTTATTTTTTTAAAAAGGTTCCAATACAAGGCCCCAGAGTAGTGCATGCAAACAATGACCCTCACGCCGCCATTGTCGATGGCCAGTACAATCTGCTACCACAGTCTGTGACCTGGTGAAGAGACCAGCTTCTCTCTTCGAGTACCAAGGCCCAATTATGCCAACGCGTGTCCAACCTCCCACCTGGCTGACGACGACTCAGAAGTACACTCTGTATCCGAACAGCGAAGACACATTGAGCTGCAAGTACGATGAGTAAGTGTCCTTAGTGTATTAGACATGGAAAAATACAAACAAGGCGTGAAAAAGAAAAGCCAATTTCGTTTGATTCCTGAATTCCCAGAGTCTCTTCCACACATGACCTAGATCTAGGGAGCTCTGCCAACGCCGCATCAAGAACTTGCTCGTTTTCTCATGAGATGGAGCTGTTTGCCTTGAAGGACTGCAGGAAGGATGAAATATTCACATGAGGTAAGCACTGGACGCTGTGGTTGCAATTCATAGGCCATCTTTACCTACCTGACGAAAACCCATCTCTGTAAATCCAACTTTGTGCCTGTGTGAATTCTGGGAAACGTTAGGGATAGAGAATTCTAATTTTGGTCAGGTCTATGATTGTAGAATATAGCCATGGAAGAATTAAATGGAAGAATTCATGGAAGAATACACCCACAAAGAATTCGATCACATCAGAAGGTTTTAGTTTGGTTTAGTATATTCAGTGTTTTTTTCCCTTAAGTTTAAAAATAATGTTTCTTATATGTGTGGTTCTTAATGCTCTTAGTTACTTACAGATTGCTACCTGGGTTGATTTCAGGAAAAGGGTATGTTCAGTCAACTAGTCTGAATTGAAATCACTAGCTAACAAAGAGATATACTCTCATAAGTAATTAGGATGGAAAGCAGCATTTAGCTTCCGGAACGACCTGCTTTTTGGCGCAGAGTGTCGTCCTCTCCAATCAGAGAGCAATGACAGACTAGCAGTAGGAAGCATGCCAGCCAGCCATGAGACCCGCCATAACGACAGCAGGAAGGGCAGGAGAAGGAAGAAAGATCCTGTACCGGCAACACTTTGGATACCTGGTTGCCAACTTCCCAACCACAACGATCAGCAAGGCTGGGAACTTGGCTGACATCAGTAATCCACTCATATTACTTTGTGAACAGAACCCCAACATGAAGGGTCCTCCACACACCCTCCACCCACAACCCATTCCCGCACCCTATGCAGGATCTTTTCATCCACCCCAAAGATCCAACAGATGCCAAAGAAATGTGAATAGTGTCAACACAAATACAGACTACCTTTACACCACAGTTCTTCAAACATTCTCAAGACCAACAGGGGTCTTCCCAGAAGGTAACAAATGGATCTCAGCTCTCACACCGGTGATCAGCGAAAGTACGACCCATATAGTTAGTTAAGGGGTATAAAGTGACTAGTGGTCAGTTATTGTTCTTTAATCAAAAAGCATAATTGCAGGAACTCTACCTAGAGCTGAGCACACTTGAGTATCATGATGTCAGACACCAGTTAAGGATTATGTAAACCAAAGCACCAGAGCTAAATTAACAATTTCCCTTTTTGCCCTTAATTGATGAAGAGTTCAAGTACTGTGGTGCTACTGGAATGATCCTGGGTTGTGCCTCTTCAAACACTTCCATTTCCTAATACTAAACATTGGTAGGAAAATACCTCACTGATGCCCCAGGTTAGGACAGGATGAGCCAAAAGGGAAGAAGGCTGATCAACTAGCCCTGAAAATCATTTTAACTTATCTTCTGACTCAGGGAAGCTTCCACTGTCCTGGCAATGTTCCACAAAAGCTTCCCGATTACCAATCCTAAATTACAGACTGGGCCTTCTGAAAAAGCCCAAGTCAGAGTAATTTCACAAAAGTTCTAGAGGAAGGTTTCTCCAGGGACAGACAATTGTTCCATCAGTCATTCAGAGCAACATTTGGGTAGACAGTCTTCTCCCAAATACTACTGCCTCCATCGACCAAAAAGTTCACCACTCCTATTTTCTACCCCTGCACTGAAGTTTAACTTCCTGAAAGAGACAAAAGAGGATTAAACTGACAGGGAAATGCCCTGGTAAAACATTACTCCCTGTCACCCCCTCTTAAAAAGAGGTGCTGGGCTCTCCTCGGTCTAAACTACTGCCTTCATGGCAATACCTCCCCCTTCTGCTGCACAGGTGGGATGTACCCGGCAGGGCAGAGGAAGCCCCAGGTGAAAAACCCACAGCTTAAGGGCGAGAGACTTCCGTCAGACCAGAGTAAGGTTTAAAGATACCCATCTTGTCTGTCTTGGCTAAAGAAAGTGCCCTATAATACTGCATAAAGACCAAAGACTAGGCAGGAGCAAATGGACCCACAAGGGCTGCCCAACAGAACTGCATTTAGTTATACTCAGTAATGAAAATTTAAAATCCCTTCTAAAGGGAAAAACCCAATTCAAAAAAACCAAAAAAATTAAAAAATTAAAAACCCAGGGAATACAGCAAATGAATGCTGATTCTTCCTGTTCTGGTTTCCACTTTATTACTCAACTGTAGTGGAAAAACTTCCAAGTGCACAGCACGGAACAGCAGACTGCCTGCCCTAACCTGTGTGCATCTTAGCTGCCCCCCTTCCTCCTTCCCCATCCGGCCCGCCAGCCCCGTCCTGCTCCACAGGCTCCTGCCAGGCCCTGGGCCCCCAGACGCCCTGCCCACAGTCAGTGGGGTCAGTCGGTGCCCCCCTTCTGTTTGGCCAGGGTACGCTTCAGCTCCCTCAGGTTCTCTGTCAGCACTTCCACCTCATCCAGGCGGCCACACTGCTTGGCATCAAAGATGTATGCCTTGATGTTATCAATCTGCTGGAGGAGGAGCTCCTCCTCTATGGGCTCCTCGCCCTCTGGCCCACTGTCACTGTCCATCTCAAAGGGGTTGGTACACGTGGCTTCATCAAAGGGGTTGCCAGGAACAGGAGGGCTTGAGGGCCTCTGGTGGGGATGCTCGTCTTCCTCATCGAAGGGGTTGGGTGCTGGAGTGTCTGGGTTAGTGAAGGGATTCCCTGCTACAGCCTCCTCTTCTTCTTCCTCAAAAGGATTGTATTCTTTGAGGATGCAAGCTGAAGGGCCAAAGGAAGGCTCTGCAGCAGGAGGGCTGGTAGTGCCTTCTGCTGTGGGGCTGGAGGGGTCTTCTTCATCGAAGGGGTTTAGGGAGGCCGGCTCATTTTGCTGTGACATGATGCTCTGGGGGAAAGATTCCTGGCTGAGGGCTGGGGGCCCGGACCACACTCTGGCTGGCTCGAGAGCTGAGATGGGCGAAGGGGTCTCCGCAGCCGCACTGCTCTGAACTGAGGAAGAGCCTAGATCCAAAGCATAAGCAAGGTGGGTACGAGGCTCCCTGCTAGGCTCCAGCTGAAAAGGCCTGATTTCTCGGAAGTCCAGGGACCGAGTCCGTGTATGTAGGGACGCGGCCCGGAACTGCTCCCTCTCTCGTTCCCACTCCCGTTCACAAAGCCTCTGCAGCTGCTCCCGCTGCAGGTCCTCCTCCTCGGCCTGCCTCCGGGACAGCTCAATGGCCTTCTCCGTCTGCTGCTGGTCATACTCGTCCTGCAACTGCCGCAGGTTCTCCTGCAGCGTGCGCACTTCATCCGCCCGCCCGGCAGCCTTGGCCTGCCTGATAAATGACGTGATGTTGTGGATCTGCTGCAGGAGCGGGTCCGAGTCTTCGCTCTGCCCCTGGCTTCCTGACAGCGGGAGCCAGCCCTCAGCCTTTCTCAGGGGGGCAGGGCCCCCTCGAAGGGGAATCACCTCCCCATTGGCCGCACGAGACGCCAGGTCACTCCGCCTTTCCTCAGACCGTCGCTGGGATTCCAGAACAACCTGGGGAGGAAGAAACACAGTCACCAAGCCAACAGCAGCCACACCATCAGCCACCCCTGCAGTCCCGGGGTCCCTGTGCTGATGAGATCCAATGCCACCTCAAGACTAAGGTGCCCTCCAACTGCTAAGTCAAATCCCGCATTTTGTTTTTCAGGGCAGAGAAGGGACAGAGCCTGATTTCCAAAAATAAATTAATGACAGTAAGTTAAGAGAGAAGATTTTCTCCATCTTAGATTCACTGGCCGTATGCTAGGCCTAAATCTCTGAGGTCTAGGGTCACTCATCTACACCAGAATCTCACACAATATCAAACGCACACATTCTTTTGTTTAGTATTGCAGATTCCAAAGCATTCTACGAAGAGCTCCCTGGCGTCTGGGTGCTCTGCAACCTGCGCTACAGGGAGACCTGGCAGCCTCCATGGTATTCTGGATGAAAGAAAATCAGCAGAATCTCTGAAAGACAAAGAGGTCTGACCTGGGAAGAAAAACAACTATTCTGAGTCTACAGAGGAAAGGCCGGAAAAGAACAGAAGACAGACGCAAACTGGACAGCAGTGAGAAGCTCTGATTTAACACGACCTCACAGACGACCGCTTGGGAGCCTGGGGCGGCCTCTGCGCTCAAGAGGCCACCAGCATCCCTGTGTTTCACTCACCTGTCTCTCCAGGATCCTCTTCTTCTCCATCTCCTGCTTCCTTTTCCTTTTTAGTTCCTCAAACTGTTCTCTGGTTGGCAGTGACATCAAACCCAGCAACTTTTCCTGCAGGGAGTCACGGACAATTTTGTATTTAAATCCTTTCAGGAAGAAAATGAGCCCAATGAAATCCATTTGTAAGATTCCATCCAAGTCCCATGCCCCCGCTACCCCTTCCCTGCTCTACATTTCTCCACAGCACTTCTCACCAACTTATAAACTATCTATTGTACTTGCTTCTCATCTACCTCCCTCCAGAAAAAAAGCTTTATGAGAACAGGAATGTCTTTTTGCTTGTAGTAGGACACGCAGCACCTAGCACATTGCCTGGTACACAGTAGGCACTCACCGAGTGACTGCTGAATACAGCACTAGTCAAAAGGAGAAGGGGCCTAATTCTCTGAAATACGGTGTTGGAAAACTAACCCAACAGGGCTCGGTCATTAAGCCCCACAGATGTTCACTGTGGCTCTCCCAAGGGGTGTTCTAGGCAGAAGCAACTCAGCTCTAACCAGCCAGGGTTAGTCCACCCGTGAACAATCAGCTGTTCCCTCCCAAGCAGTGGCCCACGAAGAGTCCCTTAGGAGCTTATACTGAAGAAGAAATGGCAGGTAACAGCATGTCCGTCAGGCTGTACTCACACTAGCAAAAAGCAGGAATCTATCGGATGCCCAGTGAAAGGGGAATAATTAAAGGATGGTCGTATTCTACAGCCATTCAAACAGAAACTGGTTAAACAAACACTATGTAAGAAGTGCTTTATGATATAAAATTCAGTGTTAAAAAGAAAAGACATAAATTTGCAAATATGCACTAATCATAACTAGTTTGTATAACAAATACAAATGAAAAAAAGAGGAAAATATACTAGAATGATGTGTGATAGTATTGGGGACATAGGATTAAGAAGTTTTACTTTTCTCTATAATCCAGATTTCTCTCTAAATGTGGCATAACTATATTCACAATTTTAAAAAGTAACAGATGTACAAATAAAGAACAAATCATTGGCATGGTCTGCCTTCTGAGAGGCAGGAAAGCAGGGGAGGCAAGTGAGCTATTTCGGCCACCACAGGATGGCTTTACCTGCACAAACAGTGTAGCTGAGTATCTCACCATCCTCTGCAGCCGCACGGTGTTTGGATGTGGCGGAGGGTCCTGGTTCAAGCCTAAGGTTAAGATCTTCTTACTGAATTGGAACAAAAACAGCAATGTAACAGGTGCAGCCAGCCCCAGAAACAAGGCTGAAATCTCCGAGTTGCCAGGCTTTTGTGCCAGGACCATCCGTGGAGAAGCGGGTTAAAGCTCCACAGAATGTCCTTGAAGGCGAAGCCCATTCCTTACCCTCTCGCTGTATTCAAGGCCCCTGACACAGCACAGGGTGTCTAACCAACACTCTGCCATCGAGGAACTGACCACATATGCAGGGCCAACTTCACGGGTGAGTGACCTGTGCCTGGTTTAATATTCTGGTGTCACTGTCTTAAAATTCTTTTTTTTTTTTTTTTTTTTAAATGGGAGCAGGGCCTAGGGGGCCAGTGAGGGACCTGCTGGGCCCCTGGAGTGGGCTGAGGTGGGGGAGGCAGGAAGAAACTGGCTTTGCCAGGCTGGTACACAAGCAGAAACTGGGCCAGGGGGTTTGTGGACAGTGCTGGGGGCAACACTGGGCAGCAGGAGGTCGTTGCCACTCCAAGACCCGTGTCTTAAAATTCTTAGTAATCCTGACCAGGGACTTGCCTTTTCATTTTGCACTGGGTCCCACAAATTACATAGTCAGTCCTGCATGGACAGATGGACAAGGCTTCCTCATCTCAGCTGTCCCACTGAATCACTACACTTTCTACTCCTCAGAGGGCTGACTTAACCCCAACAGCCAGTGCATGGTTAAAAAGCGGCTGCTGACTTGAAGAAAGAGTCGGGTTTCTACGCTGCCGCACCACTTCGCTAGCTGTGTTGCATCTTCTCACCTGCAAAGTAAGGGTATTAATCCCGACCACACTGGCTGACTTTGGTTGATAAATGAGATGGGGATACAACCAATGGCTGGTACAAAGATGGTGTCAATAATCAGCTGCTGTTTAATAATAACGAACCTTAGAAATCTTAACCAAGTTACTGAGACGTGTTGAGTGCCAGAGCCGGCACCCACCTCAGCCTGCTCCTCACACATAACTCCCTGTCACTAGGACTCTGGGTAAAGTCGGGCCTGCCAGCTGCCCACCCCCTCACTGAAACAGCACCTCCTCCACGCAAGGCAGCAAGTCAGACATCACCTCACAGGCCTTACCTTAAAGCATCTATGAGCTCGTACACTTTCTGCACTTCCACTCGAAGGTCACCGGCATGTTCCAGACTATAGGTTGTCTCCCCAGCACTAAGGAAAAATCACGGAAATGTTTGATTCAAGTTTCACCGTGCTGACTGGAGAGTGGTGTGAAAAAGGGCTCTGAAGGTTTAGGGTCTTACCAAGGGCGACACGGCTAATTCTCTCCAAGTGGAATTATTTCACACTCTTGTATATAATGTAGGGCTCATTCCTTTTCTAAACGTAAGTGCTAATTAACTGGAAGCTGCTTTTAATTTGCAGATGCCACAGGAACAGATGTGTGCCTCAGCCTTTAAGGACTAGCTCATCACCAAAATAAATGCAAATGAATCTACTTCAGCTCACTCTCCCTGAACAATTTCACTATACCTAGTAAGGCATATGAAGCGGTTTACGAAATAAGCTGGTTACCCTGCATCCGAGGAGAAAGCAGCTGGCTTTTCTCCCTCAAAGACTACCCCAGGGAGAACAGGAACAACGAGAACGCTGACCAAGGAATCCCCAACACCTAGCGATCCCCAGCACGGCATTATATCGATCGCCACGTGCTCCCAAGCCTCATGGACAATTGCTCCCTCCACGAGAAAAGCACTATGACACCAAATTAAGCAGGGAGGAGACAGGGGATAACTGCCCCGGGGTGGAGCAGGGGACTGCAGCGAAGGCCAGAGGCGGCTTCGCGCCACTTAACTCCGAGGAACAGCAGTTATTGTGTGATCTTAGAACTGTTCCTTTACAAGTGTGTCACCCATCAGGCCTGCAATGCAAGTGCACTGACGATGGCTTATCGTTTCTATCCGCGGTAACCAGCACATGCCCAAGCCTCGTCAGTCCTCCCTGAAGAGAAAGCCACTTCAGAAGACCTTGCAGCTGTTAATGCAGCCTCAGCAACGGCCACTCGGCTCCCTTCCTGAGGCAGCAGCAATTTAAGTTAAATAAGCAGGAAGGACTGCTGCGCTGACCTGGTTTCCTGTCTGCAAGACAGCCCTAGCTGGAAAAACCTTGGTGTGTGCCGTAACTGGAGGATCCAATAGGTGGTGTCATCATCTCAAACTGCATAGTTGGCAAGAACATCAGACCAGAACTGGGAATGCTTGCACTTTGTCTTGGTATCTCCAAGTCACATGGAAAATAACAAGGCTGGCTCAAATCTGAAAGCACCCCTCCCCTGCCCTCCCTGCCCTCCCGGTCTCAGTCACGTCAACCAAATGTATTTCCCACAGAGCACCTATCACGTCTACAGTTATCTTGCTCATGATTTGTTCACTTGGTTATGGCCTGTGCCCCCAGGTAATGAAGCTCCAGGGCCGCAGCCACAGTCTTCACCGCTCATAGCTACAGCCCCAGGACCTAAAATAGTACTTGGCACATAACTAGTGTTCAATAAATATCCACCGAATGAATGAGGAAGTAAAATGCGCTTAAAGCCCTTTAGAGCCAGTCTTTGGAGAACGAGTCGGAGTTAGGCATCTGGAAATGTACTCAGCAATGGTAGTTTCCCAGCTGGATGGGGAGGCCCCGTGACCCACAGCTGCATCTGAGGCACAAAGCAACAAAAACAGGCTCGGGGAAGGAGCCCCCTGGGTAACGAGGTCATGAGGGAAAGTTGAATGCCAGCTCAGACTGCCAGGAACACAGTTCTCCTTGCTGACATCCAGGAAGAAGATAGTCCTGCTCTAATTTCAAACCAATGGGCAAAGATGGGAGGAGGGGTGTTGATTCCAGTAAGTTCCAGGTAGGAAAAGGGCATGAGACAGGTGCTCCAACCCAAGGATTCTCCATTTAGGGGAGGTAGATATCAGAATCACTTGAGCTGCTTCTCCCAACCTACTCACAGGGAGGCTATATGCTCCACTGATTGAAATTATTGCTCAGGGAACTGCAGGTAGAAAAGAAAATGTGTCCTTTCCTCCTGTTCTTCAGAACCAGTGCTCTTGGAATGAAAAAGAGGAAGAATGGGGTACAGAAGGAGCAAATATAAGGGAAGAGAGGCCCTAGGACCGTGGTGGCTGAGAGAGCTGGAGAAACAGGGCATCCTCCCCTTCTACTGTCTGCTGCTAGGGGCTGCAGACACCCAGTTGCTAGGACTGGAGGAAATGGGGGTGGTCTACAATGGTTTCCCTACCTCTTTTCTGTTCTCTTCCCACCTCCTTCCCCTCTCCACGGGCTGGCACACACTGGGGGAAGGAACAGGAACTGGAAGAAGAGCCCCAGAGCAAGAGTAGAGGCAGGGAGACATGCAAGAGAAGCGGTGTTTTAGCCACAAACCAACTGGGTTTATCTGTTCATATTTTGTAAGTCAGACATTTACAGGCTCGTAAGTAGAAAACTCCTTAAGGATCATATAAATGAAAAAGTTCATTTTCTTTTCATGTGAGATTCACACGACAGACTTAGAATGTGGTCACTGACACCATGAAGGAAAAGCCAAGCTTTGTGTTTTTTGTTTGTTTTTAAGTAGGCTCCATGCCCAACATGGGGCTTGAACTCACAGCCCTGAAACTGAGAGTCACATGCTCTACTGACTGAGCCAGCCAGGCACCCCAAGCTTTGTTTTGTGGAGACAATATAACACACTACCATGGTAAATGGGCAAATAAAAACACAGGTTTGTTCTAAACAAGGCACATTTAATTCCGCATGTATCACTACAAAGGGGGCAGGTGGGCAATGCAGGCTTAAGACAAAGGTAGGTAACCCTCACATAGAGAGCTCTGGATCCCATAACTGTTTTTCTGCAGGTCGGGAAAAGACTTGCTGCGATCTGATTCTGTGGTAGCACTTCAAATTCGAGCTCACCTATCACTAACCTGCAGGAGGAGCATTGCTCTTTTTTTTTTTCAATATTTTTTTTATTATATTATGTTAGTCACCATACAGTACATCCCTAGTTTTTGATGTAAAGTTGCATGATTCATTAGTTGCGTATAACACCCAGTGCACCATGCAATACGTGCCCTCCTTACTACCCATCACCAGCCTATCCCATCCCCCCCCCCCCGAAGCCCTCAGCTCTTAAGAGAGTGTCACCATATTTTTTCAGTAAAGGACCAGATAAAAAAGAGGCCAGACAGCCTCTGTCACAACTATTCAACTCTGCTGCTGCAGTTGTAGTCTGCAGTTACAATCAAACAAATGGGCATGGCTATGCACCAATACAATTTTATTCATTAAAAAAATGGCAATAATAAGTATTGGCAAGGATATGGAGAAACGGAAACACACGCACTGCTGGAGGAAATGCAACGCGGTGCAGTCATTTTGGAAAACAGTCTGGCAGTGCCTCAAAAAGCTTAAAACCTAGAGTTACCATATGACCCAGCAACTCCACACCGAGGTATAACCCAAAAGAAATAAAAATTATATGTCCACAAAAAAACTTCTACATGAATATTCACTGAAGCATTATTCATAATAGATAGAAGTGGAAAAACCCAAATGTTCATCAACGGACTAATGGGTACACAAAATGTGGTCTACCCATACAATGCGTTTGCCCGAGTGGAACGGAACGCTAACACGTGCCGCCGCAAGGGTGAATCTTGAAAACACTACACTGTGTGAAAGAAGCCAGACACAAAGGATCATGTATTTATATGAAATATCCCAAACAGGCAAATCCATAGACAGAAAGCAGCCCAGTGGTGGCCAGGGAGAGGGGAAATACGCAGTGACTACTAATGGGGGTGGGGTTTCCCTGGATGATAAAAATGGTTTGGAATTAAGATAGTGATGACGGTTGTATGACTCTGTGAAGAACCACTGACCTATACACATTAAAAGGGTGTGTAAATTATTAATTTTTTTTTGGTGTGTAAATTATATCTTAGTTAAAAAAAGAAACAGATGGGGGCGCCTGGGTGGCGCAGTCGTTAAGCGTCTGCCTTCGGCTCAGGGCGTGATCCCAGCGTTCTGGGATCGAGCCCCACATCGGGCTCATCCGCTGGGAGCCTGCTTCTTCCTCTCCCACTCCCCCTGCTTGTGTTCCCTCTCTCGCTGGCTGTCTCTGTCAAATAAATAAATAAATCTTAAAAANNCGGCAGACCCACGAGCCACACTGTCCTTGCTCACCTCCAGATGCCGCACTCGGCAGCGGTGCCTACTGTCTGAGGCCCTTCCCGAACCTCCCCCATCAGAACTGGGCTCCCTTGAACATGGCTACTGAGGACTGTAACACGTGCCACACAGAAATACAGACATGACAAAGATTCTCCACAGCTGGTCACAGAAGAAAAGCACAGCCAGAATTAAGATTTTCATTTTCAGCCCTGAGGAGCTGCGCTGAAGTGCCAACAAACAGTCATCACTGAATTAGAAAAACAGAGGACTAGCTTACTTTAATGATGCTGCCATCCTGATGTATTCAGGAGCTTTCTGGTCAACCTTCTCCATGCAAAGTCGTAATTTCTAAGAACAAAACAAAAGAGGTGAGCGGTGCTCTCAAGGTACAAGAGTTATGCTGCATCAACAGTGATGTATTTAAAATGTACACTTTCCGGGGTGCCTGGCTGGCTCAGTCAGTAGAGCATGCGACCCTTAATCTCAGGGTTGTGAGTTCAAGCCCCACACTGGGTGTGGAGCCTACTTAAAAAAAAATTTTTTTTAATGCACAGATGGAAATATGCAGAGTGGTTTTTTGTTTCTTTTTATTGTTGTTATCAATTTCCTGGTTTACAGACCGCCTTATAAGCAGTAAATCTTGCAGGAAGGAAAGAAAGTGAGGGCAGAACTTCTGACAGGATGTTTTTGCAGGGAGCAAGGCCTTCCAGGACACAAGCCAATGAGTTTACCAAGGCAGAGGAAAGGAATTGGTGGCTACATTCTTTCTCTGCCAGGTGATGGAAGCTACTCGCAAAAGGCATTGCCAGGGCTCACTTCAAAAATGAAGGAAGGAAAAAGCATGGTGGCTATTTACAAAAATGAGTTATCAGGTCATGAACTGCATACATAGGATGGCTGATGGCTACAGCTGCTGCTTAGGGCAGGGTTTCATTAACACCATTTCTAGTAGTCTAAGTATTCTTGTGGTGATTCCAGAAATGCAGCCATTATGAGCCACAGATCTGCTAACAGTGACCATTCAGTGATCAGCAAATATACAGATTGTAAGTCACCAACTTACAATGGTTAGACTTCATGATTTTTCAACTTTACAATGATGCAAAAGCGATAAGCATTCCGTAGAAACTCCTGGAACTTTGAATTTGGATCTTTCCCCAGACTAGCGACATGCAGTACAACACTCTCCCGTGATGCTGGGCAGTGGCAGCTCCAGGCCAACCACGTGATCACAGGATCAGCCACTGATCCCCTCACAACCATCCTGTGCTCATACAACTTTCTGTTTATCACTTTCAGCACAGTATCCAGTAAGTTACGTGATACACTCAGCACTTTATTATCAAACAGATTTGTGTTAGAGGATTTTGCCCCACTGCAGGCTCACGTCAGTGTTCCCAGCACAGTTAGGGTAGGCCAGGCTACGACCCTATGGTGTTCGGTATGTTTGGTGTATTAAAGGCGCTTTTGATTTAACAATATTTTCAACTCGAGATGGCTTTATCAGGACGTAGTCCCGCTGTAAGTGGACGAAGGCCTGGGCGCTCTTCTGCTCAGGGTTCTACACGGGCTACTACCTCCACCAGGCTGATCTCCCCTTCCCATCTCCCGTCCCCTGCCTATGAAACCTCCACCTGGCTAATGCTTCTCAGGCTGCAAGTACCCCCCGCCCCGGCCCGGCCATTGGGAGACTGAGGCTGACTCACTCCCCGTCTGACTCTGAATCCCATTTTTGCGTGACACTATGTTCCTCTCGAAGTGTGCATCTACTGAATGCGCTCTGGGGCTGCGGGTGGTAACGACAGCTGAGGCATTTGAATGGACTTAGGGAAGCTCTATGCCACGGGCAGTCACTCAAACCTGGAAAGCCTGAAGCTCCCGAGTTTCCCAGGACTTTTCTGGCCCACTGTTCATACCTGCTCCACCCTCACTACCCCTCACCCGCAAATCCTGTCCACACCGCATGGCAACCATCCTTCCTCCTCTTGCCCCTGGGCCACCAAAGTCTCCAACCTCCTGCTTTCAAGCGGGCAAGGAGGGGTGAGGGAACAAGGTTGTTGCAACACACCCAGGATGACTGTGAATCACCTAGGGCCCTAGCGGGGAAACCATACCATGGCCCTTTAGCAGAAACTAAAAATGATTCAAAGGAGCAACTTCCCAAAGCATTCTCCAAAATATGCAGGCGTGTACATAATCAACAGCCAGATGTGCATCTCGAGTCAGACCCGGGACCACACACGCTGAGTCACCTCATAGAGCTTTACGATGTCGGGGGTGTGCTCCTTCTCGTCAATCTGCTGCTCTCTCTTGAGCAGCGTGTCCTTGCAGTGCGTGCAGCAGCGGATCCGGTCGTCATCCTTCTCATCCAGGACGGAGCTTACACTGCTCACGCTGCTGATACTGCCCCGGCGCGAGCCATGGACACTGTTGGGTGACTGGCTGGGGCTGGTGTGCGTGCTCAGGGAATCTTTGCTGGCACTGGTGAGCTTGTCTGTAAAGCACAGCACAGGACAGGCAGCAGTGAGCCCGCAGCCTCCAATCACCCCACCGCTCACAACAGAGGGGAAGCCACAGGTGCTGATGCAGGCTCTGTCTATGGGCAAGAAGCACCACACCTTTGCCCTCCTGGGGTCAGGCTCTGTGGTGGAGGGACTCCCACTGCCAGCCAGGAAAGAGCCAGCCAGCCTAGGAAGGTCTCTCTTTGAGGCTCTGAGGCCCATTCTTAACCTGACCCAACACAATCCACATTCTCCCCAGACTGTCCTGACAGACTTCCCCACTCCCAAACATCTCACTCCTACCGCTTCCAAAGCTCAGCTCAAATGGTACATCCTTCCGGAAGCCCTACTCTATTCCTTGAGGAAAAAACAACATGCCCTTCTTATCAGGTCCTACCATGTCACCCCGCTTGGAGGACTTTCCACTTTTCTCCCTGTATGACAGTTCTATGTATACCCAGAGCTGCTCTATGAATCTGTGACTCTGGGAGGGCAGGAACTGTCTTATTCATACTTGTACCCCAATATATCCAACAAGGATACCCCACAGCAGCTGCCCAGTAAATGTTAATTAGCCCAAGACAAGAAAGGTGAATAGTGCCTCAAAAGCATAGCTTATGAAGTCTCAGGTGAGACAGAAAGTCAGTCTCAGGGAGAAAGAGAAGGTATCAAGGTAATGTGTGCCTGCTGGATGTCAGAACTGGACAGAGGAAGCATCTGCTTCTGTTCCACGTTGTCCAGATGCTCCGTAGCCAACAGCACATGCAGAGTTAGCGGAACTCCCCAGGGTTGCAAAACCACCCCAAATGTTCCAGAATTGGCCCAAAGCCCAGACCATCTTTAGCAACTTTTAACCAGCCAAGACTCAAAGTTCTAGACCCTCTGGTTCCACCTAACCTTGCAGCCACCATCCCCATAATTCTCAAACACGTCCTCCACACTCCCCCAACTAGTCTATTTGTTCATCTACTAACCCTCCCCCGGGGCCCTTCCACAGCTTTGCTCCTGCTCTGCACTCTACCAGGAGCCCTCATGCCCTATCTCTGTGCAATCCTGGCTGTCTTTTAAGCTCTTCTCAAACATCACCTCCCAACCCTGGGCATCCATGCTCTTGATCCCTCCAGCACTCAGCATCTCTCGTATTATGATGCTACAGTCTGTTCTATATGACAATAAACTGTGACTTTTATCTCAAAGGAAAGGACTAGCCTGCTGCTCATTTTTAAAGATGCTCTCTTACAGTCTCCTCTCAAAGCCTCAGCTGCCACTTCCAAGCAGAGCTGACAATGATTTGGTCAGCTCTCCTGGTGTCTGATGCAACTTCCCTCATAGTACTTATCACTTTATAAAGCAATTATTTGTAAGTCTGTATCCTCTGCTAAATGCTAGACCCTTTGTGGGAAGGGACAATGCCTTATAAACCATAGGTGGGCAAACATGACCTGTAAACCAAGTCCAGCCTGCTTTTGTATGGCCCTTGAGCTAAATATGGTCTTTAAAAGGTTGTTTAAAACCTTTTTTAAAAGGTTTTAAAAAGGGTTTTTAAAAAACATTTTTAAAAGGTTGTTTAAAAAAAGAAGAAATGTCACAGAGACCATCTGTAGTCCACAAAGCTTAAAATATTTACCCTCTGATCTTTTACAGAAAAAGTCTGCCAGCCCTTGTTATTCACCACTGTATCCCTGGACCCTAGCATTGTGCCTAGCCTATAGCAGGTTTCATGGAATCAATAAATGAATGGATGAAGACCCCATGGGACATTCACTTAAAAACGTTCAAAAAATCACCCACTAGTGATCAGCAAACAAACTAGTCACAAGAAGATCAGGGTCCAGGGCCCCGCCTCCAAGTTACCTACTTGCAAAAGGGAGGCTGATGAGCTCCATACACTTCTTGCACATAATAGACCCGCAGAGGCGGCAGTGGTGGCGGCGGTTACGGATGCTGAACTTATTCCCACAGTCTGGACAGAAAGGGACATCCTGGTCGTTGACCCAAGGCACCACGGACTTTTCTATTGCTTTGGGAAGAACAAAACAAAAATCAAACAAACAGAAAAGCTAGCCATTTTAAAAAGAGGTTTGGTCAGGGAGAAAGATAAACAGAATGAATGTGAGCAAAATTCTAGAGTTACCTCGTATCTTAGCGGACTCAGTATTCGTTCTGTCAAATGCAGTGAGCTGACAAGAAGAAAACAGTGCCAAATGGAATTAAACGGGTGATGTACATACTTTCCACAGGCAAGAGGCATTAAGCAGGAATTCACACATCTTCATTTCTCAAGTCTCATCTGTCAACCCCAACCCCACAAAGTCACAAAAGCAACTTCACATTGGACAGAGTATTAGCTTTGCATCTAGAAGACAGCTCTCTTCCCCGTGACCAGATTCCAATCTCTTTATTGTCAGTTCTCTGTTTAAGCAATAACCAGGGGTAGGCAAGGATATGGTCGGTGTGGCTACTGAAAGCAATGGGGAACCCCTGATTCTCCACAGTCCTCCTGGACAGTGAAACTGGCCTACAAAGTACACACATTTCTGCCCTGCAACGTACACATCAAGAACTATACCTGCGGTTGCTACCATGCCCACCATATAATCCAGATTATACACAACAAGCATTTCTAGGGTCAAAGTAGAACAGAGTGACTGTGGGTGCTGAAGACACACTCTGGTACCATAGGACGAGAAGGCCCAGTCCCGATGTTCCCACACTGAACGCTGGCCCTGGCTGAGCACTCCTCACAGACCTTGTCACCATCTTCTGTCTGTTATCGAGTATCACATAGTATGTCCCACTGCATGATTGTACTTTGGACACCCAGAAGAGGAAATAATTAGAAGGTAGAAAGGTTTTCGAGCAGCCAAGTGGGCTTCAGAGGAAGGAAAAGGAAAGCTGGATACGTGCAAGGCTGTCAACCTGGGCCATCTCCTACAGTAAAACCGGCCCAGGCTAGAACTGTCTACCACGTCCTCTGTGCCTCTCTAGGTGGGTTCGAGGTGGGGCATTTCTCTGCCAGCATCAAATATATACAACATACATGATAACACACTGCAGAAATATAATTTTTTTTCCTCCCAGAAAACTTATACTTGCAGAAAAAAAATGTTTTTAAAACAATAAAATTTACCTTCTCTAACCTGATTATTAATTTATTAACTTCAACAACATAGTGGTCAATTCTGGCAGCTCGGTGTTTTTTGAAGTCAGAAAGATGGCTTCTCACAGCACCTAGGACAGGAAATAGGGAGATAAATAACATGTCGCTTCTCTGACAGAGCTGCTTATCCTCAATGAATTTTATTTTATTTTTTTAAAGATGACTTGGTATTGTTTAAGACTGTATTTATTTATTTATTTATTTGAGAGAGAGACAGAGAGCACGAGTGTGGGGAGGAGCAGAGGGAGAGGGAGACAGAATCCCAAGCCGACTTTGTGCTGAGCACAGAGCCCAACACAGAGCTCAATCCCAGGACCCTGAGATCATGACCTGAGCTGAAAATAAGAGTCAGACGCTTAACCGACTGAGCCACCCAGGTGCCCCTATTCTCAATGAATTTTCATTTTTTTTTAAGATTTCATTTATTTGAGAGAGAGAGAGAGGGAGAGAGAGACAGAGTTAGCGAGAGAGAGCACAAGTGGGGGGGAGAGGGAGAAGCAGGCTCCCCGCCAAGCAGAGAGCCTGACATGGGGCTTGATCCCAGGACCCTGAGATCACGCCCTGAGCCGAAGGCAGACGCTCAACCGCTGTGCCACCCAGGCGCCCCCCCCTTCAATGAATTTTAAACACAAGCAGAAATTCAAGGAGTTTAGAGTCTTACTAAAAATTCGAAGACAAGCAAATGGGAACAAATTTGCTAAACTGTTAACCACAGTTACCTTGGAGGCCACAAAGCACAGTATAAGAGACCTCAGAGTATGGTGGAGGAGACTGGAGCCTGCCTGTGCTCAAATTTCAATTTCAAACCTTCTCACACAAATGGAACCAAGTAGTTTGTTGTTTTAGCATATCTGAAATATCTTCTCTTCCAAAACAACAACTCACCCCAGCTGCACAGAGTGACCTTCAACAAGTCCCTTGATGTCTGTGTAACCTGGGAGTACTCATCTATAAAATGGGGATAACAGTAGTACCTACTCTGCAAGGCTGTTAGGAGGATTAAAAGTTAAAATTTATTAAGTCCTTAGAACACTGTCTGGCACACGAATTTTTGTTAAGTAAAAAGGACAGTAACATTATGGGCGATTTTTAAAAACCCTCATACTTCTCTGTGCTTTCCAAAGTTGGTACACTATGGGTTTTCATCAGAATAAAAACAGTCCCTCTCAAAATAGTCCCCAAAATGTAAATGCTAAGAGATGTCACTGGAAGAGCTAGTTAAACTGATACCTTGATCAGTCCAGCGGCAAAGATCCAGAAAAACCTTCTCACATAAATGGAACCAAGTAGTTTGTTGTTTTAGCATATCTGAAATATCTTCTCTTCCAAAACACCAACTCACCCCAGCTGCCCCCACCCCAGCACCCAGTCCACTTCCTCTTCCCAACCACGGCCTATTCACTTATAAGTTGTGCCCCACCTGGAGCTTCTTACATACTATACTCTGCACCATCCTTGCTCTTTTCTCCCCTAACCATACTCTCTAACATCGAATTAAATTTTAGTTTCAAATTCTTAGCTGTGATCAGAAATCTTTTAAGATTTTACTTATTTATTTGGCAGAGACAGAGCGTGCGAGCGCACAAACAGGAGGAGAGGCAAGCAGAGGGAGAAGCAGACTCCCTGCTGAGCAGAGAGCCTGACATGGGGCTCAATCCCAGGACGCCGGATCATGACCTGAGCTGAAGGCAGATGCTTAAGTGACTGAGCCACCCAGGTGCCCCGGCATGACCACAGATCTTAACTTTTAGAATTTGCCATTCACTTGACCTTCCACAATTGTGACTTCCTCCAGTTGTTGAAACCAGCAAGTTAATCAGAAAATTGCTCTGATAACTTAACACTGGTCATCATGAAACAGGCTATCAAAAAGCTAGTAAGAATCCACATGCCTGAAATTTCTCCTTCATGTTTCAAATTGACTTTCATATGTAACTCATTATTATAGGTATACTATCACGTTTTATTAGTTTCAGGTGTACAACATATTGATTTGAAAAATCTTTTAATTCTTTTTTTTAGATTTTAAGTAATCTCTCTCCCCATCACAAGGTTCGAACTCACAATCCTGAAATCATGAGTCACACACTCTTTCGACTGAGCTAGCCAGGAGCCCCTGATTTGAATATTTCTTAGATTTTATTTTATTATTTTTTTACTAAAGTGTAATTAACAATGTTACATTATATAGTGTTATTTTATTTTTTTATTATTTTTTAAGATTTATAATATTTGAGATACTATTCACACAATTCACCATTTAAAGCATACAAATTCCATGGTTTTTAGCATATTCAGAGTTGAACAACCATCACCAAAATAAATTTTAGAACATTTCATCACCCCAAAAGGATGATTAAAAAAAAAAAGATTTTCTTTATTTATCTGGTGGGGGAGAGCACAGAGGGAGAGGGAGAAGCAGACTCCCCACTGAGCAGAGAGCCTGATGCAGGGCTCAATCCCAGGACCCCGAGATCATGACCTGAGCCAATCATGATCTGAAATCATGACCTGAATCAAAGGCAGATGCTTAACTGACTAAAAGCCACCCAGGTACTCCATATATAGGGTTATTTTTTTTTTAAGATTTCATTTATTTATTTGTCAGAGAGAGAGAACACAAGCAGGGGGAGCAGCAGGCAGAGGGAGAAGCAGGCTCCCGGCTCCCCGACGCGGGGCTCGATCCCACGACCCTGAGATCATGACCTGAGCCGAAGGCAGATGCTTCACCGACTGAGCCACCCAGGCGTCTCTGTAGTGTTATTATTATTATTATTTTTAAAGATTTTATTTATTTGTTTGACAGAGAGAGAGACAGCCAGCGAGAGAGGGAACACAAGCAGGGGGAGCAGCAGGCAGAGGGAGAAGCAGGCTCCCGGCTCCCCGACGCGGGGCTCGATCCCAGGACCCTGGGATCACGCCCTGAGCCAAAGGCAGACGCTTAACGACTGAACCACCCAGGCGCCCCCCCTATAGTGTTATTTTTAAAGCCATTTTCTTCTGCCATGATGAAAATGTTTCCACTCTCCAATATGGTAGCCACTAGTGTAGACTGAGCACTTGAAATGTGTCTAGTATATGATTGAGGAAATTACTTTAAATTTTATTTAATTTTAATTTATTTAAACTTAAATAGCCATATATAATTAGTGGCTATCCTATCAGAGAGTGCAGTTCTAAGATTTTCCTCATCCAAAAAGACACATTCCACTGTGGCCCCATAAGAAGAACATGGTAGATGACTCTGGGTAAATATCAATTCCCTCCTTAGAGTCTGTTTCCTCATCTATAAACAGGAATGAGCATCATAAGCCATTCCACCTCATGAAGCTTTTGTGAAAGATGCAAAAGATAGTGAATACGAAAAGTATAATAAAGCCTTAGAAGGAAATCATTATCCATTGCATGGATAGAAAATATATTGTTTTGTTATCATACAACAGTTAAAGGACATGTAAAATAAGCCAGTTCAACTTCATACGCATTTTTGGTAACAGCTCCGTTGAGATATTATTCACACAACCCACCATTTAAGCATACAGATTTCATGGTTTTTAGCACAGAGTCGTACAAACATCACCAAAATAAATTTTAGAACATTTTCACCACCCAAAAAAGACGATGATTTTTTTTTTAAAGATTTTATTTATTTATTTGAGAGAGAGAGAGAGAGAGGGAAAGCACAGAAGGAGAGTGAGACGAAGAAGCAGACTCCCTGCTGAGCAGAGAGCCCAACGTGGGGCTCAATCCCAGGACCCTGAGATTATGACCTGAGCCAAGGGCACATGCTCAACTGACTGAGCCACCCAGGCGCCTTAGGGTGATTATTTTGAAAGTCAGTAGATGGTACCATAATTATGTGTTTCAGAAAATTCAGCTGCACAAATAAATCAGTGAGTGCCTCTTGCTAGGCAGGTAACATCCTACGTGAGAAGAGACAGCCCAGTCAATGGAGTCTCTGCCTGGGCTGATGTCAAACACCTGAATTCCTACCTCAGTTCTGTAGTTTCTTAGCTGTTTGACTCTGGGCAGGTCCCCACCCAGTGCAGTGAGGATTAAATGAGTACACACGTAAAGCATTTAATGCAGTGCCTAACACAAAGCAGATGCTCAGCTCATTCTGATCCATTTTTGCCCCCCTCTGGGACATAAGGTCCATGAGTTTAGACCATTCTGGTTTACTGATGCCTCCTCGGCTGACTTTTTCTTTTTTAAAGATTTATTTATTTAGAGAAACAGAGCGAGCATGCGAGTGGGGGAACAGGCAGAGAGAGAGGATCTTCAAGCGAACCCACTGAGCGCGGAGCCCAGACACAGGGTTCAATCTCACAACCTGTGTGAGATCATGACCTGAGCCGAAACCAAGAGTTGGACAAGTAACTGACTAAACCATCCAGGTCCCCCCCCCCTTTTTTTTCTCAGCTAACTCTTAAAACAGCACCTAGAAGATATAGGTGTCTAAACATTTGCTGAATGAATGAACAGAATTTCTTACCTAGTTCCTGGGGTTCCCACATATAAGGGTCGACCCCTCCATAACTGAAAGACTCATATCCTTGTGTCCCTGATTCTGCTCGGTCATCTCCGTCTCGTTTCAACAGCCTGTTCTTGGCTTTCTTAGCCTTCTGGACAAGACCTTGAAAAATGAAACAAACACCATAAATGAATCCATAAACATCTAGTAAAAAGTCAAGGGATATCTCAAAACACAAGACTGATGAAATGACTATACTTTAAAAAATTCTGGATCCCAAATAAATTGGAATAATAAGCCCATAACCACTGTATTACAAATACCACAGAGCATTCATTCATTCATTAGTTAGTATTAGCAGTAAGTTGGCTTACGTAGCCAATATACAGCTAAATTACTACTCACAGCCAAATTTAAGAGCCCAGTTAAAGTTTTTAAATCAAATTCAATGAGGGGACCAAGGCAATGGAAATGTTTTTTTCCTAGATCTTAACTGGGGAGGTGGTTATACGGATATATACATTTTTCAAAACTCACTGAATTGTACACCTAAAAACTTATGTGTAAACTATATCTTAATTAAAATAAAGTTTTTTAAAAATTAAATTCTACGGGGGTGCCTGGGTGGCTCAGACGGTTAAGCATCTGCCTTTGGCTCAGGTCATGATCCCAGGGTCCTGGGATCGAGCCCTACATTGGGCTCCCTCCTCAGTGGGGAGCCTGCTTCTCCCTCTGCCTCTGCCATTCCCTCCGCTTGTACTCTCTGGCTCTCTCTGTCAAATAAATAAATAAAATCTTGAAAAAAAATTAAATTCTATGATATTATTTACTCTATGAAGTCATGAGTAAACACTTTTTGTTTACTCCCAGGATGGGATTTTACCAAACCAACATTCCTGGGCTAGTGTTCCCCATAATGCT
Organism: Ursus maritimus; assembly: GCF_017311325.1. Classification (NCBI taxonomy): domain Eukaryota; kingdom Metazoa; phylum Chordata; class Mammalia; order Carnivora; family Ursidae; genus Ursus; species Ursus maritimus. The sequence continues at coordinate 5,181,588 of NW_024423786.1, forward strand.
TAGCTCTACACAGAGTTCTTCTTCCCCCACTCACTTCTGAATGCATGCGTGAGGATACTGACAAAAAGCTTCAAGAAACAGGTGTAACACCTATAACATAACACAAAGTGAACCAGACTTGGTAAGAAGAGAAAACGAATGCTTCCTGGATTGATTCTTTGCATGTACCAGGCACAAAACAAAGTGCTTTCCAAAAATCAAGCCAATGCATGCTCACAACATTATGAGGCAGGTGGTATCCCTCCTTATAAATGAGGACGTGACATAAAGTGGGGGAACACCTGCTGCACCCCAGATCACAGAGCTTATAAGGCAGCAGAGCTGCAAGTGGAAACCTCATCTGTTTGAAACGAGAACCCCAGCTCTCCCCAGCCAGCGTGATTCAAAAACTATGCCTCTGCAGAACAGGGCTTTTGCCACCTCTGCTAAGTGAGAGGACCTGCTGTTTGTTAAAAAGGAACAACAGTCAACTTGTGAGAAAAAAATTCTTGATTCTATGTTGCTCTCATTAAGGTTCTTAAATCTTGGGTAATTAGCCCTTTCTACCCCTAAAATCTAGTAGAAAATAACAGATTTATTTTTATTTACTTTTTAAAAGATTTTATTTATTTATTTGACAGAAAGAGAGCACAAGCAGGGGGAGCAGCAGAGGGAGAGGGAGAAGCAGGCTCCCCGCTTGCAGGACCCTGGGATCATGACCTGACCCAATGGCAGATGCTTAACCAACTGAGCCACCCAGGCACCCCTAAAATATGAGATTTAATACAAAATACAATTCTTTTAGATTTAATAGATCAATCCTTCATGGAGTTCCCACAATTTTGAAGTGCTCTGTCACCTGAATAACATTAAAAACACTACCACAGCTTTTCAAAAACCTAGGGAAATGCAGATATGGAGGGGCTGGCAGGCCCAGGAAACTGTTAAGCTTATCAATATGTCTTTGTGAGACAGTCAAGCTACTGGCTACTCTGAGATGGTTTTCTCCCACTGGAAAAAATAAGGTCCACCAGAACTAAAGGACACCATCTAAAATGCATTCAAGTAATCTCTCCTAAAAACATGGGAGAGAAAACTGTCTGATGTAAACAAAGGGTTAGCAAACAGGAAACTGGAGTTAGCATTCACTAATTTATTTCTGCAAACAAGACTAAACTGTGTTGGGTTATTAAACAGGCAGTCCGTGCCATTTAACCACTTTATGAGGACAGAAGAACCCTCTGGCAACCTTCCCAGGTGTAGTACTTCAAAAGGGGGCCAATTAAGAACAAGCCCGTATGTTTTTAAAAACACAAAGCAGGAAAAAAAGAATAACAACAACAACAAAAAAAACATAAAGCAAAAGTCACAGTTAATTTTCAACCACCCTTTCTTATATTTACTGTACGAGTGCTAAACCGAAGCTGTATCAGGGCTGGAGCCCAAACTCACTGACCACCTTCTAGTAATGACAAATTTATATTTTCTTTCTTAAACTGCCTCCAAAACCTGATACCAAGGTTTGCTCTTCTGGCTTTAACATTTCACTTGACAAAACCAGCAATGTCATAAAATTTGTGAGAAGCAAAAGACCACATGAAGACATGACCTGCTTTTTAAAGGACTTTTCAAAAATCTTTGATGTCAGTCTTCAAAACTTTCCTGATTCTGAAACACAGAAAACTCCCACACAAGCAAGACTTCCTTCCTGACTAAACAAATGATCATTAGACTAAAGGAATGCTTAATTTCTTAGTTCTTCTGAGGTACAGGTGGGGGAAACCGAGGGAAAAACACAAGAGAATTCTATCAAATTTTTTTCACAACTCATAAAATTCCTACTCTATTATTTTTTTTTTTTAAGATTTTATTTATTTATGTGACAGAGAGACAGCCAGCGAGAGAGGGAACACAGCAGGCGAGTGAGAGAGGAAGAAGCAGGCTCCCAGCAGAGGAGCCTGATGTGGGACTCGATCCCGGAACGCCGGGATCACGCCCTGAGCCGAAGGCAGACGCTTTAACGACTGCGCTACCCAGGCGCCCCCCTACTCTATTATTCTTTAAGTGGATTCCCACATCTGTTATTCCCTAAGTAACCTTAAACATTTTTCCTCTAATAAATAGGTCACCACAGGAAGCTGAAGACATTGTCTAACCTCTGTACCCACTAGCATCAAAGTCGTCGTCGTGACATCACAGTATGTGACTCAGGTCAGCTGACGCCCAGGCTGGACACTCATTAAAAATCACGGAGGCCCTTCAGCTGTCCAAGGAAACCTAGATGATCAGTTTGTTTGCATTCTAGCTGCAGGACAAGCTGTGGTTGGAACACAGAATCTGGTATCATCAGTGACGCCAAGTGGAAAGAGCAGCAGTAGACTCAGAAGACCTGGGGTCAAGGCCTAGCTCTGCCAATTCCTATGTGACCTTGGATAAGTCACTCAACATCTCTGAGCTTCACTTTTTCTCTGCAGAATGAAACCAACCACCTTCTTGCAGAGTCGCTATGAGAATCAAAAGAAATAATGTTTATGAAAGAACTCTGGAAACTATAAAATGCACAACACTTTTGGGGGGCCTTCTAATAGTTACGGCTCTCCTCGAGCCTCTACAGACAGAAGCCACCTTATTTATCACAGCCCTCAGGATTTTGAAAATATCTGACTTTGTTGTGTTTTTGGATAGAGGTTATAAATGTTAATGATTTCAACAATTTTTTCTGAACTGACAAGTGAAACATGGAGTGGGACTATTTGATTACAGGGGGCATGTGACTCACATGTGTGGAGGCCAAATTCCACTTAGAAATACATGATCGTCCCCTTCTCTCTCACCCAACACAGAATTGTGAATATACATCCAGACCTTTTTAATCTCGCTGCCTTCAGAAATGCTGCCAGCTGAAAGAAGCAGCTGGCAGTGAGTTCCGGAGCAGTGGCATCCTATTTAGGAGTTAGAATCTGAAGTTCTGGAAATGTACACTATGTATAGTTAAAATGGCGCAGAAAAAATTCTTTCTGCAACTCTCTACGACATGAGGACTGGGAAGCTCAAAAACAAGTTTAACCTTTTGGGTTGTTTCTCCTTGCTCTTCAACTATGACCTTCCTTTTTCTGGGCTGCAGAGAACAAGGTATAAGTGAAGAAGGAAGAATGGCAGGCAGGCTTGAATTTGTGACAGGGAAATGGGTGTACAATGTGCCTCCACTTTCAGAGCAAAGGAAAGGAGTTCCACTCCAAATTCCTCACAGGCTGGAGATTAGATAATTCAGTGTAGCATGAGATAGCACAGCATAAGAATTACAATTACTCGGTTCAAAGCCAGGCCCTGCCTCACTGTGTGACTTCAGGCAACTTATCTAATTTCTCCATGACTAGTACCCTCATGAGTAAAATGGGTCTCACAGTCCATTAGTCATTGCGAGAATTAAATGAAGTTCATTCATGGGAAGACTTTGAACAATGCCTGGCACAAGGTAAGCATAAGATAAATGGTCACTGCTATTATTATTTTCTATTGTTTATCGTGTTCTGGCGGCATCATGGAAGTTAATGAAACCATCCCATGAGTTAATGCTCCCACTGACAGAATAGGATAAGCAAAAAATTCTCGCCTCTTACTTTTAATTTGCCCTTTGACATCCCGGTCTTCCCCAGAGTGCTCTTCCTCATAATGTGACTGAAGCTGATAGAAAGACTGCAGGTTCTTCAGGCACAAAGGGCAGAGGAAGCCCTCCCTCACTTCCCCAGGGTCATCCAGGGAAGCCATAGCAGTGCCCCTCTCAGCCCCTGCAAGGCAGAGGCCTCATGCCAAGAGTCAGCTTGATTTCTCCACAAGGGACCAGGGCTCTTACAGCATTAGCTTAACCAAGCAGCACACAGATGATGGGGAAGTGGTATCATGGCCCTGGATGAGGTTTCCTCTTTGGAGTAGGAGAAGCTCTGAAACAGGAAAGAAGAAGGGTGGGGGGAGAAAAAAAATACCCAATTCAGGCAAATTAGCAGCAACTGAGAATTTTCTTTGTTCTTTTCACAGGTCAACAAGATTATTTAATGTTTGTTCAGTACAGGCTTGAAAACACAAAACTGCTTTCTCAAATCCTTACATCAAAACACAAAACCTTTAAAGATTTGAGAACATCAATGGACAATGGCAACTCAGTGAAATAGGGAGCACAGATTCCTGAAGATAAGAAAATTCAACCTCAAAAGCAAGTAATAGCAAGGCAGTTCTCTTTACTCCAACTGGTCCAACTTCATAATTTGTATGCCATTTTAGCCATTGGGGAAATGTCTGAAGTACTTACCAACATACAGAAATTTTTGACTCTTTACCTTGGTCATTTATTCAACCACACATACTGAGCTCTTACACCTATGTCAAAAATGCAAACAGAAAAAGAGATAGTGTCTGCCCTAAAAAACAAACAAAAGTAAAACTAAAACCAAACCAAACAAAAATCCCAACCTTAGTCTAAGGAAGAGCATTAGAAACCCAGTGGTAAAAAGAAAAATCTACTTTGTGTTGTATATTTGTAGAGTACTTTCTCTAAAATGAGTTTACTGGATTTTATAAGCCAATAAATGACAGCTGAACAGCAAGCCTAACGTTCTCACTGCTTCAAAAATAAAAGGATTCGGTGCTTAAACAACTCAGGTCTTAGTAAGTTACATCTTCACTTTTATTGGGCCATGGCAAAGTCACTTCCAATGTCACCACAGAAAAACTCCCAGTCATAGGGAGAATCCAGACAAAACCATTCCAAAAAAGCAGAGAAATCTCTCCCCAAGATCCTGAGGTCACAAACCACAGGAGAGAGTAAGAGGAAATACATGACCCTCAGCTTTGGATGGAGCTGCTTAGCAGGCCTGTGAGGGACTGCCTGCTCCTCACAGCTGAAGGGTAGCTGCAACCCAGAAAATAAACAAATGAAACACCGGGACCCTGTTTTCTTTTCCTTCAAGAACACAGATCTCAGTCCCTCTTCCAGACAGTCACTGAAATAGTAGCTCCAGTTCCCACCCCAGCCATTGGTTCATCAGATGCCCTGACTCTGAAAGCCCCCTTCCTTCCGATGCATTCACCCTAACAAACACAAATCAAACACACACACACACACACCCTTCACATCTCAACCCAACCTTACTTCCTCAAGGAAATGCCTCTTACTTGAAGCATTCTACCTCGGGACAGCTCCTGCACTTCCTCCAGGAAGGCACTTACATCAATTTATAATCACAAATACATAAAATAACTAAGAACATAAGACTCTAAGCTCTGTAAGGGCAGAGACTATGTGCGTTTTCCCCACCATCTTATCCCTAGGGTCTAGCACAGTCCCTGGCACCTACCACGAAGAAACGCAATAAAGCCTCAAGAATGAATGAATGCATGAACAAACTCTAAAACCACACAACCAAACACAACACAAACCAAAGAAATCTACTACAAACCACCAAGCGAGACCCCACAACCATAACATATGCAAGCCCCTCACATCCTACACCACGTAAAAAATAAACATAAAACCTACATATCCTGAAATTATACACCCAGCATGAATGCTACCCGGCTACATGCCGCATACACTACACAGGCCACAGTCGCACTCATCACCGTCTCGACCGCACACAACACCCGCCACATAATTCAACAGGATGATGCACACATCGCATAAAAACACACAACATGAAAGACTCGACCCCACAGAGCAGACATGACCACTTCACACATCGCACGGACGCCACACCAAACGCTGCAGACCACTCCACACAAACTGGGAACCCAAACGCCTCAACCTCACACAACCAGGGAACCAAACACACTCAGGAGACAACCGCCCACCCAGACTCAGCCCCATAACGAAACACAATTATGCACGCCCCGCCTAACCACACAACCAAACGGAGCCCAATCGTCGCAAGCACACACAGGCGAAACTCGCGGCCCGAAAGCCACTTCTCCCACCAAGCACGTCACACCCACCACAACCACACACATCCCACACCCGCATGGCCCGCCCGTCTCTGCTCCTCACGGGAGCCGAGCTCCGGCCCCTCAGGCCCTGCCCGGTCCTCTGTACCCGGCCGCGCTCCCACTGGTACGCAGGCCCGTCGGGTCCTCCGGCCCGGGCTCTGGGCCTTTGCGGTCCCTCACTCAGCAGCGACCGCCATCTCCATCGGCTGCTCGACGCTCGGCAGGCGCGCCTGCGCGGCACCGAAACCGGAAAACAGGCTGACAGACGCCTGTCGAGCGCCGAATCTCCGAGGGCGCGAAGGGGCCGAGGTGGGTTCCAACAGTGCAAGGCGGCCAGTGGCTTCTGCGCAGGCGCTGTAAGAACCAAGGGGGTGGGACTCGGTAATTTTGCAAGGTTTTCCTGCCCTAGGTGCTTCCGAGCAACGCGTAAGAGTCAGTCCCTTGCTCTCCAGCTCGTTGTAGCGGTGGGAAAACCAAAGCCTGAGTTTCTTTAGCTTTTAGCCAACGTGTGCGATGGGTGAGGGGGCGGGGGTGGGGGGGATGTTTAACACTTACTCGCCGACTCCCAACTACGGTTCTGAATTAATTTGGGTCAATTAAAGTTCCTGAGAGCTAGAGATAACAGGAATATTCAGGAGACTTGGAGGATGTGGAAAGAGCCAGAATAGCATCACATCAGACTGGGGACATGGAATGAAGTGGAGTATCCATCCCGAGGGTATATAGAATGGTCAAATCTGTGGGAAACCTGTGGCATTTTCAAATGCAAATCCAAACCGCAATGAGCTATTACCTGACACCTGTTAGAATAGCTCTTATTGAAAAGACAAGAAATGACGTGTTGGTGAGGATATAGAGAAAAGTGAGCGCTTGTGCACTGTGGGTAGGAAAGTAAATTGATGCAGGCACTATGGAAAAGAGTATGGAGGGTCCTTGAAAAATTAAAAATAGAACTATCCCCCCATCCAGCAAGTCCACTTCTGGGTGTTTAGCCAAGTAAAGTGAAAACACTAACTTGAAATCAGGTATATGAACCACGATCACTGTTTCCACCATGTTTTTTGCAGCATTATTTACAATAGCCAAGATATGGAAACAACCTAAGTGTCCATCGATGGATGAATAAAGGCTATATGGAATATTATTCACCCATAAGAAAGAATAAAAGCTTGCCATTTGCAACAGCATGGATAGACCTTGAAGGCATTATGCTAAGTGAAATAAGTCAGAGAAAGACAAATACCGTATGACCTCACTTATATGTAGAATCTAAAATCACAAAAACAAAAACCAAGCTCATAGATAAAGAGAACAGATCGGTGGTTGCCAGAAGTGGGGGGGGGGTGTGAAATGGGTGAAGGGAGTCAGAAGGTACGAACTTCTAGATATAAAATAAATCATGGGCATGTAATGTACAGCATGGTGTCTATAGTTAATAATATTATATTGCATATTTGAAATTGCTGAAAAGAGTAGATCTTAACAGTTCTCGTCTCAAGAAAAAATGGTATAACTATATATGGTGACATTTGTTAAATAGATTTATTGTGATGATCATTTTACAATATATGCAAACTCAAATCATTTTGTTGTGCATGAAATGTATATAATATATACATAATGTATATATAATGACATATGTCAATTATATCGCAATTTTTAAAAAGTACAGGATGATCACTCAGCACTGACTCTGTGCGCTGCATTGTGCTGGTTAACATGGGGTATATAGGCACAAAACTTCATCCCAGTCCTGGGAAGCTATTTGCTTTGTACCCTGCGCGAGAGCTGGCATCCAGCAATGTCCTGGGCTCCAGAAGAAGAGCTGCAGAGCATGATGGGAAGATTCTGAGCTTTGGGGTCAGGAGGTGACCTCAGTTCATGTTTCAGAAGTGTTACTTGCCTCCTTTGCCTCCTGGTAGCACCATCTGTAAAGTGGGATGAAAATCATAGTTTCCACTTCATGGGGTTATGAATATTGAGTGAGGTATGTGTATGTGGCAGTGAGCGTGTGTGTGTGTGTGTGTGTGTGTGTGTGTGTGTGTATGCCTTTAACACTAGCTCTGGCTCTGGACAAGAGCACTGCTTCTGCAATTAGCACTGGGCCTCCAACAGCTTCCATTTAAGGACACAGGGCTCCCAGTAGGGAGAGCATTGAGTAGAAGGCAGTGCCCAGTGAACAGGCAGGGAGCTAGGGGTCCAGAGGCCTGGGTTCTAGCCCTGGCCACACCTTACTTTGTGACTTTGAACAGTTCCCTTCCCCTCTCTTGGTCTCAGTTTTTTCACCTGTATAGATAAAATGAGTTCCAAAGACTTGCAAGCTCTTCTATTTTCATCAACCTGATGACCAATTTTTTGAACTTTACAGGGTTGGCAGGAATGGACAGTGGTTTCCTTTTGGGCACTGGCACAGACAAGGAAGAGAACTTGCCAGCCTCTCAGAAGTAAAACAGGAGACCAAGCTCTGCCTCTCTGTTGCTACTTCTGTCTTGGGGGGTGAAAATACCCGATGAAGAGTCTGGGACCAGATAAGTCTCAGAATCGGCCACTCTTATAGGCAAGACTATGTTTGGGGTCAGGTGATGCACCTTTTATTAAACTATTATGATTTTGCCTGTCATTCTACCATTTACGAAAGGCAGTGTTACATTCACCATTTCACTTGCTCAAAAAAGCAGTGGCAATGTGGCCTGCAGCTTGTGAATTAATTCTGGAAATCATGATGGATCAGCCACTGCTGTTCCGTTGCTATTTTTAAGGGTGATGATGGTAAAGAACTTCTTGTATGCTTTACAGTTTATCAAAACCATTTTCATTATTTATATCCTTTGAGTAGGGGCGCCTGCATGGCTCAGTCGGTTAAGCGTCTGCCTTCGGCTCAGGTCATGATCCCAGGGTCCTGGGGTTGAGCCCCGCATCGGGCTCCCTGCTCAACCTGCTTCTCCCTCTGCCTGTTGCTCCCCCTGCCTGTGCTCTCTTTATCCCATTTCAATAACAACAGTGGCTAATATTTACTGAGTGATTCACAGGTGCCAGTCATTGCTCCGTGCACTTTATGTGCGGGGATTTGTTTAATTCTCATACAATTCTATGTGGTACCAACTAATATCATTCCCATTTTTAAAGTGAGGAATCTGGCACGCCTGGGTGGCTCCGTCAGTTAAACGTCTGCCTTCAGCTCAGTCATGATCTCAGGGTCCTGGGATCGAGCCCCACATCGGGTTCCCTGCTCAGCAGGGCGTCTGCTTCTCCCTCTCCCTCTGCCTGCCACTCCCCCTGTTCATGCTCACTCTGTCTCTGTCTCTATCTCTCTGACAAATAAAGAAATAAAATATTTTTGAAAAATAAAGTGAGGGATCTGAGGCACAGAGAGATTAGGTGACAACCTCCACTTTTTCTTCCTCTGTGAAGGCCTGGTCTCTGAGCCTTCCTGCGTCTCTCAGCATCTTCCAGGCACCAACCACGTACCAGGCATAGAGATAAAGGATGTGAGGAGAATAAGGCAGGATGGTCTCTCAGTCTTGGAGGAGGCCGTAGCTGGCAGAGAATACAAACACTCACACAGCAGTTAGTTTCAAATATATATATATATATAGAGAGAGAGAGAGAGAGGGAGAGAGAGAGAGAGAGGAGTGTGCACATGTGTTCAGATGCTCTGGCATCAAAGGGGAGGCTGATGAAACCCCCCATGGGAATTCAGGGCACGTTCCCAGAGGCAGCAACACGCAAGCAGAGCCCCCAGGGAAAGATGACCATGAAGAGCCTTCCAGGCTAGGGGAACAGCGTATGCAAAGGCATGATCACATGGGGAAGAACATGTGTCCTTTGAGCAGCTTAGAAAAGTTCATTCATGCTTAGAGCGTGGTTCCCAACACCATAGGGAGATGCTTCTGAGGGAGAAATCTGGAACTCTTCACCTTTGCCTTCCACCTTATGGCTCTCTCTCTCTAGCTCTCTCTCTGCCTCTCTCTTTCTGGCCCCTTATCATCGAAGTCTACCCCAAACAGCACCAGGCATCTTGGCACCACATTGAAAGCCCTGAGCAGGAAGAGGAACTCACGATGCCGTAAGCATACGTCAGGGGAGCGTGTGCAGCACGTCACGCAGCTCCCCAAGGATCTGGCTTCCCTCCAGGCTGGCCCAGGCCCCAGTTCTGCTGGCCTCTGCCAACTGGCGCTGCGGTGGTGAGCAGGCGTGTGGAAGGGGGCAGGCGGGCACGCCCCGTCCGCCGGCACAGGGAGACGAGGGTAACGAGGGAAGAACTGGCAGGGCCGTGGGAGGCAGGGCCTGGCCTGCAGAATTGGCGCAGGGTGTGCCATGTTGGGCAGCGTCCAAGGGGACTCGGCAGCTCCTGCTTAGGGTCAGAGAGGGAGAAAGCGGAGAACAGAGGAACAAAAAGAGGGACCGAGGGAAGGAAGAGGAAGGAAGAGAGGGAAGCAAGTAGGGAAATAGAAGGACAAGAAAAAAGTCAGAGGTAGCACCGCATGGTGGGTATAAGCACAGCCCCCAGGTTTTAATCCCAGTCCTGTAGCGAAGTGATCCCAGGCAGGCCGCTTAAATTCTCTAAGCTTTAGTTTCCTCATCGGTGAGCTGGGATAATAGTGCCTCCCTCCTAGGTTGGAGGATTGAATCGGTTACTATTTGGAAAGTGCTAGAACAGTGCCTGGCACATAGGCAGGACCATGTAAATGTTTGTTAAATAAAGAAAAAGGGGAGCCGTCATTCAAATACCTTGGCAGTTGTGTCACGCCCAGTCAGGCAGTGTCATAGGAGGCGTGAGGAGCCCGTCTGGTGTCATGGAAACATCTCTGAGAGTCGCGGCCCTGCCAGATGGGAACGCAGAAGAGAATCAAGTAATAACTACTTTCACCGATCCAAGGGAAGTGGAGGGTCGGCAGCGGCACCCTCGCAGACCTGAAAAGTAGGATCCATGTGGATCTCTTGGCTTGAGGGCACGTGAGCTGCAAGGCCACCCAATCCATAGGTTGCGTGCTGGCAACTCCTTTGACAAAGTAGGGCCACCACCAGCCATAGGGGCCTTTGGTAAATGGGAGAGAGGCCCCCCTTCAACAGATAAGCCCTGCACTTGGTGAGTGGGGCAGGGACTAGCCCTCTGCTCCCACTCGATCCCTCCACTGTCCTGTCCACAACGCACACAGGAGTCCCGGGCCCAGGGACGAGGGGGAAGGCTCAGCACGGTCCTCCGGTGAAGAGAAAAATCACACTGCTTATCTGCAGCTTCAAATCTCATTCTCCTGGCCTCAATCTCCAGAGATATGTGTGCTTGGCCGGTTGAGGAGTTATCCCAATTCCAACCAAGATTTGAAATAATCCATGTATATGTGGTATTTTAAGTATTTGGGGCATTTAAGAGTCTGGCGTGTGGAACATCTAACACATTAGACTTGAGACTCCAGTTTAAAATGCGTAACTCAGCAGTTGGCTTACACTTGCAATTTTAAGTTCATTCAACAAGCTCTGTATTAAGCCCCTGCCTACATGGAAGCCTGGGATAAACCAAGCGCACAGTAATTCTTGCTCTCACGGAGCTGCCACCCTAGCGGAGAGACACAGGCACTGCACAATAGATATACCAGCTAATTGCATTATATGGTATGTTAGAAAGTAGTAAGTGCTATAGAAAAAAGAAAGCATAGAGTAGAGAGGGTGGGGAGTGCCGGGTCCGAGTATTTGGTAGGGTAATCAGAGCGGGTCTCGTGAAGAAGGAACCATTTGAACAAAGACCTGAGGGCAGTGCAGAATGAGCCGCGTGGATCTCTTAAGGAAGAGCATTGCATGCAGAAGGGATGGCCAGTGCCAAGTCCTCAAGGCAGGGGCGTGCCTGGCGGATTGAAGAAAAAGAAATAAGGCCAACGCCCATGTTCACAGCAGCACTATTCACAACAGCCAAGTGCCCATGAACAGAGGAATGGATCAACAAAATGTGCTCGGTACAATGGACTATTACTCAGCCGTACGAAGGAATGAAATGTTGGTATATGCAAGAGGAATGGACATTTTCCGTTACGCTTAGTGAAATGAGCCAGATGCAGAAGGACAAATACTGTATGCTTCCATTTATACGAGATCCTTAGAATAAGCAAGTTTGTAGAGATGGAAAGTTGGACAGAGGTTACCAGAGGCTGGGGGGGGGGGGGGGTTGCTGATTCATGGGTATGGAGCTCTTATTGGGGGTGATGGAAAGGTTTTGGGTATAGATAGTGGTGCTAGTTACACTACACTGTGAATGTATTTAATGCCACTGAATTGTACACTTATGAATGGTTAAAAATGATAAATATTGTGTGTATTTTACCACAATTTAAAAAAATTAATGAGGCCAACACGGCTGGAACAGAGACTTAGAAGAATTAGTTCCGAGAGCTCAAGGGGAGAGGGCAGGTCATAGCTATCGCACGGCCTTTATTCTGAGTGGGGTGGGGGCCAAGCAAGGTTTGGAGTAGGGGAGGGACAGGATCCGACCTCTGGCTTCCGTACTGAGAAGAGAAGCAGACGGCAAAATGCCAAGTGTGCTTGGCACATATTGAACTCTTGACAAGTATCAGCTGCAAGCATTCGTACCAAGTCTCGGAAAGGAAGCACAAGTTCCAACAGTAGTTGCCTCTGGGAAGGCGAGCTGGAAGTGGAGGGCTCTGCCCAGGCGGGGGCGGAGGGCTGTGAGGAGCCGAGCCAGCCACCAGGGGGCGCCACAGGACCGCGCGAGAGCCGCGGACGGTCCAGGTTTTCACCGCCAAGGTCGTTCCTCTGGTTCCCGCCCAAGGCTTTCCAGCGGCTCGCTCCTGCCCGGCACTGTGGGGTGGGAGAGTCAGTTTCCCCGTCAAGCTCCTGCACTGCGGGATTTGAGGCCCCTTTTTTCTTGCAGGGGCACGACTAAGCAGCTGACGACAGCGTGGAGCTCAGATGGCACCGCACAAAGCCGTGTTCTGGACTGGCGTTGGGCCTTCCACAGAGCTCATGGGTTCTTTTCTCTTGCTCTTTCCACAATCTTTTCATTACAGTAAACGGTGCCTCCGATCAGCCAGGTGCTCCGGTCAAAAACCTTGAGGTCATCTCTGACCCCTCTTTCTCTCTCACTTCTAATCCATCAGCAAATCCTGTCAGCTTTTGCTCTGCAATGGATCTAACATATGCCCCCTCTGCCCACTTTGCCACCACCCAAGCATTTCTCACCTGGATGACTGCAGAAGCCTCCTCCCCGACGCCCCGCCCCTGCTCTCACCCCGCCCGCCCCTGCAGCCTCTGCTCCCCATGCAGACGGCGGGGGTCCTACTGGACCAAAGTCACGTCCCTCCTCTGCTCAGCACCCTCCCGGGGCACCCACCGAAGTCCTCACAGTGGTCCACAGGGCCCACACGACCTGGGCCCCAGGGCCCCTCAGACTCCTCGCTGGCCGCCCTCCCCGCCCGCGGTGTGCGTTCCCTGGGACCGCCTCGTGCTCCTGCTCCCAGACAGAGGCCGCCCCCCGCCCTTGGCATGTGCTCTTGCTGGTCCTGTGCCTGAAACACTCCTCTCCCACATTCTTTAGCAAGGTTTTTGTTTTTGTTTTTTTAAGATTTTATTTATTTATTTATTTATTTATTTAAGAGAGAGAGAGAGAGAGAGAGAGAGAGAGCAAGCACAGGTGAGCAGGGGGAGGAACAGAGGGGGAGGGAGAGGGAGAGAGAATCTGAAGCAGACACCACGCTCAGCTCAGAGACTGACTTGGGGCTCGATCCCATGACCCTGAGATCACAACCTGAGCTGAAACCAAGAGTCAGGCTTAACAGACTGAGCCACCCAGGTGCCTCGCCCAGATTCTTGAATGCCTTTCTCCCTCACCTCCACACACATGGCACCTCTTCCCTGACCACGCTATCAAAACAGCACATCCCAGGCCAGAGCTGGGAGCAGGAGAGGCAAAGCGCCCAGGGTGCAGAATTTAAGGGGCCCTCGCTCCCAGGACCATGCCTTTTTGTACTCTGGGAGACTTACTCGCCTCCCCCTGTTCCTGCCTCTTCACCAGCGTTCTTATCCTTTACTCTCTGTGTCCCTACTCTGCATTTGCTTTCTTTCTCACTTAAGAATCTGTGCGAGAGCGGACTGATTGCCTTCCTCCTCCTGGGATGCGCCCTGCAGGAGGGTAGGAATTTTGTCTCATTTACTGCTGTATCCCCAGCCTCAAACCCTGCTGGCCCGTAACAGGCCCCCAGTAAATGTTTGTTGAAGGACTCAGTGAACAAATGTGTATCTTGGGCAGGTTGCTAAGTCCCTCTCGGCCGCCCTTTGCGTGTCTGTAAAACAGAAATGACAGGAGCCCACCCCCCCCACCCCCCAAGCTGTGGTGAGGACTGAGATTGCGCACCCAACACACGTCATGTGGTTTCTGACGTACAGTGGGCGGTCAGTAAAGGTCAGCAAGGACCAGTCACACAGCCCCTCCCAGCTGCATGGAAGGCTGGGAACTGTGGGCCAGGCCAAGTAGCTACATGCCAGCAGCTGCCCACCATGGTAGAGAGGCACCCGTCTCTGGTGGACAGCTCGCCCTTTCTGCCTCAGAGTTTCTCAGACCAGGTCTACACTCCCTGAAAGCCTCAGGTTTGAGCCTCTGCCAGGCTATCAAGTCACCAGCTTTGCTGGGCTGGTGTGAGAGACCACTCCAGATATCAACTGTGTGCACCCCAGGCCAGGACAGTGATTCCCTGGATTGGAAAAGATAGCAGTGGGAATCTCATGGCCTCAGCCTCTCTCTCTCTCTCCCTCTCTCTCTGAATCGTGAGGACACAACTTGTCCCAGCTGTCTTCTGGCTGGCTCTCTTCGGTCCAGCAGATTGGACAACCCAGCATGGCCAATCACAGTGAACTTGTGAGGAGCAGAAGACCCCAAAAGTATTGGGGAAAAAAAATAGAGAAGAGTCTGGGACAGGCCAAGTCTTCCCCTACATGTTCAGGGCTCTTTTCCCCCTGACTCTGTGGGTAGCCAAATCTCCCCGCTCCTCACCTTTGTCTCCTCTCGGCATCATCATCATTATCACTGCAGAGCGGACACCCGCTGTGCTTTCCTGGCTGGCATACACCCCCTTCCTGCTGGTAACATCTCCATTCCTTGGGGGAACCATCCTCCCCTGCCTCAGTCTATGAGTCCAGGATTTTCACATGAGCTTTAAGATCCAGCCCCCGCCCCTGCCCCGCCAGAACAGCGTCTCACACTCCCACTGGCCTCTTGCCTCAGCTGAGTCTTCCTTCCCTAAAGGCCCTGTGTCGACATCTGGGAAGCCCCCCAAAACCAGTGGTGCACAAAGGATCTTCTGTAAAAAGACAGGCTGCCTCTGGCCCACACGGACTGAGAGCTGAGAGGCTGGTCTGCAAAGAGAACTCCCTTGTGACAGAAGCTCTGCCATTCAGCTATTGCTGTGTAACAAACACTCCTGAACTCAGTGGCTGAAAACCACCACTAACTCAGTGACATGAGCACTTATTTTTGTTATCAGCCTGCCTATCAGCCAGGCAGTACTTCTGGTCATACGTCCGAGACCAGCCACTGCCCCAGGTCTGCAGGCCTGATCTTAGCAGGCCTCTGTCACGTGTTTGGGGATTGGCTGGTCTAGAACAGCTGTGACCGAGAGAAATGAGTTCTGCTCCATGGGGTCTCTCAGCTTCCAGCAGGCCAGGCCAGGCTGTTCCCAGAAAGCTAATGAGCAGAAGTAGGCTGGGTCTCCTGAAGCATAAGCTCAGAACTGTCACACTGTCACTTCTGCTGCCTTTTAGCCTTTCTGTTGGCCGAAGCAAGTCACAAGAACGGCCTAGATCCAAGAGTGGAGAGATAGACCCATCGCTTTCTGGGAGGAACCACAGAGGGTAGGTGTCCGTTCAAGGGCTTCCGTAACAAGGTACCACAGACCGGGTGACCTAAACGATGGAAATTTGTTTCCTCACAGTTCTGGAGGCTGGAATCCAAGATCAGGGTGCTGGCAGGGACGATTTCTTCTGAGGACCCTGTCCCTCGTGTGCAGGTGGCCGCCTTCTCTCTGTGTCTTCACATGGTCTTCCCTCGGTGCATGTCCGTGTCCTAATTTCCTCTTCTCGTAAAGACACTATATCGGATCAGGTTCACTCTAATGACCTCATTTTAATGTAATTACCTCTTTAAAGACCCTATCTCCAAACACAGTCACATTCTGAAGGTATGGGGGGGGCCTAAGGACTGCAATGAATTTTAAAGTTACATAACTCAGTCCATCAAGGATAGAGATTGTAGCCATCTCTGTGCTCAGTCTAGCAGAAACCCAGCTTTATCCCGTGACTGATGATGACCCTACAAGATAGACGTTAGTCACCAATTCACTTGCCAGGAAGCTGAGGCTCCCCGATAGTAAGTGGCTTGTGGAGTCAGCACAGGAGTCCGGGTCCTCCCGACTGAAAGGCTCTCTCACATTCTCTTTTCCCCACTGTGGGTGTGTTCTGGGGGCAGAGCCCAAGCTGGGGACAGGTCATCTGGAAAACCAGTTCTTCCTCTTGAATAAGCTGACATGAGAAACAGGACAAAGGCCAACCCTGTGGTGCTCCAGGGACGCCCCCCCCCCTTTACTGGACCTTGTCTCATGACAGAGCAAACACAGAGAACACCCAGGTCTCCCTTCCCTTGACCTGAAAACACACTGGTTATTTCTTGAAACCGAGAACCTTGAATTTGGGACCTCAAGCAGGCACACTTCCCAGCCTCCTGCGGGGTGCCATTCCTGGTCTGTTCTAGACATAGGTTTAAAGCAGTGAATAGTATCTTTCCCACGTTCCTATCAGACTGCTTTTTACTAATGGCATAAGCTGTGCTGTTTTCTTGTCTTGTCACCTTTGCACATACCATTCCCTTGCCTGAAGTGCCCTTCCCTTTTCTCCTACCCCTTCTAAGCCTGGCTAACTCCTAGTCAACCTATGGAACCCATTTCAGGGAGCCTGGGTGGCTCAGTCAGTTAAGCATCTGCCTTCAGCTCAGGTCATGATCTCTAAGTCCTGGTGTCAGGCTCCCTGCTCAGCAGGGAGTCTGATTCTCCTTCACCCTCTCCCTCTGCCCTTCCTCCCCCCACCCCAGCTCTTGCTCTCTCTCCCTCTCTCTGTGTCTCTCTCAGTCAAATAGATAAGTAAAATATTATTAAGACTATTTATTTATTTATTTATTTATTTATTTGATATAGAGCAAGCACGAGCAGGAGGGAGGGGTCGACGGACAGGGAGAAGCAGACTCCCTGCTGAGCAGGGAGCCCAATGCGGGGCTCAATCCCAGCACCCTGGGATCATGACCTGAGCCGAAGGCAGATGCTTAACCTACTGAACCACCCAGGCGTCCCAAATAAAATTTTAAAAAAGAAAAAAGAACCCATTTCAAGGCTCTGCCCCCCTCTCCCCCCCAGACAGAGGTGACACTTCATCTCTTGTAGTCCCCAGTCACGGTTCCCAAGCCTGCCGCTCCACTGGACTGTGAGCTTCTCAAAGGAAGGAGAGCTGTCTTACTCCTGTACCAGCCACACCCTACTTGTGAGAACTTGAGCAAGTTCTTTAACCCCTCTGTGCATGAGTTTGTTCACCTGTCAATTGTGTGAGGACCCAGTGAGTTCCTATATGCCAAGCACATAGAAGAGAATCTGGCGCAAAGTTGGTATTCAGTAAATGTGAGCTATTATTATCTGTGTTATTATCCCCCGGTGCCCTGACTAGGACCTGCCCAGCAGTTATTTGCTGAATTAATGAATTATGAATGACCTTCAACTTCATGAGCAGAAGCGAGTGCATAGGGATGAGAGAGAAGTAAGAATATCACCAAGCGCCTTAAGCATTTTAATTAGAGCCTCCTCCACACCCCCGTGCTGTCTGGCCACTGTTTTCCGCTCCTATTTTTGTACAGCCTGGGTGGCACTTTGAGGATCAGAATTTGGGGCACCGTCTTCTGCGTGCGTCCTGAGCCCATGTGCCAGACCCAGTGGCCTCCCACATGCCTCCCAGCCGCCTGCTTTAAATAGCTTCCCCTTGCTAACTGTTAATATAAAGGCTGGAGCAGAGCTTATGTAAGCTGACCAACATCTCCCCCCAACATAGCTGAGCCCCCGAATCTGCAAATCTTGCCAGAGTAGAAGCACGTGGGCTTCTCCCGCCAGCAGGGTCCTGAAACATTGTTCTTCTCGGGAGAGAGGTGGCAGAGGCTCGGGGAGCTCTGGGAACCGCTCACCTGTCCCTGGTGGTACTTAAAGAATTCAGATGCTCGTCTCGCATCCTCCGATTGATCTGGAACGCAGCCTGGACATCAGGATCTTTAACACTCTCCGTGTGATTCTGATGGTCAGCAAGATTGAGGATCATAGCCCCAGAGCCTCTGCCTTCCTCTGCCAACCACTGGGTGGGTCTTTCCCGGCATTAAGCAGGGGTCTCACTTTGCTGAACCCCACCCCCTTTTTATAAGCGACAGCAACATTTCCAGGCTTCTGAGTAGCCGTTCCCGTCTATGCAATTTTTTTTAATTTTAATGTTTTTTTTTATTATATTATGTTAGTCGCCATACAGTACATCCCTGGTTTCTGATGAAAAGTTCGATGATTCATTAGTTGCGTATAACACCCAGTGCACCATGCAACACGTGCCCTCCTTACTACCCATCAGCAGCCTACAGCTTTGCGCAGTGGCAGTATCGTAGCCAATGAGGTTTATCCTTCTGTGCGATTTTGCCCTGTCTACAAACTGCCTGTGAATTACTCTGGATACTACTTGCTTTTAAATTTTAACCCCATTCCAAGAAGATGTGAAGTAATGGATTGGATGTCCTAGTCTCTTTAATACACACTTAAATAAGAGTCAGACTATTAAAACTTAAACCCATATGCCACACAAATCATTTTGTGCAGAGCCAGGGCCAGGAGGGAGCAGGGAGGGGCCACCCAAGGGTATGTGGGATCAGGGAATAGAGGCTGCCTTCCAGGGCTGCCCACCAGGGAAGGCGAGGGGATAACTCCCAAGTCAAGGACGGCACAAGTATGCCGAAGATGCTTAGAATATCTCCAGGGGAACCTATGAGAAACTGGTAAAAGTAGTAACCTCTGGATCTTCTGGACTTTTTTTTTTTTTAACCTTAAAAAATAAATCATTTTATTTATTTTTTTATTTTATCTTTTAAAAATATTTTATTTATTTATTTGAGAGTGAGAGAGAGCACAAGCAGTGGGGAGGGGCAGAGGGAGAGGGAGAAACAGACTCCCCACCAAGCAGGGAGCCTGACGCAGGACTTGATCTCAGGACCCTGGGATCACGACCCGAGCCCATGGCAGACGCTCAACTGACTGAGCCACCCAGGAGCCCCCATCTTTTTTTTTTAAGAGAAAGAATGGGTTAACAGATGGAGGTGTCCCAGATAGAGATGCCAGTGCCAGACTCTGACTTTGGCTGAGAATGTCCAGTGCTGTCCAGGCAGGAGAGGCACAGAGTTGGGGCGGCGGCCCCTGGTATTCTGGTCCCTGGAGACCTGCTGCCCTCTGTGTAGGACACTTCGGTTTGCTCAGGCTTCATCCAAGGCGGGCCCAAAAAACAAGTTTTTTCTGAGTTTTGGCTCAGCAGGTGCTCTCTGAAGACATGTTGGCTCTCCATCCCATTCCTAGGTGCCGGACCGTACAAGAGAGCCAGGCTGAGTGTGCCCAGGGCAAGTAGCAGGCTGAGAAGGCACCAGACTCAGCGAGCTGGAGGAAGCACCCTGAGGGGTCCCCTGCAGAAGTTCACAGGGGCTGGGAGCCCAGAGGACAGAGCAAGGACCCACAGAGGCTTCAGGGAGCAGTCACATAGTACCGGGCCTCAGTGAAGAGAGCAAACTCTTCTTCCCGGCAGAGTTATGCTGGTTGGGGAAGTTGCTCTTGAGGGAGTGAGGTTCCCATCATTGGAGGTATGCAAGCACGGACTGAAGAAACATGTGTCAGGGAGGTTGGGGAGAATTTTCCTACCTTCCCTGATCTTTAAGGCTCTTTGAATGCTGAGCTTCCGGGATTCCAACGCCCTGACATGAGCCCTGCCTCCTTCATCGCCGGCAGGCAAAATGTGAGAGAAGGTAGGAGCTGCCTCCTGCCTCCCAAGAAGAACTTAGGTGGGTCAGGAGCACTGTGATAGGATGACTGGGGAGTTCCTCGGGGTCTTCCAGGAGCAAAGGTCATTGTTTGGCACTGACGTAAGAACTTGGGCCTTGGAAAAGTATCTTCAGGAGCAGAGGAGATGGTGAGAGCCCCAGCAACCTCCAAGCTAGTGCCTCTCAGAGCAATGTGGGGCCTCAGGCGGGACAGTGGCCTCCAGCTCAGGCCTCCTGCCCAATTTGGCCTCCAAGATACAAAACTGCAGTGAATTTAATTCAAAATAATTTTTAAAATTTTTTCGTTTTTTTGATAGGTTTAAAATAATAGGCAAGGTCATACAGTGAAAAGTGAATCTCCCTTTCATACTTGCTCTCTGGAGCAGCCACCAACCCTGGCGTCCTCTACGACTAGTCAAAAACATTCAAACAAAGGCACACATCTCTCATGAGACGTGTCTGAGCACCAACTAAGTGTAGGGCTGGGGGCTGTGAGGTGGGGGAGCACAGACAGGGGAGTGGGCCCGAGTCCACGAGTCAGCCGGTAGTATTTGACTGTGCCTGTCTGCTAAGAGCAGATGTTTCCTTCCTGGGGACCAGGCACTGTTCTGCGATCTTTCTGTTTTTTCTCTCATTTAATTCTCACCATGTATTAGTTGGGGTTCTTTGAGAAAGACGCACCCATGTGACCTTAGGCATGAAAGAGATTTTGGGGGGAAAATGCCTGTGAAGGAAAACAGGGAAGGAACTAGAATAAGATCACCAGATTTAGTAGACAAAAATATAGGGCATCCAGTTCAGTCTAATTCGAAAGTCAGATAAACAAAGAACACTTTTCTAGAATAAGTATTTCATATGCAATATATGTGATGCATACTTCGATTTAAAGAGCATTCATTGTTTGCCAGATGGTGTAAACGTGACTGGGCATCCAGTGCCTCACCGGCCGGCAACTGAGTCACCAGACCATGATGCGGGTCTGACCCCTGCTCGCTGTTGTTAAGAGAAGGGCACTTATGGGGCACCTAGCGTCTGCCTTCAGCTCAGGGCGTGATCCCGGCGTTATGGGATCGAGCCCCACATCAGGCTCCTCCGCTGGGAGCCTGCTTCTTCCTCTCCCACTCCCCCTGCTTGTGTTCCCTCTCTCGCTGGATGTCTCTGTCTCTGTCAACTAAATAAATAAAATCTTTAAAAAAAAAAAAAAAGAAAAGGTCACTTATGATTGTCTAGTAAAGCCTTAGTCATGAGACCCTTCAGATGTATATCAGTGCTCCATATGCTTGGGGGGTGATTGTCAACATATATCTTGGTGGGATAGAGATAAAGGAAGTTTCCAAAGAATTTTTTTTTACAGATTTCATGTATTTATTTTAGAGAGAGAGAGAGAGACAGAGAGCAGGGAGGGGCAGAGGGGGAGGGAGAGAACAGAAAGAATCTGAAGTTGACTCCACATGGAGCACGGAGCCCAATGCTGGGCTCAGTCTCACAACCCTGAGGTCATGACCTGAGCCAAAATCAAGAGTCCAACACTTAACCGACCGAGCCACCCAGGCGCCCCGCCAAAGGAATTTTTATATGTTAGAGAAGACTCACAGGATCCTGGAGGTCAGGACAATGTTAAGCTAAGACTGCCTTTTGCCCTTAGTAAAGTATTCACATGGAGGCCGCTGAGTTCCTAGAGGAAGGTCACTCTGCCTGTTTCAAGGAAATGTAATTCTTTCTTTTGTCTTTGTTTCCCACATCACTACCACTTCCTTTGTCTCTGGGCTCTTATACGCTGGGCCACTAGCCCTCCGCCCTAATCCCCCCAGGGCGGGTACCGCACAACTGGAGACAGCCCCTACGGTCCCAGAGCCTGCTGGAATTATTCAAACCAGCCAGTCCTAACCGGGCTTACCCTGCCTTCCCCAGTTCCTTTCCACAGAAACCACAAGAAAGTCTCCTGCCCACGTTCTCCTGCTCCTTGCCTCCTGATAGACTCAGGTGGGTTACCGCACAGCCCTGTGAGGCTTTGCGAGCCCCTTCCTCTTGGGAGAGCTGTGAGTAACACGCTATCTTTTTCTTTCTTTTAAGTAGGTGCCACACCCAGTGGAGCCCAACACAGGGCTCGAACTCACTACCCTGAGATCAAGACCTGAGATCAAGAGTCAGATGCTTAACCAACTGAGCCCCCCGGGTGCCCCGCAAACCATCTTTTCAATGGCAGTCCTCTCTCTCTCTGTTGGCCTCGCCATACCTGAATCTACATTTTATTTTTTTAATTTTTAATTTTTTTATTTTTTAAAAAAAGATTTATTTATTTGACACAGAGAGAGCGAGTGAGCGCACACAAACAGGAGAAGGAGCAGAGAGAGAGAGAAGCAGGCTCTCCACTGCGCAGGGAGCCTGATGCGGGGCTCGATCCCAGGACCCTGAGATCATGACCCGAGCCAAAGGCAGACGCTTAATGACGGAGCCGCCCAGGCGCCCTTACAATCTACACTTTAAAGCATTCCCTCACTTCCGTATGGAAACACCACCTCTCATGTATGGGGTGTGGGAAACTGGAAGTCCAGCTTCCTCCCTGGGTGCGGTCCATCCTGAGAGCTTCTGTGTGGAATGGACGTACCCCACGAGCAGCCCGCGAGGATTTTCGTGAAGCCGTGGCCACACTGCCGTCAACACACCTTCTCATTACCTCCCCTGCGTCCTTCCTCATCCTCGCTGGCAATGCCCTGGGCCATCCCCCTCCAAACTGTGAACCGTGGCACTTCCCCAGAGGGGTGCTGAGGGGTACGGAGTTATAAAAGGAGACTCCGATTTTTGCTCTATTTATCTGTATATCGCATGATTTCTTAAATGACGTATTAATGCATTACTTCAGTAAATCTCAAATATTAAAAATGGGGCGCCTGGGTGGCTCCGTCGGTGAGGCCCGTCTGACTTGGCTCAGGTCTTGATCCCGGGGTCCTGGAATCGAGTCCCGCGCGGGACTCCCTGCTCAGCGGGGTGTCTGCTTCTCCCTCTGCCCCCCCCCTTGTGCATCTCGCGCTCTCTCTCTCTCTCGCAAAAATAAATAAATGAAATCTTCAAAGAACTTAAAAAAATAAAATATTAAAAATGATAGGCTTGTGGGGGGGAAAGAGGCATGTTAAGTCAGCAACTGTGTGTGTTGGCAGCAGGGGGAGGCAAGTGCTGTCTTTTGCTGTCCTGTCATGAGATTTGAAGCTTTGCTCTAAGAGAAGCGGCGGCCTGGTGGCGGTGGCGGTGGCGGTGGCGGTGGCGGGGAAAGGGCCTCTTACTCACAGACATGTGGGCACTCGTTTTTGATTCCAGCGCCTCTTCCAGTGCACTCAACTCCCAACGCCTTCCTCCTCCTCCTCCCCCCCAGCGGTCTTCAGGAGCCTTTCATCGAAGGACAAGCACAGGGCTCCTTTGTCTCTGCCCCCGCCCTGCCCCACTCGGTCAGAACCTCCAGGGGCTAGACGCTTCTCCGACAGCTGCCTGCTCAGAAAAGCAGCACGCAAGGGACTATCCAGGAAGCGAGCCCCCAGTCATACAATTCGCTCAAATCCGGGGTGCACCTACTGGTTCTATCACGGAATTGCTGTGCGGTCTTAGGCAAATTGCTACATCTCCTTGAGCCTTGGTTTCCTTATATTTAAAATGGGAATGAAGTAGTATCTGTCTCATAAAGTTGTCTGGTGTTTGAATATATCTGAGACCCTTAACATAATCCTCAAAGTGAATGTTCATTTTCAGTCATCAGATTTTGTCATTACTAATCTCCCCATTCATTCGTTTTCTAAACTAACATTTATTGAGTGCCTACTGTGTGCCTGACCCTGTGCTAGTTTCCAGAGCTGTAAAATAGAGATAAAAATACCTGTCCTTTATATGTCACGGGCTGGTTTGGAGCCAATGACAGCAAGAAAGAGTTGGGTTAGACACCAAGAAGAACTTCCCAGAATGAATGATGACTGGATTCTAGAAGTAGAGGGAGGAGGATTGAGGGAAACCACTTTTCCAGCAGGAGGAGAAACTAATTCAGAAAACATTTGGACTCCTAAGACCTACGCAGCTTTCTGAGCCACACTGGTGGGGTGTTGGCCAAGAGAAGAGAAAAAAGAAGTATTTTTCCAGGCAACATTTCGTGTGTCTGCAAGAAGCCACATGCAATTTACGTTATATTCCTGAAGAAGCAGATGACCAGTAGTTTGATCCCCCGGCTCAGCAGGCCCCAGGCTGGCAGGACTGGATGGAAGAGAGGCTGACGAGAAGTAAATGAGACAAGTGCTGAGATTTCTTCTTTGCCAATAAAAGATATTTGAAATTGGGCAAGTGTCTCCGGGAAGGGGGAGAAGGGGATGTGATGGGGAAAATTCTCATCTGTAACAACTCCATTAGCTGGAAGCACCCTGGGGCGCCAGCCACTCGGCCCAGGCCTCTCCCTTCTGCAGCACGTGCTGGAGTTGGGGCCATGTGGCAGTTAATAATGTAATAAGGTGCCTCAAGTGCAGAAACCTCACACGGTGTCAGACGACTGGATCAGACTAGGGGTTTTCAAACGGGAGCACCAGCATTCCCTGGAGGGCTTTCTATGACGCAAGTGCTGGGCCCCCCTCCCAGAGTTTTTGATTTTGTAGGTTTGGAGGTAGGGTCCAAGAATCTACATTTCTCACAAGTTTCCAGATGATGCTGGACCACACTTTGAGATGCATTGCTCTACAGAACCCCAGGATTCTGGGACCAGGACCATCCAGCTCTGGTGGTTGTGCGCTCAGAGGAGCTGCCTGATGCAGTGTGGAAGGAAATCACAGAAGGCTTCCTGGAGGAGCAAGTACTGAGTTGAGTTTGATGCTGAGATTTTCCAAGTCAAAAGGACAGGCAGGAAGAGCTGTGTGGACTAAGAAAAGAAAAGTCCATACAATGTGACTGGATGGGGGCAGGAGAAAGGAGCCAAGACAGGAGCACTGGGCCACTTCCAGATCACAACGGGCCAGGGAACATCACTAATGGATGTGAGCAAGAGAATGATGTGACCAAAGCTGAGTTTTGAAATGATTTCTCTGCAAGGTAGGGGAGTGGTGGGTCAGCTATGATTATTTACCTCCTTCTTATCATGAGGAACCTGGGTGCAGAGAGTAAAAATTATTTGCCTGACACCTGGCTCCAAAGCTGGAGGTGTGCCTGACACCAAATGGGCACTTCTGCCTACCACCCAGCATGGGTTTGGAGCAGGGAGAGCGGGCGGGCGGGGGGGGGGGGGGGCACTGATCCCGGTTCTGCCCCCAGCTCACTGGGACCTCATGTTCGAATCCACCTTCTCTTGGTCACTAGGAGGAACAATGGGTAAAAACCAAGTTTATTGTAAATACAGCTTTAATGGTGGTACAATGGCAGCTAAAGAAAAGGGCTGGGGTCTGGGCTAGGGAATCATGAGTGTGGGTGGGAGGGTTGGTGTCAGCCTACATGGCCGAAGTCGCTGCTTTGCCCTGACAATGACATCCTCAGAAGTGTGATGTTCCCTGAGTCATCAGGCTCAGACAAAAAGGAGCAATAGCCCTGTGCCACGCCCCCCCACCCCCCCAGGTGCCACTTCCCTCTGCTCTGCTCCAATGAAAAGCATTCTCCGCACAGGCGACACTGCACAGGCCCCACTTGCTGGCTCTGCTCTCAGCAGACGCTAATGAGGCGTTTGGAGAGCCCAGAGGTCACAGAGACCCAGGGCCTTGGGGGAGAGATGATAAAGGGGGAACTCAACCTTCCTTCAAAATCATAACCGTTCTTGTCAACATTCCCAACCAACATTTCTTAAGGCCCAGTAGGGCCCTATTCTACCCTTGGCTGTCGCTTGGTGAGCTCCAGATACCAACTCCCTTGTCCTTTGTGTTATCACCTGTTTACACCCCCCCCCCCTTCTCTGCCCCGGCCCCTCCAGCTGGCTGATCTCTGCAGACTGCCGCATGGGGGTTCCCTCTCCCTCCAGATTCTGGTGTGTTCCAGGAGGTCCGAAGGAGGGACAGAGGGAGGTTGGGGTACTTCTGCTCCTCTCTTTCCCGCTGCGGTTTTGCCTTCATTCCTGCTGTGGCCACAGCTTCCGTGGGGCAGCCCGCCCTGACTGCTCCTGCTCTCCGGGGGTTCTGGCTACACCGTCCTCCCCTTGCCGCTGCAGGCCGCAGGGTGGTAACGACGCCCCGCTGTCGCTCACCTTGGGGTGCTGCACTATCTTGTGTGTTTCACCCTGCCCTCCCCGTGATAAACAGTCCCCTCATCTATCTCTCTCTCTCGCCGTGGGCGGCTCTTTCCTGCCAGGGCCCTGATGGATGCAGCCTTACTGGTGGTCACAGTGTTAGTACCACGGTGGGACAGAAGCCAGTCTGGTTACAGAATCGTGGGCTGTCACGTGGAATCCCCACAATGATTTTATCAGGTAAATTCTGCTATTATTCTCATTTCACAGGTGAGGAAACTGAGATTCAGAGAAGAGAAGACACTTGCCAAGGATCACGTAGCTAGTGAGTTGCTAAGCCAAGATGAGGACTTGAAATGTTGGTTGGGAATGTTGACAAGAACGGTTATGATTTTGAAGGAAGGGGTGATAGAGAAACTATACGAGATGGGAATTGGAGCTGTCCCCAGCATTCCTCTCTAACCCGGGCAGTGACCCAGGGGAGTAGCTGGCAGGAGGCAGGGTGGGAGAAAGGTAGGCTCATGCTTGCTCTCTGTCTCCCTCTAAAGAAGAAAAAAAGTATCGAGGACCCCCAAAGAACTTTTGATTACGTGGTTTATATCTACTGATATTTCTCATATTAGAAATTAAATTAAGAATTTTTAAATGTGTATTTGCTCATTTAAAAATACCTAAAAATCCATTATGTGTTAACATAAATAAAACATGTTTATGGAAAATACAGTTTTCAAATAAAGAACAATTTACTGAAAAGAGTGGCATTGGTTTACATTTTTATGTAAACCACGTAAACGCATAAAATTTTTAAATGTCTGACTTAAGAGACAACAACCAGATTCTCTTATCTGCTCCTGCATTTAATCAACAGATTAAATTTTGGTTGAAGTATAAGAAGATAACCTGGCCCCACGCAGATATGTAGTTAGGAAAGTGACAGCCTCGTAGATCCCCTGAAAGGGTCTCCGGGCCCTAGGGGGCTTCCGAGCTTCTATATATGATGCATGAGAGTCTATAGCCGTTCAACTTGGAAGCGGACTGTCTGCATGTCAATCTCAGATAAGTGGGCAAATCACCTGACCTCTGTGACTCAGTTTCTTCCTACAGAAGGTTAAATAACTTGTTTCCTGTGGAGTGGTTTGAGCAGTGCTTGGCACATAGTAATCACTAACTGTTATTTCTAGCTCAGAGCCTGGCACTACTAGGGGCTCCCCTTTTTGCCTAGGCTGGGTATCCCCTCCAAGATCATGTTCAACCTCCCAAGAATGGCCTGGACTTCCATGTTCTCCAGGACTACTCTGAGACGCTGTGCCCCTCCCCTGGGAGACCCCGCCAAGCCCAGCATGTGCCTCTGCCATCTCTTTGGCCACGGGCTCAAAGCAGCCTCCCCCACGTGTGCCTGCCAGCCTCTGGCACGTTGGACCGGTTGTACCCGCGTTGGTGCCGGGAGGCTCTCCTCCCCAGCAGCTGGCAATTAGGAAGTCACTCTCCATAATGGACAAGACCTAATCAGCCTGCTGATAATTACCAGGCCCAGAACGCGGCTGCAATTCAGGAAAGATGATCCCCAAAGACTAGAGCCACTTAAATCCTGGCATTGACCATGGGTCCCCTTGGTAACCTGTAACTCAGCACAATTTAGCCACTGAGCTAATTGATGTTCTCCAAGGCAGTCAGCTCGCACTCGGGCAATCAAAATGGGCTCTAATTGCCAACATCCTTCAGGTAAGAAGCTCCACATGTCCTCTTGCCACCCAAGAGGCCCGAGCAGGAACTGAGTCTCTCGGCAAACCAGTCCTCTGATTGCATTTAATTAATCAAAATAAGGTTCGAAGAAAGAATTAATTTAAGAACATATTAGAGGAAGTCATGATATTAAAATGTTTCCCAGCAAAGCAGGACCGGCAGCTTCGCTGAATTCATGAGGCAGCTCCTTGAAGAAACAGTCCCCAGCTTTTCAAAGCTGCCTGAGCTAACAACAGCAGGGGGAGAGGAAGGACTGCTGGACCTGCAGGCTTACAGAACGGGGGATGAGCCCGGTCCCATCCACGTAAGATGTGTAGCCTGGGCAAGTCGCTGCCCCTCTGAGCCAGGTGTTTCTTATCCATAAAGTGGGGGCAGAAACGGTGGGTGCAATGTGCCTTCCACAGGGCCCTGCACATAGTAGGATCTTGGCGGCACAGCACAGAGGACCCTTTTGTGTTCTCCAAAGTGGTTTAAAAGGTAGGGTAATTGGGGCACCTGGGTGGCACAGTCGTTAAGCATCTGCCTTCGGCTCAGGGCGTGATCCCGGAGTTCTGGGATCGAGCCCCACGTCAGGCTTCTCCGCTGGGAGCCTGCTTCTTCCTCTCCCACTCCCCCCCGCTTGTGTTCCCTCTCTTGCTGGCTGTCTCTCTCTGTCAAATAAATAAATAAATTCTTTAAAAGGTAGAGTAATTGGGTAGATGTCACACCGGGTTGCAACATAGGCTCTCAGCTCCATGGCCCGCCTTGGGGCCGGGTTCGCGGGTTTGTGGGGACTGCACAGCATCCTACAACATTTGGGTTTGCCTCCCCACCTTGTTCTTGGGCTGGGGAATCAGGCAGACCTGTCTCAAACCCGATCCGCCTTTGCACGTGTGGCCTTCGTTCATATCCAGCAAATGTTTGCTGAGAGCTCGCTCTGCACCAGGCACTGTCCCAGGTGCTGGGGGTGCTGCCGTGGTCCCTGCTTCACAGAGCACGGAGCACAGAGTTTGGGGGAGGAGGAGCCTCTTACGAAAAAAATCATCAAGAAGACTGTATCAGATGCTCCTGGAACCTCACCTCGTCCCCTCAGCTCTCACCTTTGCAGGACACATAATGGCCTCCTGAGAGTCTTTACACAATGGCCTCCTTCTTGGGGCCGGCACATAGGGCAAGCTAGAAGCACTAGGGAGTTAACATCCCCAGGAGCAGCCCTCAGCCCCTGATCAAAGGGAATCATCGGGAAATCTCCACCTTCCTCACCCCATCCAGTGGGACAACTCTGAGGCCTGTTCTACAGTTTCCCAAGGAAAACCGGCTCACCACCGCATTCCACATGCACTTTCCTCCCTTTTCCCAACCACTCCCCAACTCCCAGACCGCTTCCTGGGATCATCCTCCAAGGAAACCACTTGCCCCCCTGGGACCACCCTCCAAGGAAACCACTTGGACTCAAGTCCTTGTCTAGGGGTCTTGTGCTGGGGGCACCCAGCCTAAGACAGATATAATTACAAACTGTGATACTGTAAGAGGGGGGCAGGAGGGATGCAGTGTCACATCCCGACAAAGTGTTGTCAGAAGTGACAGTTAAGGAGGAGTAGCGGTTACCTAGCGTGAATCATCAGGATTCAGCCGAACAAACAGAAACCATTCTGGAAATGCTAAGCGGAAAGAGTGAACACAGCAGGGCTGGCATTCAGCTCCTGGCGCTGCTGTGGCCTCACAGGTGTATCTGAATCCATCCACTGCAATTGGATGTGTGTCCTGATTGGCTGATGCCTGTCTTGGACCAGTTGTTGAATATTTTTTTAAAAGATTTTATTTATCCATTTGACAGAGAGAGAGAGCGCGTGCAAACGAGCACGTGAGCACAGGCAGGGGGAGCGGAAGGCAGAGGGAGGGGAGAAGCAGGCTCCCCGTGGAGCAGGAAGCCCAATGTGGGGCTCGATCCCAGAACCTGGGATCATGACTTGAGTCCAAGGCAGATGCTCAGCTGACTGAGTCACCCAGGCGGCCCCCTAGTTGCTGAACATTTTGAGGCTCACTCTTGGAGTTAGGTGTTTATGAAATTGTCAAGGGCTGGAGGAGCAGGCTTGCAGAGCGATACCACAGAAGCCACCTGCCAGGGAAGCTGTTTCCTCTGTTTCCGGTCAGGAAGGTGGGAAATGCGGAGGCCACCACTGGGATTACGGCGTTCGAGAATTCATTACTTGGAGCTCCAGTCAGCAATAAAAAGGAACAAGCTACTCAAACACGCTGCATCATGGATGAACTTCAAAAAGGTGCTAATGGGTAGAAGCCAGGGACAAGAAACCACATACTGTATGATTCTATATGTATAAAGTGCCTAGAAAAGGCAGATTGATGGAGAAAAAGTAGATTACGTGGTTGTCTGGGGCTGACAGTATAGAGAGAGTCATTGTAAGCGGTACTATCATGGGAGTCTGAAAATGGACAAAAATTTACTAAAAATCATTGAACTGTATGCCTGCAATGGTTAAATTCTATGATACATAAAATATACACCTAATAAAATTGTTTAAAAAGAAAAGAACAGCTGGCCTGAAAGCTGCTACCAACAACTGACTCTAGATACTTCCAAAAGCTGGAGTCTGGACACCAGAAAGCTGTTGCAGAAATATCACACCTCACTATAGCCCTGCTTTTCGGCAGGAATGGTTAAAGCAGCCTTCCAAATCTCACAGAGAGCATCCATGTGGAGAACTTACTACACAGCCAAGACTCTAGCCGCAAAGGAGTCTGGGAAATGTAGTCTTTGCTTTCCAACCTCCACAATGCAGGAAGACACACAGAAGGGAACACAGGTAATATCAAGAGTAGGAGAAAAGAGGGCTCTATACAGAGGGAATACCATGAACAAAGGCCCTGAGTTGTGTGCAGGTAACACAATAGAGGCCAACTGGGCAGGCCATCCTGGCTGTGCTAAGGAACTTGGATTTTATCCTAGGTGAAATGGAAGCCACTGATAGGTCTTAAGCAAGGTGGTTGCCAAGATCAGATTTGCACTTCGAGAAGGTCCTTCTGGCTGTGTGGGGAGAGTAGGTTTGGGGGACAAGAGTGGAAGCCAAAGACTAGTGAGGAGGCCACTGAAGTCTCCAGATGATGATGGCCAAGGATGATGGTGGCCAGGGTCGGAGTATGCCTGGTCATGCCTGGCCATGGCCCAGGACCTAGAAGGAAGTGGTGGATTTGAGACTTGTCTAAGAGATAAAATCTACAGAACATGGTAAAAATTTTATGTGGGTGATAGGGGAGGGGAAGCATAAAGACAACCCCCAAGTTTCAGACTCATGAACTTAGAGAAGTCACTTTACTTCTCTCTTGGTTTCCTTTTCTCTAAACCGGGGTATGACTATGATGGGTAATTCATTCATTCAACAGATATTTACAGATCACCTATTGTGTGTCCAACAGTAGATATAAAAGTGCTTTTCCTGATGTCTGGCCCCAGAGGAAGTGCTCAGGAAATTTTTTTTCTTTCATCCTTCAAAGCTCTGCTTAAGTGCCCTTTCCCCCATGAAGGCTTCCCTGATTCCACCCCAAACCACCCTGCTTTCTCACACATCTAAGCCATGGCAGTGTGAGTCCCTATGTGGGGACTGGACTGAACCAGGGCGGGGAGAGAGGGAGGACTGGATAAGGCACAAGGCCCAGGTACATCCCCTTCGGGGCTAGAGGGTAGGGTGAGAGAGGAGAAGAAGGACCCCAAATACCTCGGATTTTGAAGGTTAGCAACTCCAAGAACACTTTCTTCCCACTAGACCTTTGCTAATGCTCTTCTCTTCTGCCTGAAATGTCTTTCCTTTGCTTTATTCTTTGACTCGGCTTGGATGCTTCCCCTCTGGGAAGGCTGCTTCACCCAAGGACCCCTCGTCCGCACTCTCCTTGCATGCCTTGCTCACCAAAATCAACACTTCTCATACTAACTGACCATCATCTGTTTGCTTGTCTGTCTCCCCACTGGACAGGGAGCCCTTTAAGGGCAGGGACCCCCAGGAAGTCAGGCTGGGGAACTAAAATAGAAGTGACCTAAAGCTTTCCACATCTACTCAATTAATACTTATTGAACACCTACTTCATGCTGGGCTCTGATCTAAGCAGCTTTGATGAAGGCAGATACATACGAGAAGGGAAAGATGGGAAGGATTTCAGTGGAGAGAGACCCAGGGAGAAGGCATCTGTATTAGTCAGAATTGGCTAAGTTTGCTGTGGTAACAAGTAAACCCTGAAATCTCGTGACTTAATACAAGTTTACTTGTATTTAATACACTCAAAACAAGTGACAATACACATGAGAAGTCTGATGGGTGCACAGTGTCTAACATCCATCTGGTGACTCTGGGGTCCAGAATCCCTCCATCATGCGTTCTGCCATCTCAACATGTGGCCTCCCAGGCTTCCAAGGCAGGAAGAAAGGGGTAAGGGAGACATGGCTCTAACTGCCTCACCTGGGGAGTGACACTCACTCACCTTCAGAGGGGAGCTGTGAGTAGAGGGAGTGTTACTGGGGCTGCACTTGCCCTGATGGCAACAATGGGTGTCTTAAGGCAGCCAAGTGGGGTGGAAAGCCAGGTGTAGAGGAAGGCCAGCCCTACATGCTTCATGCGCCCTGGGGCGAGGCCCTAGTCTCTGTGTTGGTTCTCTCATCTGAAAGTGAGAAAACCCAGCAAATCCATCAAATGCTTAATATTTCAGAGAGCTTGGGGGAATAATATTGAAAATATGGGTGTAAACGCATCTTACAAAGCCCAAGTCTTCCTTTGTCCTGACCACACCTGAACCGTGAGCTCCCCAAGGAGAGGAGCTAGGGTTCAGACACCCTCCTAGCCCCTCCTTCCACTGCCCAAGAAGGTGACCAAAAGCTGTCTGCAGAAAAACCGAATAGCTCATCCATCCACCAAACAAATGGTGGTCTAATTCAGCATAAGGCCTAGGAAATTCGGAAGTTCAGTCTAACCAGAGGTTGCAAACTGGCAATGAGTAGGCCAAATTCAGCCTCAGGCAAGTTACTTGACCTTTCTGTTGGTTTCCTTATTAGGAAAATGGGCATCATAATAGTCATACCTAGAAGGACTGTTGTGAGGATTAAAAGAATTAATATAGGGACACCCAGCTGGCTGTCCGTGGAGCTTGTGACTCTTGGTCTTGGGGTTGTGAGTTTGAGCCCCATGTTGGGTATAGAGATTACTTAAAAAAATAAAATCTTAAAAAAAAAAAATAAAAAGGTTATGTGTAAAGTGCTCAGGACAGTGCCTGACACATAATAAGTATTGTGTATGTGTTGTTGTTGTTATTATTCGAGTCACACAATGTTAAAGTTTTTGGATTTAAGTGTCTTCACTTAGCTGGCCTCTTCATTTTGCCCCAGTCCCCACCACCCCCTCTTGTCCTGCACCCATCTTGCCTCCCTGCCCAGGCCTAGAAGGCCCCTGGTTGGAGTCCCCAGCTACAGCCTGGTCCTTTGTTCTCATTGTGGCTGCTGGATGACACAGGCTGTTGATTCCTGCCGTCGAACCATGACGATTACAAACCCAGAGTCCCTGATGCCCTTTCTCAATAGAATTGGGGAGCTCTAATCCTGTCCCACTCAATGTTAAAAAGAGAAACCCCACACCAGCTGAGAGAAAACTGCAACCACAGAGCTCCAGGATTATGCAGATTCATGTTTTATTATCATTCGGATGATTATCACGGACAGGGGAAGACTCTAGAGGGTTATATACAAGTTCAGCTTTCAGGGCTGTTTCCATATGCCTGTACATATTTATTCCCACGGCCACCACACAGCACAGCACAGGATGCCCCTCCCTGCAATGCTTCGCCCAAGCAGAGCACAGCCATGGGACAGGGCTCTGCCCACCCACAAAAGGATGCCCGAGAAGGGGAGGATCGAAATTGGATTTGGATACCACATCTTCAATCCCACCCTGACCTCACTGGCTGCTGGACCCAGAGTTACCCTGCTTCTCTCCAGGGATCCCTCAGAGGACACAGAAGGGTCATTTTAGCCAGAGGTAAGGAAGGGGATCAGCCTGAGGGGGTGCAGGGAGAGTGACTCTGGGATCTCCCCCTTGCCAACAGTGGAAAGTGGGGTAATATGGGGTTTTAACTCAGAGGCTCGCTTTCTCATGTCCCTGAAGGGGGAGGGGAGACAAGGCCAGGGAGTTGTATATAAGGGGTGAGGCTCAGGTGTATGGTCAGGGATCTAAGGAGGAAGGAAAGAGGGGGTTCACAAAGGAATAGGGCCCACAAGGGCTTAAGACATTCTTAGACCCTAAACTTCATAGGAAAATGGGTTCACTCCTCCAGTGGCTCCCTGGCCCAGGCTGCCCTCCGCCCAGGATGCTGCCGCTTCTCCTCGGCCCCCTGACCCCTGCTCAGGTCATCCAGGAGCCCCAGCAGGAGGCTGGCTTGACCACAAGCTGCCCCAGGCCCACATGGGCTTCCCAGGGCCCTCTTGCCGGGATGCTGGCGTTTCTCAGGCATGGGCTCCCCCCCCTCCTCCTCCTCGTCCTCCTCTTCTGCCTCCCAGCTCCTCTGGGCCTTGGAATCCACCAGCCGTCTACCTGGGTGCTGCCTCTTGGTGAAAGTGTACCCCAGCAAGGGGGAGCGCCGGCCAGGATGCTGCCGCTTCTGCAGGGTTACATCGGACCATGCAGCCACATCCTCCCGCCGGCCAGGGTGCTGCCGTTTGTGGGGGCCCACAGCCCCACCTTCTTCCTCCTCCTCTTCAACCCCTTCTTCTGCCTCCCCCTCCCTTTTGCCTGGATGTTGACGCTTGGAGAGCCAGTTGGGTTGAAGGATCTGAGCCTCTGAGGAAGGAAAGAGACCAGTGAGGGACCCTCTGCCCCTGAGCACCCCCTCCAGCCTTGCTCCTAGTTAAGGTACATTCCCTGCAGCACTCATCCAGAGTCACAGCCTTGCAGAAATCACAGCCTCTCAGAAATCGCAGCCACACACACGCACACATGCACAGATGGTCAAAGGCATGACCTCTGGTTCCAGTCCCAGCCCTGCCACTCCCTAGCTGTGTGACCATAAGCAACTCACTTAATTTCTCTGAGCCTCAGTTTTCTTCTGTGCAAAATGAGGGGTAATAACAATATGGATCTAAGAGCTTGTTAGGAAGATCAAATAGTGTGATAGGTGTTTGAAGTGCTTAGAACAGTGCCCTGCATATATGCACCTAGTAAGTAGTAATTAGAACTGTCACATGCAGAGACCTTTTCTCTCTCCCTTGCACAGAATCTTCCCCACTGAAAGTCTGCTCTCTATGAAACATTCCCAGGACCAACATGGAAGAGAAATCTGGTTTCAGGAAAGGGTCAACTCATGATCCTGCTAAGGTTATGGTCAAGAACTTCTAAGCTTCTGGAAGGCATGCGTTTGGATGACCAAGTCGCTCCCCACTTCTGTGTCTTGGTTTCCCCCAGCCGTCTTCAGGGCCTCTGATGGGAGGGACACACCCGCCCCTCACCTGATTCCAGATCGCCCTGGTTCCCTCGCAGCCGCTGGAGGTCTTCGCGGAGGAATAGGAGGCGCTGGGCCTGGCGCAGGAGGTCGTCCGGACCCGCGTGCTCGGGGGCCATCGCTGCCTCCTGCTGGGCCACCTCGGGCTGTGCGCGACCTCCCGGAATACCAGCCACGGTCAAGGTCAAGGCCATGGCGAGCAGCAGCCAAGGGCCGGGCATCTCGGCGTCTGGAATTGGGAGGACAGAGAGAGAGCATAAGCGTGCGGCACCCCTCTCCCAGCCAGCACCATCTTCCCCCCTTTCCTGTCCCAGCGGGTCCCCAAGCTGGGTAACAAACCATTCAAACATCCTCCCGTGGGCAGGACCACCTGCCACCTTAGGGTGGGGCGGCGGCAGCCTCGGGCTTTGACTGTCCTCACCCATAGAGATGTTTGGAGTGACAGGCCGCTGGCCCAGTTCTGCCGCGCCAGCCTGGAAGCCGTGGGAACCCCATCGTCACCGCTACTCCTCAGTGTCACTGAGCGCAGGGCTGGCTCGCCAGGAGTGTAATCGCCCAGAGCGCCCGAGGGTCACAATGCTAACTGCCCCGTCGCAGGCTGAGACTCTTCCCTGCACCACATTCTCGGTCCAACGCTCCTTTCCAACGTTCTAATTCTAATGTCAATGTTCCGATTCCAAAGCTAAGATTCCATTTCTAATGCTAAGATTCTATGGCCAAGCTAGGAAGCCAGTTCTACCTCTAAAATCCCCAATTTCAACGGTAAAATGGTTTCTAAGGTGAGCCTGAAACTCTAAGGCTAAGATTCAAGTCCGACGCGAAAATCTGTTTCTCACATCTGGATTTGGATTCTAACTCTCAGGCTATAACGCCGGACACCCTCGCCGCCCAGTTCTGCCCCACCGTCCCGGCGCGGACCCACAGCTGCCGTCCAGGCAGGGCTCCATCCTACCGACGCTCGGCGCCGAGCAGCTCCAGAAGCCGGGGCTAGGGCGCACAGGGGCGAACGCCACCATGTGCCCGCGCCACCAGTTGCCCGGTCGAGTCCCCGGCCCGCGCCGTGGAAGACCCGGGGGGGCGAGCGCAGCGCCCCGCCTGTGCGCGGACGCCACGCTCCGGGAGACGCTCGGGGGACAAAAGCCGCGGCTTCTCCAGGGGGCTCACCCGGTAGCGGGCGGGGAGGGCCCCCTTCCCAGGACTCCAGGACGCCCCCTGAGTGGGGAGAGGGGACGGAGGTGGTTACCTGCCCGGCGAGAGCTCCGCGGGACGGGTCCGGGATGCTGGGGTTCCGAGTTCGGAGTTTGGGAGTCCAGAGTCTGCGGGTCAGGAGGCCGGGAGCGCACGCAGGACCCGGGCGTCGGCTGCCCGCTTCTCCGCGGGGCCGCTGCTTATATCTGCGCGGGGCGGCGGCGCCGGTGAGGTCAGCGGGGAGGGGTCGCGGCCGCCGGGAAGGGGCGCTGACGGCAGCCAGCCCCGTGGGTACCCCGCCTGCCGCCTGCCAGCTCCGCCGGAAATCTGGGGCGGGGGTGGCGGGGGCGGCGGGGCGCGAGCCCGAGGCTGGGAGGGTGGGGGCGAGTGCTGACGCCGGGTCGCCTCTGCACCCAGCTCCGAAGGTTTGTTGTCGGAGAACGTTCCTGGAGGGGACAGAGAGAAGCAGAGAGATAGTGAGAGAATTACACAGTTAAAAGAGACACACAGGAAAGAATAGGAGATAGAGACAAAGACTGAAAGAGGTACCCAGAGACAGAGAGAGAAGGAGAAAGAGGAGGGGGAGAGGACAGAGGAGAAAAGTAGGGGACAAATGGGACCAGACCTCTGATCCTGACCATGTCACCTCCAGCAAATGCCTCCTGCTCCCTGGACCTCAATTTTCTCGTCTGTACAGTGGGAGACAGGGACAATTTTCAGAATTCCAAAACTGGTAGCCTGGGGCTACCACTAAGTCACAGATGGTTCTGTTTGAGTTCCATGGTGATTTGAAAAAAAAAAAAAAAAAAA
>NW_024423786.1:5219024-5264024 GCF_017311325.1 Ursus maritimus
TTCTAAGCTTCTGGAAGGCATGCGTTTGGATGACCAAGTCGCTCCCCACTTCTGTGTCTTGGTTTCCCCCAGCCGTCTTCAGGGCCTCTGATGGGAGGGACACACCCGCCCCTCACCTGATTCCAGATCGCCCTGGTTCCCTCGCAGCCGCTGGAGGTCTTCGCGGAGGAATAGGAGGCGCTGGGCCTGGCGCAGGAGGTCGTCCGGACCCGCGTGCTCGGGGGCCATCGCTGCCTCCTGCTGGGCCACCTCGGGCTGTGCGCGACCTCCCGGAATACCAGCCACGGTCAAGGTCAAGGCCATGGCGAGCAGCAGCCAAGGGCCGGGCATCTCGGCGTCTGGAATTGGGAGGACAGAGAGAGAGCATAAGCGTGCGGCACCCCTCTCCCAGCCAGCACCATCTTCCCCCCTTTCCTGTCCCAGCGGGTCCCCAAGCTGGGTAACAAACCATTCAAACATCCTCCCGTGGGCAGGACCACCTGCCACCTTAGGGTGGGGCGGCGGCAGCCTCGGGCTTTGACTGTCCTCACCCATAGAGATGTTTGGAGTGACAGGCCGCTGGCCCAGTTCTGCCGCGCCAGCCTGGAAGCCGTGGGAACCCCATCGTCACCGCTACTCCTCAGTGTCACTGAGCGCAGGGCTGGCTCGCCAGGAGTGTAATCGCCCAGAGCGCCCGAGGGTCACAATGCTAACTGCCCCGTCGCAGGCTGAGACTCTTCCCTGCACCACATTCTCGGTCCAACGCTCCTTTCCAACGTTCTAATTCTAATGTCAATGTTCCGATTCCAAAGCTAAGATTCCATTTCTAATGCTAAGATTCTATGGCCAAGCTAGGAAGCCAGTTCTACCTCTAAAATCCCCAATTTCAACGGTAAAATGGTTTCTAAGGTGAGCCTGAAACTCTAAGGCTAAGATTCAAGTCCGACGCGAAAATCTGTTTCTCACATCTGGATTTGGATTCTAACTCTCAGGCTATAACGCCGGACACCCTCGCCGCCCAGTTCTGCCCCACCGTCCCGGCGCGGACCCACAGCTGCCGTCCAGGCAGGGCTCCATCCTACCGACGCTCGGCGCCGAGCAGCTCCAGAAGCCGGGGCTAGGGCGCACAGGGGCGAACGCCACCATGTGCCCGCGCCACCAGTTGCCCGGTCGAGTCCCCGGCCCGCGCCGTGGAAGACCCGGGGGGGCGAGCGCAGCGCCCCGCCTGTGCGCGGACGCCACGCTCCGGGAGACGCTCGGGGGACAAAAGCCGCGGCTTCTCCAGGGGGCTCACCCGGTAGCGGGCGGGGAGGGCCCCCTTCCCAGGACTCCAGGACGCCCCCTGAGTGGGGAGAGGGGACGGAGGTGGTTACCTGCCCGGCGAGAGCTCCGCGGGACGGGTCCGGGATGCTGGGGTTCCGAGTTCGGAGTTTGGGAGTCCAGAGTCTGCGGGTCAGGAGGCCGGGAGCGCACGCAGGACCCGGGCGTCGGCTGCCCGCTTCTCCGCGGGGCCGCTGCTTATATCTGCGCGGGGCGGCGGCGCCGGTGAGGTCAGCGGGGAGGGGTCGCGGCCGCCGGGAAGGGGCGCTGACGGCAGCCAGCCCCGTGGGTACCCCGCCTGCCGCCTGCCAGCTCCGCCGGAAATCTGGGGCGGGGGTGGCGGGGGCGGCGGGGCGCGAGCCCGAGGCTGGGAGGGTGGGGGCGAGTGCTGACGCCGGGTCGC
Source organism: Ursus maritimus (assembly GCF_017311325.1). NCBI lineage: Eukaryota > Metazoa > Chordata > Mammalia > Carnivora > Ursidae > Ursus > Ursus maritimus. Next base: position 5,220,727 of record NW_024423786.1, read on the forward strand.
CTCTGCACCCAGCTCCGAAGGTTTGTTGTCGGAGAACGTTCCTGGAGGGGACAGAGAGAAGCAGAGAGATAGTGAGAGAATTACACAGTTAAAAGAGACACACAGGAAAGAATAGGAGATAGAGACAAAGACTGAAAGAGGTACCCAGAGACAGAGAGAGAAGGAGAAAGAGGAGGGGGAGAGGACAGAGGAGAAAAGTAGGGGACAAATGGGACCAGACCTCTGATCCTGACCATGTCACCTCCAGCAAATGCCTCCTGCTCCCTGGACCTCAATTTTCTCGTCTGTACAGTGGGAGACAGGGACAATTTTCAGAATTCCAAAACTGGTAGCCTGGGGCTACCACTAAGTCACAGATGGTTCTGTTTGAGTTCCATGGTGATTTGAAAAAAAAAAAAAAAAAGATCGAATAGCTTAACATTTAAACATCAGGGGAACTCAGGAAAAATTTGGATTTATGGCTTCTCTTGAATATCTCATGAAAAAGAGTGGATCTGCATTTCCTCCTGACGACAGCCAGCTGGAGCTGAGTGTGGTTGCCCCAAGTCACCAAGGGGGGACATTGGATTTTGTGGCCAGAAGTCTGTTGGGACCTACCCCATCCAGGCAGAGGAGAGGAGATGCAGGGAGGAGAAAAGCATAAATAAGGAGCTTGTCCCTCAATCAGTCCCCAAAAATCACATTGGAAGAGAACATGGCCACATCTAGTCCTGAGCACAGCCTCCACCCTGAAACATTTAAGGGGCACCCACAGTGTGCCAGGCTCCTTGGTCAGTCCTAGAGACACAGAAGTTAGCCAGGCCCACTTAGGGAGCCACATTTTAGGCAGAGGGAAAGGACATCCGTGAAGGCATCTCCTACCTGAGGACAGTCTCAACAGTAGCCTGCCTCCCCATGCAGTACATCTTCAACCTCCTGTTTCAGCAGAATGCCCCAGGCCATGCAGTGGTCTAGCAAGGGATTCCAAAAGTGTTTAATTGTCACTCCTTTCTACCATATCACTGCATCTTCACGTCACCTGGCAAAATAAACAAGGTAGAGACTATTAGTCCCACTTCATAAATAGAGACACAGAGGCTTGGGGAAGCAGAAGGACTTTGAAAGTTGGAGATGGAAGGGAACTTTCAGATCACCAGCTAGAGTCCTCTCCTTATTTTTAGATGAGGAAGCTAAGGCCGATAGAGATGACCTGATCTGCTTCCTGACTCCCAGGCACCCCCGGGGGGTCAGAAAGTTGGCTGGGGTAGTTTGCAGACCTGAAGCCCCAGGCTTGATCTCCCAGCCGGACTCCAGGATTTCAAGAATTGCCGTCCTAACTGGGCATTAAATCGGACAGACAGTCAGACCTGTTTTCCTTCATATATAAGGAAAAGCTGTAAATTGATAGACTGTCTGTGGGTGGCAAGCTGAAAATTCAACACACGCATACCTTCCGCAAGACCTCCTGCAGGTAGCCGGCTCTGTGCGCGAGGATGTCCACACAGGGTATTTGGTGCCGCGTGGTTTGTAGAAGCCAGAACTGGAAACAGCCTGGATGTCTGTCTGGCATGAGGGGTCTGCTTAAATCAACGAGGTCCCATCCAAAACTATGGGTACTGTTCTGACTTTGAAGCATGAGGAGTTTCCCTATGTATGGATGTGGAGTAAAGCTCCAGGATGTATTGTTACGTGAAAGAAGCCGAGCGGAGAACAGTGTGTACGCCATGTGTATGCAAGAGAGCTGGGTTGTACTCTTCAGCAGAGACTTCCCCAGAGGGATGCAGGAGTCCAGCGCAGAGAGGGAACTGGGCAGCTGGGGAAGGGGAGGCCAGTGGTGGGGGGCTTGCTGTTCACTCTCAGCCCTTAGTGCCGTTTGAATGTTCCCTCTTTGCAGCATTACCCATCTACAAACCAACAAGCAGCACCAACAAAACAAAGTAATAATAAAATCTCATCGGAGTCCGAGGCAGAAAGGGAGTGAGGAGCCTGGATGGCGAGAAAAGCTGCCTGGTGGGGTGAGATGGCTGCAACATCGCCCCCTGGTGAGCCCATTGGATGAGTTTCTATAATCAGGGATTTGAGTTGCCGGTTTGGAGGACAATTCCTGGAGGGCTGGGGAGGGGAGAGGAGAGTTCTCACATTGCCCAAGGGCCCAGAGGGGATGGGACAGGCATCTGAGGCTCTCTCTCTCCCTCCTTCCCTCTCTACCTTCCTTCCCTCAGCAAATATTCACTTAGCCCCTAGAAAGTACCAGGACCTGTTCTAGACCTTGGGCGCTGTGTTGCCCTGAATTTCTGATGCTTTGATCTCTGGGGATCTGGCTGACTCTGGAGACACTGCCTCTCCCAGGGTTAGCCAATTCTTAGAGGTCATAAAGGACTCACCTCTCATATGCCAACTAACCAATCCAGAGCCCACTTCCCCACAACACTCTGGGCTACAGTCTCCTCGCCCTCATCACCCAAAGCCAGGTACCAGACAGCTAGGGACAGTCCCTAAGCCCCAGAGCCACTGAAATTATTCAAAATGTAGGTTTTAAACCAGGGATCCAGCAAAACAAGTCAGGATCCTGCTCTGGTCTCATGGAGCGGAGAGTCGAGTCATTATATCGCATATGTTTTCCTCTGATGATATAAATGTGCTTGCTTCTCAATACTGTCGTTGCTCATCGATTTAATAAAGCTGTGCTTTTGAAAATGAATAATGGGATAATTTAACGGTGAGTTTGTACACTAATTTCTAAGTCCCGGTGCCTGCCCATCCCCACCCCAAGACACACACACACACACACACACACACACACACACACACACCCCTTCCTGCTCAGGGTGGATCCTAATTTTCCAGACTCTGCCTTCCCTGATTTCCCCTGTCTTCTTTCTCAAAGTCTCTCTGCTCCCTGTTCAGAGATGTCTCCAGGATGTTTTAGGGTCTTTTTCAACCCTGAGCTGCAGAAGGGCTTGAAGTAACCCCACTCAAATTACATTTTAATTTTTTTTCATGGTGGTTTTTTAAATTAGACTTTTTTATTTCAAGATAATTGTAGATTCACATGCAGTTCTAAGAAATAATACAAAGAGGTTGTGGGTACCCTCGACCCAGCTTCTCTTAATGGTTACATGCTGTAAACTATAGTACAAGACCCCAACCAGGATATTGACTTTGATGAAATCCACTGATCTTATTCAGATTTCCCTGGTTTTACTTGTTGGCGTTTGTGTTTGTGTGCACAGAGTTCTATGCACTTTTATCACATGCGTAGGTTTGAGAATCTATGATACGGTGGCTTTTTAATTACAGAAAATGGTACCTTTATATACTCAGTTCTTTCCTTTATATTCTGTTTCTGCTGTCAAAATAATGAAGGACTTCTTTTCCTCAAGATGATAAAAATTCCAGGAAGAAAAATCCATTTCGTATCTGCTTTTTCTCCATAGAAACTCATTCCAGAAATCTTTCTATTTTTTTTTAAAGATTTTATTTATTTATTTGACAGACGGACAGCCAGCGTGAGAGGGAACATAGCAGGGGAGTGGGAGAGGAAGAAGCAGGCTCCTAGCGGAGGAGCCTGATGTGGGGCTCGATCCCAGAACACTGGGATCACGCCCTGAGCTGAAGGCAGATGCTTAACGACTGTGCCACCCAGGCGCCCCCAGAAATCTCTCTAATCCGGATTTCCCCTTACCCTTTCCGCTGGAGACTTTTGATCCAACCGAGCAACAATTCCTTAACGATGAATCCCCTGGTAACTCTTCAGTTCTCATTTCAATCACTGATTTATTTCTTTACTCAACAAATAGTCCCAGTATGTGCGCAGGTGTTAAGCATGGTTCTAGGCCCCGGAGCACACGATGGGTGCAGATGGGGATGGAGGATGTACGAGATAAGAGAAAGGTGGGAAGCAGTAAGATCTCCTGGGGCTCTGTTGGCTGTGGAGAGTAAGGAGATTGGAATGTATTCTCAAGGCAGTGGGGAAATAGAGGGTTTAAAGCAGGGGAGAGATGTGACCTGATTTATTCTCTAACCATCAGTCTGGCTGCTTGGTGAATTATGAGTGTACAGAGGGGGCGAGAGGGCAGCAGCCAAGCCAGGGAGGAACCTTCATGAAACTCTTTGCCTCTCTCATCCTATTTGTTCACTCCTCCTTTCGGGCTCTCCTTCTGCTCTGCTTGCCTCTGGAATGAGTGTGCTCCACGGGGCCCCGGGTGTGTGTGCTCTCACCCCATGCACCATCCTGTCCCTGGTCTTCCTCATCTCCTTCGCTTCGCCTGGCCACATGCTGGCACCTCCAAAATCAGCTTGTCCACAGGAAACAATGCAGGCATCAGGAAGAAGGAGCCCCTCCCGGGGTGATCCTCTCCTGGGTGGTCCTCCTTACTAGCTGCTGCAAGCAAGAGACAACACAGCCCAACTGGCTCAGGCAAAAGAAAAGGGAAAGTACTGGTGGATGTAACCAAGAACACAAAGACTTAGAAAGAGCTTCAGGTATGGCAGATTCCAGAGGCTCAAATGAGGTCACTGGGAATCTGTCCCTTTTTTCCATTTGTTATCTCCACTTTCCTCTAGATGGCTTCATTCTCAGGCTGTCTGTCCTCAAAGGTGAAGAAGTAGTCATAGGCATCCCTGGGATCACGTTGTCCCAGCTGAGATGCCCTAAAAGCAAAAAAGCCCTTCTCATTCCCCAAAGTCCCAGGGTCAGTTCTCATTGGCCCAGGCTGTGTCACATCTGCATTCCTGAAGAGATCACTATGATTCAGATTGGCCAACCTTGGGGCTAGGGAATGGGGTCAGACCCATCTGACAGCATGGACTGAGGGGGTCTTCCAAAGGCATATTGAGGTTCACCTACTAAAGAGGGGGAGCTGAATCATGAGCAGGTAAAACAACACAGGTCCCCTACAACCCCATTGCACAGATAAGGAAACCAAGACTCAGAGAGGGGAAAGGGTTGCCTGAGTCCCTCACTGAATCATCAACAACCTCAAGACCACTGCCCTACCCCATGTCTTTCCTTCACACTGCCGGGGCCAGGGTTTTCTCTAAAGAAACTGGAAGTGGCCAAACTCTGGCTGGCACGCTGGGCTCTGCCTTACACTCCATGCCCCATCCCCACCCCAGGACCTTGTTCTGGTCTTGTTGGGCAGTAAATTGCCATCAGGAGAGTAATGTCTTTTCTGGAAAGTCTAGGGAGGCTTACCTCTAAATAACATCAAGCCCCTAATAAGTGACTCTCTAATGCGGGGATCTCCGACCCCGATGGGAAGAGTGCGATTTGGGTGCCAAGAGGACTCCCGGCAGCTGACTACTCTGATTCCGTTTAGCCACCCTTGGTCACTGCCCAGCTGTTGGCAAAGAAGTGCTAGCTCCGTCCATTCCCTCCAGGACCCTTCAGTTCCATGCACGTTTAGGGAGTGCCAGCTCCACCTGGGCAATATGATAGGTGCCAAGGAATACAGAGGACGATAAACCTTGCATGGTTCCCTGTTGCTCATAGGATCAAATCCCTAGCCTGGCATTCAAGACCCTTTATGATGTGGGCACCATCTAGGTGTCTCTACTGCCAGCTCTCCCCTTACTCCATGTCCAGTCCCCTCCAACATCAACCCATTTTACAAACCTGCTGTCTCATCTCACACCTTCATGTTTTTGCTCCTCTCCTTGCCACCTGCCACTGTGAGCCACTTACTCATTCTTTAGAGCCTATTGCAAATGCCCATTCATTTATTCATTCATTCATCTGTTCTTTTGTTAATTTAATCAACTTAAATGAACATAAACATGACCCTGAGCAGGTCATGTGTTGAGTGTTAGGGTCACTGAGAAGGTCAAGATGGGAACATTGTTCTGAAGATGTTAGCAGTCTGGGAGGGAAGAACATGTCCTCATAAGTGGCATTACAGCGTACCATGTGCTCAAAAGCCCTGGAGGGGGGACAGATCCAGCCTGTGGGGGCAGGGATGGCTTGTTAGACAAGTCTTGGAGTTACATCGGATGAAAGGACATGCCAGGAGGCTTTCTCTGATCACCCTGGCTGAAAGGTGCCCTTCACGCTCTCTCTTCCTTCCCAGGTTTTATCACTGGGTTCACTTGGTATTTCTTTCCTTATTCCTTGTTTATTATTCGACTTCCACACCAGAACCCTAGGTTCACGAGGACAGCTTCTTGTTCCCCGCTATTTTTCAAGTTCCTGGCACATAGCTGGCACTCAGTAAAGCATGTTTTCATGAATGACTACAAGAATGGATGCATTCATCCCCAAGTGAATGAGCACAAGCTCCCTGGCCACGTCTTTGTGGCTGAGAGGGCACAAGGGCAGCCTCCCTCCATCACCACACAAGATGTAGTCAGCATATTTAACAGAAGAAAGAGCAGACAACATGGGGAGCAGACTTGGAAGTGCACAAGGAGAGACCCAAAGGCCAGAGCAATCAGAGAAAGCTTCCTGGAGGTAGAGGGGCAGAAGCCAGGCCCTGAAGGATAGGGAGAGTCAGGACAAGCAGAATCGGAAGCAGATGAGCACAAGTTCTTTGCGGACCTGCTTCCTCTCCCCTTCTTGAGCACAGACTCTTCATCCCCTGTCTCCCCTCCCCCAGAGCAGCATGGTCCAGAGGTGGATACCGTCCAGGGATTGTTGAGGCTGACCTCTCACTGTGACACACTGGGCAGAGTCTACCCCGTCTGGGCCCAGGGCCAGGCCAGGCTTCCACACTTACAGTCTAGGTTGACAAGTTGAAGCCATGAGGCCTCACCAATCCAGGGCCCTGTGCCCCCCTGTGAGGTCTTCTAGCCACGCCGAGAGGCCAGCTGCAGGTCTGTGTGGTCCAGATTGTTTCCAAAGAGCCGTTTTCTGCCCAGCTGGAGTTTGCTGAGTGGAGCCTGCGCTCCGGGAGGGCACCAGGGGCTGCAGGAACACCGCGAATATGCAGGGCTGGCATGGAGCTCAAGGCAGAGGTGTGATTTCAGGAGAGTGTTGTCTGATGCACTTAGCTGACACAGAGCATGCGCACCTATGTGTGGGTGCCTCTGCTTGTGCACATGTCTTTGCATCTGCTACACATGGCCCCGTGAGCACGTGGGCACATATACACATGTGGCCCAGTCTGTATGGTGTGCACACATTCGTGGACACTTTTGCCTTCTGTGTATGTGTAGACGCATGAGTGTTCTGTGTACGGTGTACACCTTCGCCTTGTGTGGGGTGCATGTGCACATGTACGTACACAAGTGTGTGGGTCCGTGTCTGTGTGGTGTGCACATGGGCATCTGTGCTTGTGCCCGGGCGTACAGGTCAGTGTGTGCACGTGTGGCACACCTATCTGTGGCTCAGTTTGGGGCGGGGCCTAGTGGTCATCCCAGGGCCCAGCGGGTCACCAGTGACCCCAGCTGCTAAGAGACCATGGCCCTAGATCAAATGTTCTCCCCGTGAATAGGACATCCTCACAATCCTCTTCAAAACTTGTCTGTTTCCTCTTCCATTCTCTGTTCTCTGCTAGCCAGTCTGGTGAATTGCCATGAGTTAATAGAACAGAATCTCCTTGAGGACAGAGTCTGTGATCATCTCCCGTGTGCTTGGTGTAGGGTGGGTGCTGAGGAAAAGGTAAATGCCAGAGAAGGATGACAGATAAGAATTGAGAGGATGGGTACCAACTCCTGGGTGCCCTGAATACATTTTCTTGTTTAATTCACACAATTCACACAGCTCTAGGAGATCAGAATCACTCTGCCTGTTCAAAGAAACCAAGGCTCAGGGACGCCGGGGTGGCTCAGTCTATTAAGCATCTGCCTTTGGCTCATGTCGTGATCCCAGAGTCCTGGGATCAAGTCCTGCATTGGGCTCCTTTGCTTAGCAGGGAACCTGGTTCTCCCTCCCCCTGCAGCTCCCCCTACTTGTGCTCTCAATCTCTCTCTGAAACAAACAAATGAGTAAAATCTTGAAAGAAAGAAAGAAAGAAAGAAAGAAAGAAAGAAAGAAAGAAAGAAAGAAAAAAGAAACCAAGGCTCTGAAAAGTGAAGTGATTTGTTCAGAGTCACACAGCCAGGAGCTTGGATTTGAACTCAGGTCAGAGTTATACCAAAGCTTTTTCCACTCTACCCCACTGGGAGGGAATATACCCAGATGAAAATAGCTAATGTGTTCGGATGGGGATGAATATGAAGATTTTTTTCCTTTTGCTACATTGTCTTTAATGTTTTGATTACATCTTCTCACTAAGTTAAAGGACATTTTATTTTTAATAGAAAGTGTTTTAAAGGAAGAAATACCTAAAGTCATCCTTCAATTCAGAATCTGATGTCTCAAAGCCCATAACAGAGAAAGAGTGAGACTCTGACTTTTGAAGTAATATCAAGCTTATCTTTAAATCATCTCAAGAGGATATATGCTAATTCTGAGGAGGAGGGAAGTGCTTTGGGTGGGTCAGGGTGGGGACGGGTGATAGATGGCTTGCTGCCCGAGAGCCACAGTCACTGGAGGATCAGACACCTTGTCATCCATCAGGCCCGCCAGAGATAACAAGCCCCCACTTCTGCCATCGCTTCTCTTATTATAAGAGAAAAATGAAAACCAACTCCAAATCACCTAGACCATTTAGGTATATTTATCTTGCTGTCAGCCACGGCAGGCGCTATCTCAGTGTTCCGGGCTAATTAGAGTTTGTCCTCGGAATACATGGAGTTTACATCTCAAGTTTTGCAAGTGGGGGAGTGGGTATTAACCAGCTATTAACGGTGGCCATGAGTCAGGGTGGCAACAGGCGGAGGAGGAGAGGCCTAGTGGGTCCTGACTGAGACTTTCAGTTTGGCCCAACAAGATGCCGCTGTCCCTCCTGAAAGTCCGAGTATTCCTTTTCGTTGTTCCGTGGACCCACTTGTGAGTCTAGAGTGGATTCCAGGGTGCTTTGGCCACCTGTATCCATCCTTTGACCTCCAGTTAGCAAAAGGACCCCTTTCCTTCTGGGCAATTGCCTGATCCTCACCCAATGCAGCCTTGATGGGATACCGGCCACACTGCCCCGTTCCCAGGGCAAGGGCTCAGCCTATGGAAACTCTCTCCCGAGACTCAGACTCTTGGGTAGAGAGATACCAGAGTTGTTGGGGCGGGGGAGAGACATGCCAGCTGCCACAATGGCACTAGAATAAGATGGTGGAAAAGTCTCTGCTGCCTGAACCCTTGCAGGAACCCCTTTTAGCTTCGAGCCTGATGCTTTGGTCTTCCTGTTGAGCAAGAAATCTCGCTTTACAGCTAATTTAACTAAAGTTGGGCTCTATTCTTGGCAATCCTGACTGATAAGGCCTCCTCCTCTGTATTGGGATCTCACTAGAATCTAGAGTCATAGATTCAAATCCTGGCTGTGATTTCAGGAAGGAGAGGTGGAGGGAGAGAAGGGGTTGGAAGAGGAATGCTGACAACTGGGAAGGGAAAGGGGATACAACTGAGTCAAATGGTTATCAAGGACAATAAGAAAAAAAGGGATCCCACACAGAGGCCCAAAGGTGTGCCAGAAATATTCTCTATGTGATCATGAATAATTTTCACCAAAAAACTTGAAAGAAAGTCTCCTTATTCCCATTTGTGTAGGCAGCTATTATTTTTGTCTGGTCAGCCTCCAGTGCCCTTTCTTCTTAGGACAGGACCCCAGGTTTACAAAGGAGAACCACTCTCCTCTGCCCTGGCGCTTATTGGTTTGTGTAGGGCTGACACCACCCTGGGACCCACGTGACCAAGGACTGGCCAGTCAAGGCGTGAGCCTACCCAGTCATAGGGATTGGTGGAAGGACAGCAGTATGGTCAAGCCAGGCCAATGAGATTCAAACCTGAGACTTTCACTGAAATTATTTTGCAAAGAAGTGTTTTGTGCTGGGGTTGTGGGATGTAAGCCCACCACTGCTGGGGTCCATTTTTGCCACTTTGCAGGAAGATTCTACTTGTGAATGATGCCACCATAAAGCTAGTTGAACCAGAAAGTAGAAAGTCACTGGTTGTTCATGACAGGCTGAATTCTTCTTTTGCTTAAGTCAGTTTGGGCTGCCCTTTCTGTCACTTGCAACCTAAGTGATTAATAGATAAAACTCAAAGAAAAGGTATCCCAGGGCTGGGCTATGGTTTGTCCCGTGCTAGGGCAGGGGAGAAGGGCCAGGGCACCAAAGCAAGTTCCCTGGCCTTAGCCTCTGCCCCAGACTCTGAAGGCCTGTGTGCAAGGGCCAATTCTGCTACTAATTCAGAGCGGGGCCTTAGGTGTGTCGCTTAACATCTCGAGGACTCAGTTTTCTCTTCTATACAGTGAAGGTAATAATAATCTAAAACGTTCAGCCAACTAATTGGTTACTACATGCTAGTCTTTGTGCAAGTTGCTTTCCAGCATTATTACATTAAATCCTCATAAAAGGTGAATAATGTAAGCATTGTTGTTATTCCCATTTTATAGATGAGAAAGCTGAGACCCAAATGGTTAGGGAACTTGCTCAAGGTCACCAAGTGGAAGACCAAGTCTTTGACTCAAACCCTTGCACAACCTCTCAGATGCTGAAAATGTAGCTGGCCAGCAGGGGACAGTGTGCAGGGAGCTTTGTCCTGCCTGCTGGTTCACCAAGCACCCAGCCGCTTTCTGGCCTAGTCTGCACCTCATAGGGGGCTCCAATTCTACCTGAGTAGTGTTTCTTTAGGGAAATCACCCAAAGTCTCGTGAGTCTCTGAAAAGGCAAAGCAAGGTCAAGGCCATTCACAGGGTCAGGGTCATGGGATGGAGACTGGCCCTGTGGACATCTGACCTGAGCTTCCAAAGCATGGGTCATTTCCCCTGGTCTCATCCATACGTGGCCAAAGGGAGGCCGGAAAACTTTTAAGGATAATAGTGGTTTAGGTGATTGAGTGAATGAATGAGTCAATCAATCAAGGAGTGGATAAGTAAGTTAGTAAATCTGTGAATGAGTAAGTGAGTGAGATAGAAGTGCACTGGTTTCCTGCCTATGGTGCCCCCAGGGTAGCTGAGTGACAAGACAGAATCAGTATAAACAACTGGAGAACAACTATGTGCCAAGACACATAGCATCAATGATGTGCCACGTGGGAACATGTCTCTACGGCCTGGAGATGCCTCACCAAATTTGAAGTGTAAAGTGGGGCTGATTGGAGCTATATGAGAGAAGCTGGAGAAGAGGGGCAGGCACTCAGTGGGTAGGGCCCCCTTATGCAAGTGGAGGAGTGGAGCCAGCCAAGTGCAAGAAACTTGCTCCCTTCCCGCACACCCACCAGGCCCTAGCCCTCACCATTTCTGATGCATTTATCCGCATTTAGCTGGGAGTCACTTGGTGGGCATAGATCTAGGACACAGATTCTAAGGGGAAAAATCACAAGGAAGGGCAGCTCCGAACTCTAGCCCACAGCTACAGTGGGAGGTAGGCCAACGCCATCCATCACAAGCGTCCTGGGTCTGGTCATGCCAAAGGCTGAGACCGGGTACATCCGGGGCTACTCTGAGGGCCCAGCCGGCTGTAGCAAATTAATTTTCCTGTATTGAGTTTAGGGTTAGAGAGCAATTCAGGACAGTCTCGAAGGATGCTCAGATAAGCAAGGGCTTCTGAGGAGGGGGCAGGGCCACAGAAAGGCCTCTGGAATCTCATAGACCTGGTTGTCACTCTTAAGCTGACCCTCCCTTGCTATGCGGGGGTGCTCAAGTAACGTCACTGCTCTGAGCCCCCGTTCCGTATCTGTATCCAGCAGGGCTAGTAAAATGTACTTCCCCGGGATGTTTTGAGGAAACATGGAATGTGCCTGGCATCATGCTTGCCTGAACCAGAGCAGGTAACTTGGTAAATGACAGTTCTTTATTTTTTCTGACTTTTTTCCCCAATAGCCTTTTTTAAAGATTTTATTTATTTGAGAGAGAGAGAGAGAGAGAGAGAGCACAAGCAGGGGGAGGAGCAGAGGCAGAGGGAAAAGCACATTCCCTGCTGAGCAGGGGGCAGCCACTCAACTGACTGAACCTCCACCACCCCCCCCAAACCGCCACAGACACTTTTGCCATCAGAAACAAATACAGTGGGGCACCCAGCTGGCTGACTTAGTTGGTTGAGCATTGAGCATCTGACTTGGGATGGAGCCCTCAGGCTCTGCACTCAGCGGGGAGTTGGCTTCTCCCTTTCCCTTCCCCGCTGCCCTTGCCCCTCCTCCTCCCCCTCCCCCTGCCCTTGCTTTCTCTCAAATAAATAAATAAATAAATAAATAAATAAATTTAAAAAAAGAAACCATTGTAGTTTATTTGTTTTTAATTTAAAAGAACAGAAGTGTGTCTGTTTATGGTCTGGGAAGACAGGCTGTGTTGGTTAGGAAATAGGTAGCATCCTCACATTGGCTAGTTTGAGGATAATTTAATGAAAGGACTATTTATTTATATGGGCAGAGCGCACAAGGGATAGTGCAGTCCCCACGGAAGGTGAGAGAAGACCCACTAGCACTTCTAAGCTTAAAGGGGCAAGAGCAGGCAGCAGTTGCCAGAGTCCAGAGAAAGGGGGGACTGGAGAGAGAGGGTCTTGACAGGAGCTATTACCTTCAGTTGAGGGACCCCACAAGAGGGGGAGCCAGGGATTAAATACCGCAACCTCTTTCTTCTCCCACCTTCCGATCTCTGGGACTTACCATCGGCCAAACCTAAGGAGACCAGGGGCCCAGGGAGCCATTGGAAAAGGCTGGCCTCCCAGGCCTTGAGCAGGGTGGGGAAGGTTGCAGAGTGGATCTGGAGGATCGAATAGAGAGATCCGGCACGGGGGTTTCTAAACATCCTGTTGACAATGAACTTGGAGACCCCCTCATAAACATATTCGTAAGCTCCCCTCTTCCACAACCTAGGCATAGCCATTTGCAATGACAGCCAGTGTCCTGTGGTGCGGAGAGGAACACAGCGATGACAACGTTCTGATGAAGGATAGGCTTGGCCCTTTCCGGGACGCAGCCTGAGGGTGGGTACAGGACACTGGAGCGCTGATCGCTCTGAGGGGACGGGCATGGCCGGATGTCGCGCAGCAGCACTAACGATGGGCTTCACGCCGGAGACGACCCGTGATTGATGAGCCACTCAAGTCCAACGGGTGGGGAAATTAAAAGAAATTAAAAAAAGAAAGTTTAATAAATTCTGGCTGGCGTCCTGCAGAGAGAGAAACCCTCCCCATGCTATTACTGACAGTCATTTTTCAGTTCGTAGGCAGAGAAGTCAGGAATGGATTCACTGCAGCTGTCAGGATGGTGGGGGCTCGGGTGTCCAGTGCCCTTTACACACCCCTGACACTTCTGCTCTGGGCTGGGGAGGGAGGGCTGAGTGCTTAGCTGCCTTGGCCAGGTCGCACCAACCAGGCTAATCCACGCTGGGCACAGAGGCCAGGGTCGGCCTCTCCTCGGATGGAATGGAATGAGTGAGGAAGGAGGGTGCGGGGAAGGGGATGGAGAAGATGTCACGCACTCAGCACACACGGACAGACACACACGGAGGCTAATAAAGGGACTCAGACACACTGAAGGACACACAGAGACATAAAGAAAGATACACGGGGACATTCAACAGGAGCACATGCAGACACAGTCATCACATACGTCAGAGAACCAGACAAATACACACATAGGGATACGTACAAGGACACCAAAGACACACAGAGAACACACGGGAACATGCAGAGATATAAGACAGACATATAGGAACACACAACAAGGATACAGGGACACACAGAGTCCTAGATACAGAGATAAATACATTCAGAGACACACACGGGGACCCAGACACTCACAGGGACTTATATGAAGATACAGAGACACACAGACCCACAGTAACACACAATAGGGACACACACTGAGTTACTTATACACAAAGACACACAGAGGGGCACATAAAAACCCCCGATATGCCCCAATATACAGAATAACAGCCTCGCGGACACAGGTGTAACACACATACAGCCCCGTCTGGAGGGGCTCTAAGAGAAAGCAGAGAGCCCCTGCTGGAAGGGGTAGGAGCTGTGTAACCTCAGACAAGACTCTTCGTTAATCTCTCTGAGCTGCAGTGACCCCATCTAGAAAATGGGAGTCATGACCCCTACCACACCGCTGCTGTGAGGACTGAATGGGACAATGACACCAAGAGCCAAGTAAGGCGTTTAATAGCAGGGCACCAAATGTATGCTGATTCCCTAAAACCAAAAAGGAAGGAAAATCCATTGGAAAATGGACTATATTTTAAACAACAACAAAAAAGAGTCTGCTGGCCCAAAAAGGACTCTCCTAGAGCAAGCACTTGTTGGATTGTGGCCCATAGAGCAACGGCCACGCCCAGAGGAGAGCCACACTTACAACTCCTGACCCCACCCCCACTACTCTGACTCTACGCCCAGAATTCAGAGACTTTGTGGTCCAGCTCCCAACCCTACCCCTCCTCATCTCCACCACTCTTCCCAATATTCCAGCCCCAACCCTACAGTTTCCCCACTTACCCCAACGGGCCATGTTTCCCCTGCCTCCAAGCCTTGAGCCATGCCATCCCTTCCATCTAATTTCTCCCTCTGCATCAGCAAATCATTTCCCTCCTTCCCCTGCTTGAGTCTTACTTAACTAAGAAGCCGTTCCTGACACCAGTGACCTGTGTCCTGCTCTATATAATTATGACTTTCCTTTCCTTCATTCACAGCTGAGACTCAGAGAGGTGAAGTGACTTGCCCAGGGTCACATTTCTCACAAGCGGTAGAGGGATTTGAACTCAGTCCTATTGAAATCCAAAGCCCTAGTCTCTTTTTGCTACACTCCCCTAGGCCCTAGAGATCAGGGGTTATATTTCATGCACATTTAAGTCGTTTCCAGCCCTTCATTAGTATAAGGAATACCGCAATGTCCATTTGCACGTTTTAGGTTATGTATTCAGTGTGAATTCTCAGGAGTGCAATTAATGGTCAAATGTGTCCTAGTCTGGTCGGGCTGCTAAAACGAAACACCACAGACTGGGTGGTTTTGAAACAACAGAAATGTATTTCTCACAGTAGCCGAGGCTGGAAGCCTGAGATCAGGGTGCCGGCCTGGTCAGGAGAGGGCCCTCTTCCAGACTGCAGACTTCCCTGTGTCCTCACATTGTGGGGTCTCTTTTATAAGAGCAGGAATCCCATTCATGAGGGCTCCACCTTCATGACCCAATCACCTCCCAAAGGCTTGGGCACTGGGGTTCCAACATATGAATTTGGGAGGGGGGGCGGCGGACAAAAACATCCATAGCAGCTTGTATGAGCGTTCAGACACCCAACAGGTATTTCTCATCCCTTTCGCTGCTACCACTTTGGCCCATGCCATCATTATTGCTCACCTGGAAGGCTACAGAGGCCTCCCCACTTCCCCTCGTGGTATATTGACAATTGGTCCCAATTCTTCACCCCTTCCTGCAGCCAAATATTTGCCAAGGCCTCATCATGCCCAGAATGGATTTCCCTGGTCTTTAACTTCGGTCTGGCCATTGGCTTGCTTTGGCCAACGGAAGAGAGCAGAAGTGGGCCAGTTCAAGCCTGAGACTTGTTCTCTAGGCCTCTGCCTCGGCCACTGCCGTGAGAAAGTGCCTCCACTCCCACACTGCTGGTAGAGGAAGGAGGAGAAGCAAGGGCAGCCCAGCCACCCCAGCCGCAGACCCATAAGAATAAGTGATCATCATTGTAAGCTACTGAGTTTGGGGGGGTTGTTATGCTGCATTACTGTGGCAACAGCTGACACGACAGAGAGACACACCTCTGATGGCTCCACACACTGCCAGAGCTAGCCTTTTAATCTTTTCTTTTGTAATTCGTGCTGTGTGTGCCGTAACCTTTTACCATCAATCTGCCGACCTCCACCAAAGCCTTGCCGCTCCTGTCCCGGGGACTCAGGAATGAACTGATGACAGTACAGAAAGCAGAAGTGACTGATCTGGCTAAGGTATGCCCAAATGTCTTCCCAGTTCATTAGGGTTGACCCTGGCCAAGGTGGCCCACGCGGAGGAAGTGGAAGAAGCCCCAAAACCCTCACTGGAAGGGGGAGACGAAGAGCCAATACCTAGCACTTGCCAGATCTCATTTAGCCTCCCAAATAGCTCACCACGGGCCTCGCCATCCCCATTCACCCTGAAGGTAGCAGAGGCTTTGTCCAGGGCAAAGTTACTTGCCCAGGGCTGCAAGGTGACAAGATGGTAGTGGTGGGATTGGAATGCTGGCCAGTCTGTTGCCAAAGTAGTTCCTGCTCTCCCAGCCTTGGCTGGCCTGAGCCTGGGTTATCAGATGGAACCTTCCCCCATGACCACCCCCCTCTGCTTCTGGTTGGCCCACAGATACGGCTACTTATTGGCTGTGTGACCACAGCAAGTGACATCACCTCCCTGGGCCACTAGATGATAAACTCTGTGAGGGCAGGGACTTCCTTTTGCATATTGCTCCAGCCCTTTACCTGAAACAGAGCCAGG
This sequence comes from Ursus maritimus, assembly GCF_017311325.1. Taxonomy (NCBI): domain Eukaryota; kingdom Metazoa; phylum Chordata; class Mammalia; order Carnivora; family Ursidae; genus Ursus; species Ursus maritimus. Next base: position 5,237,154 of record NW_024423786.1, read on the forward strand.
TACGTCATGGGTGCTCAGTGAATGAGTAAGTCTGTTCCCCTATCTCTTCATCAGAACCACGCATTTCTTCTGTCAAACACTGGACAAAATGATGCTTGAATTTGGAGGCTATTTTGAGAGCCCCTGAATGGGGAGCCTGGGATTCTAGCCAAACTAGCACCCAGGAAAAGTGATTCATTTGTTCCTCAGTTTCTTGTCCATCAAACTGGCCTTACTGCAGTGCCTACCATGGGGACTGGGTGGGGATTGATTGAGACAGACCTGTCAAATGCCTCGTCATCACCCCAGCGCTCAATAAATGGGTCATTGTTATTTGGACTAACAGTAACTATTTAGCCTAACTGACCAGCAGCAGGGATGACTGGCCAGAAGCCTCAAAACCTCCTTGGGGAGAAGGTCTAGATCTTCCTCCATGCCCTGCCCTGTCCAAGGGGCATATGAGCAGCCAGGTCTCTGGCTCTGGGAAGACTGTGGGTGGGGATGAGCAGCAGATTTCTGGTTGTTTCATACCTTCTCTGAATCAGGTACCTGCTGAGCTGTCCTTAGAGAGGAGGGGATGGAAATGGCAGGCACTCATAATGAGCAGAGAGCTCATCCAGGCATGGCTGGCCATCGATCGTCTGGCTCTTGGCTCCCGGCTCCCTCCAGCAGCAAGGGAGGAGGGGTGGGGAGCGCACGTGTCCCCAGGAGCTGTATACAAGTGTCCAGATGTCAGCATGACCCTGGAGTGGAAATGGAGAGGTAGCGAGGGAGAGGGCCAGGAGCTTCCACCGTCTGCGTTCAGTATGAGGAAAGGCAGGGTTAGCATGCAAGGAGCACCAGGCAAGTTCCAGGCATTCCGCCTCTCCTTGAATCCTTAGGACCATCCCGCTTTGGAGGGTTCTTACCCTTGTCCAGATGGAAGCTCGCAGGTGACTTGCCCAAGTTCACACAGCTGGAAAAAGGGCTTCTAGTCTAAAACCCAAATATACAAAGACTGTGACTTTCTAGATTAGAACTTCATTTCTATCTCAAACTCCTTTTCTGCCAAGAAGTGGAAACTTCATCTTGGTCATTTCAGAGTCTCCCTGCCCCTACTACTCAATCCCAGGGGTCCCCATCTGTGTTGGTTTTCTATTGTTGCGTAAGGAATCACCCCAGAATTCAATGGCTTAAAATAATACCAATCTGTTTTTCTCTTGGATAATTCTGAAAGAGTTGCTCAGCTAGATTCTCTCTCTCTTTCTTTTTTTTTAAAGATTTTATTTATTTGAGGGAGAGCGAGCGTGTAGACTCCCCGCTGAGCAGGGAGTCCAATGCACGGCTCGATGCCAGGACTCTGGGATCATGACCTGAGCGGAAGGAAGACGCTTAACCCACTGAGCCACCCAGGTGCCTCCAGCCAGGTCGTTCTCACCCAGGGTCTCCTGTGCTTTGCCCTCAGGCAGCGGCTGAGGCTGGAGGTACATCGAAGGCTCCCTCGGTCAGCAGCTAAAGCTGGCTGTGGCCTGGAACACCTACACGGGGACTGTCCAAGGCACCTGGGCCCCGCTCACAGCATCACGGCTGGGTTCCAAGAGCAAGTGACCTCAGCAAATGAGGCGGAAGTTGTGTCACGGGAGTTACAGAGCATGCTTGTGCTACGGCTACACGGCACATTCAAGGGGGAAGAACCTCAGTCCCACGTCTCCGTGAAAGGCGTGTCAGCATCTCCTTGTAGTGTGGGCCCGTGGGATGGGAGGGCTTGCGGCCATCTTGAAAATACAATCGGCCACACCATCTCTCCCCTGCGCTGGTATGGCCCCTGCCTGCTCTGCAGTCATTGGTCCACTCTGAGACGCCTGGGCCCTCGCTGCAAGATCCCGTTGCCTGGGCCTCTTCGGTCTCATTCATGTCTCTTGGAAGACAGGGACCGTTTTGCTGCTTCTCACACTAACCCAGAGCACCCAGGGACCACACGACGCCACCTCAGAAGCCATCCCCCCCATTTTTTCCACTCGCTCACCAGGCTGGACAGAATGGGACATGGGCCCTGGAGCAGTGAGCATCCAGACAGGAAACAGAAGGCTCAGCACATAGAAGTGCTTAGTGAATGTTAACTTCTGTTCCTATGATTATCGTAAGTTACTGTGAGAGCACAGGGGAGGGAGAAGCTCCTTCTGCTGGAGGTCTGGGAATAGTTAGGGCAGGTCTTACGGAGGAGGTGACATAGGCTGGGTTTTACCAGCTGCGGAAATGAGAGGAGGGCCAGTCTAGGGACAGACGACTAAAAGTGCAGAGGGTGTCAGGGTGTGAGAGTCGATAGAGCACGCGGGCTGTGAAACTGGGCCAGAGCAGGGCCCACACGTGCCGCCTAGGCCTGGTTGGGAAGGCCCCACCTGCCAAGCCATTGTGGCATGTGTGAGCACAAAGCCGGTAGAAAGGCAGGCTGGAGAAGGCGTTCTGTGCACAGGTCCACTCTGACCACCTCCCAGCAGTCCCAGCTCTAGAACCTTGGTGAAATGAAGCAGTCAGGCTCTCTTCCAGCTTCGAAGCCCCTTCCCTCCTGGCAGGGTGGGGGTAGGCCACACAGGATGTGCTCAGTGCCTTCCCAGGATAGCTGAGTTAATTAGAGGCTTTGCCAGGAGGTAGCAGAGCGTGTAATAACTCTCATTGTTTCATTAGGAGCACCTTGTTTAATTTAGATAACCAAAGGTGAAAACTGTAGGCCTGAGGGTTGGTGAGACGTGTGGCTATTTAGAGTTCCAACAGAGTCCCATCATCTGGGCTCAGTGCACCCCCTGCCCCTGCCCATCACTACCTCCCCCCACTCCTCCACACTGTCTACAGGCTGGGGCTCCTCAGACTCCCCAAAAGTCTGACTCCGTGGGTTGGCATGGGCCCCAGGTGATTCTGATGCAGGTTTCCCAGGAATATACTAAAAAAAACCCTGCCGAAGAAGTAGGTTAGGGTGAGGTCACAAAAGACCTTGAATGTCACTTAAAGAAGCTCAAACAGCTCTTGTCTACTTGTTTTATACTGGCTGGAAGTGGGGGCAAGATTTAATTTGAAAGGAGGAGTTTGAAGCCAGAGCTGACCAGCCACAGCGTTTGATTTGGCAAAACTCATTTGTTCTTCAGATAAACGTTCATCAACACCTGCTCAGGACTGCGCCTTATTCTGAGGACCCTGAGGTGGACAAAACGACTCTAGTCTGTGCTAGTCTGGTTGTGGGTGGCTTGGAACAGACATGGTAGTAGGAACTTGCAGACTCTGACACACTGTCACCTTAAACACAGACACCTTAAACACTGTCACAGTGCTGTCACAGCCTGAGGAATGCAAGGATTAACTCTGCTTCCCAGAAGTGGAGGGTTTGGGGCTGGGCCTCGAGGACTGAATAGGAGTTTGCCAGGCAAAGTTGGCAAGAGGGTGAGGAGAGGTGGAGGGAGGCAGTTTGGACTTTCTTTTCCCACAGGGTCTGGTTTATCTCAGTATGATGGCCTGCCTCATGCCCCTGCCTCCCCGACCCCATGGTGGCCCGGTGACCCTGGTTGGTCCTGGCTCCTTGCGTTCACCATCTCTATGACCCCCTCCCCCCAAACACATACACACATCTGAAGGCCTGCTGCCTGAGTCACCTAGCAGGCATCAGGATGACAGCCTTCCTTACTGTCACACAATTAAGTGTTCCAGCTACTGCGGAGCCCTGGGAAGGGTCTTTTCTTCTTTGGGCTTTACAATTTTTTTTTCATCTCTGGGCCTATTATCCTCACATTTAATTAATGTTCCATTTGACTAATAAGCTATAACAGAAGCAGCTGGGACCACCCAGAGGCTGGGGGCTGGGATAATTGCACATCTTGGGAAGGAGGAGGTGAGCCTTTAGGGGCTAGCATACCTTGGGGTGGGGGTGGGGGGTTAGATGTGGACCAGGGCTCAGCAGCACCACCTGGGAGGACTCCAGCAGGGTGAATCCACCCACTTCTGCACATTTGCCCTGGCTGTTCCCTTGGAGGGCTGCTCCCCTTCCTCTTCAAATTCCCACCACCTCCACTGTCTCTTCATCCCTCCATCTCCCAGGACAGCTGGCACAGTTGGTTCTCAAATTAAGCAGGGGTCAGAGGCACCTGAGTGTATGTGTCAAAATGCAGGCTCCTGGTCCTGCTCCAGGAAGCAAGGGTTGGAAGCCCAGGAATCTGCCTTTCCGATGGCTTGTCCTGGTGCTTCCAATACAGGCTGAATTCAGACAAACTTTGGGAAATCATGATTTGGACAATAAACTCCATGCCCCTTTTATAAAGGGGAATAATCACAGTACCACCCCACAGTACCATTATAAGGATCTGGATCAGGCCTGGCCACCTTAAACACTCAATAAAGCCAAGGTCATTGCCGTTGGCCCCACAGGGATGGTGGCTGTGTGCTCCCCGCCTGTCCCTAGCGCCCTGTAACACAGCGTTCAGCTCCAAATGGGTGATCAATAGGCATCTGAAGAATAGTTTTCTTCGGAGAATGAGAGGGAGGGAGAGAAGCTGAAAGTTAGTACTCCACCCTCCCCTACTGTTTGAATGTTTTAACGTGAACGCATATTGGTCTTACAATTTTAAAAACTTGTTTAATTTTTTTTGTTGTTGTTGAATGACTAAAACATCCTTGAGGCTTTGGATAAAGAACATGTTCTCGGGGCACCTGGGGGACACGTGCAGTTGAACATCCGACTCTTGGTTTGGGCTCAGGTCCTGATCTCAGGGTCATGAGATCGAGCCCCGAGTTGGGCTCCATGTTCAGGGTGGAGTGTGCTTGGGATTCTCTCTCCCTCTCCCTCTGCCCTTCCTGCTCATGCTTTCTCTCTCTCTAAAATAAACAAGTAAATCTTAAAGAAACAAAAAAGAACACATTCTCTTCATGACTTTTCAATTAAGATCAGAGTGCAAAAACCTAATTCCATGCAGCCTGCAGATGCCCAGAATCCCCTGGGAGTTTCTTTAAATGCAGGTTCATGGACCCCACCCTAGGCCTCCTGAACCAGAATTTCTGGGGCTGGCCCCAGCCTTGCTAACCAGCTCCCCAGCCACCGGAACCACTGGAGAATATTGCCTTGGGGCCAAAAGCAGGTATCTGACCCCATCCCCTCCCTCTTTTGTACCTGCCCCAGCCCCCACCCTCAATCTAGGTTGTGGGAGCTCAGAAAAGACTCCTTGATGTTTTAAAAGTGCACTGAGGCCCAGAGAGGGGCAATGACCTCCCCAAAGCCACACAGCAAACAAGTGAGAAACAGCAGAGTGGGGCTGGTTAAAAGCCTCGGCTTGGAGCCAGAGGAGTCCTTGCTAAAAAAAAACAAAAAACAAAAAACTAGCAACCCCCCCTCAAAAAAAAACCTCAAAAAAAACAGCTGTTTCCTTGATCAGCTGTGTGGCCTTGGACAAGTGCCTTTACCCCCTACCGCCCAATTGGCCCATTCATAAAATGGGGCTATTCATTGCTGTGGCAGAGAGAGTGAGACAAAGGAGGTGCGGACGGGTGCATAGCCCCGCACCTGGCTCCTGCTAGGCTGCAATACACGGAAGCTGCTATTGTTATCACTGACGTCATACTTACCAACATCCTTATCACCAAGAGGCCGCTCGCGGCAGGGACTAAACACCCGGGCCCTGGCATCATGGGCTCATGTTCTACCTGAGTGAACTTGGACAAGCCCCCACCATACTGCGCCTCGGCTGCCTCCCCTGTAAAATGGAAAGGAGGTTGATACCCATAATAGCTGCCTCATCGGGCTGTTGTGAGCTGATACTTGTAAAGCTCTTAGGACAGTGCCTGGCACAGAGTGAGCCCTGAGCGAATGTTGGCTGTGAGCAGCAGCAGCTTGGACTGGAAGCCGGCGGCACCCCGGGGATGAAGCGTGCCTGCTTGCTTTGCTCCTCATCCCCGGTCCCTCTGGAAGTCCTGATAAAAGCTGTCTCCATAATGAATGTACCTCTCAGCCAAGCACGGCTGTAACCACACTGCTCTGACGAACAAGGCCTTGGCGGCAGCACCAGCATCCATACAATTAAGGAAGTGGATGACAGGCACCCGGTATCGATTTCCTGGTGGGACCACAGCCCAGGCCAGGCAGGGGGGCCTCTGCTGAGATGGAAGCCAGTGTGCAGGGCCAGATCCAGGGGGAGGGAGCTGGGGTTGAAAACTCCCAAGCCAGCGTGACCCCGGGGGACTGGACTAAGTCCCCCTCCCTCCCGAACGGCCACACAAGTGCGACTTTCATGATAATGCTGGGACAACACAGCAGCTGACATTTAATAAGCATTTAGAGGGTGTCATTTACTGTTCAACCATCCTTATAATGATGACCTGCTTTATAGACAAGGAAACTAAGACCCAGAGAGTCAGAGGTGCTGACCCAGGATCACTCAGCTGAATTCAAGCCTAAGTCTGTCTGATTCCAAAATCTTTCTCTTCACTACCACCATATTGCCTCCCATTTATTACTCGGGTAAGTTTTTTGTTGGGCCTCAATTTCCCTATCTGCAAAATGATCATGGGGGACTGGGTTGGATGGCCTCGATGGGCTTATTCTGCATTTTTGTTTGTGGTAAATTAACTCTTCTGGGGGCTTTTGGAGTCAGCTGAGAAGGATGATTAGGGGCCAATCTGCGAGCCGAGAATGAACCTTGCTACTCCTGAGAGAGTATCACACCCACCATGGCCCAAGTAGTCATTTATAACAAGCTGGCGTTTCTTTCTTTCTTCCTTTTTTTAAGATTGTTTATTTATTTATTTGACAGAGAGAAAGAGAGAGAGTGCACAAGCAGGGGGAGCAGCAGAGGGAGAAGGACAAGCAGGATCCCTGCTGATCAGGGAGCCTGAGGCAGGACTCGATCCCAGGACCCTGGCATCATGACCTGAGCCGAAGGCAGACGCTTAACCAACTGCACCACCCGGGTGCCCACAGTAACATTTCTGAAGCACTCACCATGTGTCAGACACTGTTCTAGGAATATGAATTATTTTAAGCCTCACCTCTCCCTGATGTAGGCCCCCTCAACTCCTATTTTCCAAGTGAGGAAACTCATTTGAGGCATAGAGAGGTCAAACAACTTGCCTGTCTAGATGCTGTGGGTGTCCCACCCGGGTCCCCCTTACTGGCTGACGCACCCATCCCCCAGCTGCTGTGAGTGTTCACTGCTAAAGAGCGCAGCTACCACTTCTCCAGATCATTGTCCTTGGCCAGCGGGAGTCCCACCACCCCAAAAGTCCTCCCCAGAGGGGACAACCCTCGGGCAGTGATTGTCTGAAGTATAGGTACAAAAGCCTGGCCCATTGCCACAAGGAACCTATTAGGGGTTGAACTGTGTCCCCTAAAAAATTATGTTCAAGTCCTAAGCCCCAGTATCTCTGAATATGACCTTATTTGGAAATAGGGTCATTGCAGATGTAATCAGTTAAAATGAAGCCATAGTGGAATAGGGTGCACCCTTCATCCAACATGACTGGTGTCGTTATAAAAAGGAAAAGAGACCCAGAGACGAAGACACACAGGGAGATGGCCATGTGGCAATGGAGTGATGCGTCTACAAGGCAAGGAATGCTAAGGACTGCCGGCCACCAACAGAAGCCAGAAGAGGTGAGGAAGGATCCCCTCCACCCTCCGCCCACACACACACACACATGCAAGTTTCAGAGGGAGCATGGCTCTGCTGACACCTTGCTCCAGGACTTCTGGCCTTCCACAACTGTGAGACAATAAACCTCTGTTGCTTAAGCCACCCGTTTGTGGCACTTTGTTATGGCTGTCCTCAGGAAGGAACGCAGAGCCTTTGGGACACCCTCGTCAAAAGGTGAGACAACTCCACTGTGTTAGTCATGCTTCAGAGTGTCTCCCACCCATACCCTAGGACCAGACTAAGCTAAACTGCTATCATACCCACAGCTTTGCCCTCTTGTTCCGCTGCCCCAGCCTGTTTCCCTCAATCCCTTGCAGACTCCTCCAGAGAGCTCATTCTCAATAAGTCACGTGCTCAAGAATCCCCCACTCAGGCTCTGCTTCTGGGAATCTTGACATGACTCACGGTCACCCAAATGGCAAACGGCAGATTTGGGATTTGAACCCAAGCAGTCCGGCTGGAGAGCCAAAGCTTTTGAGAACCACAATGCTCTGCCTCTGAAAAGAGGGTAAGATGGCTGGTGGCATTGCTGGGAGCCCACTGCTCCCCGTGCCTGGCACCTCCCAGCCCCTAGAAAGGGACTCTGGTTCTCGGTGGGGGGACCCCTCCCCCATAGTGAGCTCTTATACTTCCGGAGGACTGACTGCGCTTCCTCGCACCTGGGGTGGGCACGTGGCTCAGGCCTGGCCAATCGGAACACTGCACACCTCCCCCCCCACACACACACACATAGTGATTGGCTCAAGGATGAGCACGTGGCCCAAGTCCATCCAATGAGCTTTAACCTCAGGACTACCAATTAAACTGTCGGGAACCACTTCCTTTCCTCTCTCTGGAGTTCTGCAGTGGACAGGAGCAAACCTGGAGGTGCGCGTTGGTGGCTTCCGTGCCACTGTAAGAAAGCAGGTTCTGAGCAGTAGGTTCCTCTGCCTTCCTTCAGTGGCTCCCCATTTTCCCCAGAGTAAAAGGCAAAGTCTCTAGCAGGCTCACAGGAACGCACACAATCTAGCCCTGGGACTCTGTCGCGGCTCCTCTTGCTCCTCGCCGGTTTTTCTCCAGCACACCGCCTCCCGCTCCCATCTCGGCACCATTGCACCTGCTCTCTCTCCAGCCAGATGGTCCCTGTAGAGCTTCATGGCTCGCTCCCTGTGTTTGCTCCAGCCTCGGGTCAGATGTCACCACCTCAGAGAGGCCTTCCTTGGCCATCCAAGTTAAAATAGCAGCCCCATCATTCGCTATACCTTTACCCAGCTTTGTTTTTCATCACAAGGATCTCTCATTGCTGACATTGTTTATGGCCATGAACAAGATTCCTTGGTTCTAGCTTGACTGCTTTCTTCATCCTGAAGAATAAGCATGCATTGAGTACCTACTAGATACTGGACCCTACTAATGGCTAGTGATATAATCAACCCGCCCAGGTTGCTCACTGTGGGAAAGGGAATTCCCAGCTCCTAACAACTTCTATGTGCCAGGGACTGTGCTGGGCCCTTCGCATGTGCCACAGTGATAGTGATGCCCATTTCACAGCTGTGAAAACTGAGGTGCCGAATAGTGACAGGCCTTGCCCAGGGTCACAGAGTTAGGAAGTGGGGAAGACAGGTTTCTGCCCTGATGGACCTTCACCCGAAGGACCTGCGTTCCTGGGCCGCGAAAGGGCAGGATGGATGGTGCCAACTGTAAAGCCCTGTGCACACATTGGGTGTGATTTGACTCTAAGATCTAGGGAAAAGGATTAAGATGGCCAGGAGTTTTTTGAGGATGGAGAGGCAAAAACCAGACACGAGGCTGCAAGGTGTGGTGAGGGTGGGAGCCCCTCCTTGAGAACCCAGGAGAAGCTTCAGAAAGTCATAACCAGAGGGGCGGGCAGCACTGGCAGGTGACAGCTCTGGATCAACAGGATATGAGCAAGAGTGAGGATGGCTCCCGAGGAAATGAAAAAACCCGGAGATGGAGCTGATTGTAGGCAAATGAAAGGGTGATGCAGGGATCGTCGGGGAAGTGACCGTCACCCACGAAATGGTGGCAGGGGGTGGAGAGTCCCTGGGCACAGGTGGGCCTGTCCAAGCCCCTGGAAACAGACGGTGATGCCATCAAGCTCCAAAATAGTCTGTCACAGGGAGTAAAGGTTGGGTTCCGGTCCCCACTGCTGTGTCAGAGCTCTCCCACATGAACAGCACCATCTCGCACCTCAAGGCCTTCTTCCTCAGCCTCCTTTAGCCTCCTGGCAGGCCTCCTCTCTCCTCTGCCCCCAACAGTCTGTTCTCTGTATGGCCCCAGAGTGGTCCAATAGAGTAAAGCAGCTCCTGTCACTCTGCTGAAGACCTTCCAGTGGTTTCTAGTTGTTCCTAGAGTGACATGCAGACTCCCACCAGCCTGCTCTAATGTGCTATATGGCCCTTCCTTTCAGCTAGTATCTTCTTGTTGACTCACTTGTTTGGCGGTTACTGTCTGCCTGTCTTGGCAAGCTTCAGGACAAGGTTGGCTTAGGCACAGACATAACCCCTAGCACATAGTAGGTTCTCAAAGAGTTGGTGATCACTCCTCTTGTAGTCTTTCTGTCTCTGAGCAGGCAACTCTATCCTAACAATTACTCAGTCAAAAAACTTTGGGGTCATTCTCGGCTCCTTACTTTCTCACACCCAGTGACCAACCCATCGGCAAATCCTACAGGCTTATCCTTCAAAATATATTTAGAATCCTGTCCTTTCCCCACCAGCACCCTGGTCCAGCCACCACTGCCTCTAGCCCAGTCAACTGCAACAGCCTGCCCACTGCTCTCCCTGTTTCCACCCTTGCCCCCAGTGATCTATTTCCTACCTGACTGCCAGATAGTTCTTTTAAAATTAAAGTCAGATCACACATGAGGGTAATGGCCAAAGTCTTTACAGTGGCTCATAAGGCCCTGCACTACCTGCCTCTGTCTCCACTACTACTCTGACCTTTCCTCATATCACACTCTCCTTCACTGAGAGCCATGAGGACTTTTGTTGTTCCTTAAAAACAACCACCTCATTTCTGCCTCAGGGCCTTTGCACTTGCTGTTCTCTCTGCCTGGAATGCTCATCCCCAGATATCTGCTTGGCTCACTCCTCACCACCTTCAGGTCTCTACACACACACACACACACACACACACACGCACACAATCACACTTCCTTTACTCTGCTTAATTGTCTTCATGGCATTTAATCACCACTGGACTCATTACATATTTAGTTGTCTCTTTACTTTCATCCATGTCTCCCACCAGATTATAAACTCCAGGAAGCCAAGGACTTTATTGGTTTTGTTCATTGCTATGCCCTCAGCTTCTGGCATAGCACCTGATACATGCAGATGCCACCAACGGGGAACTGAATGAATGAGGTCAGGCTGCAGCTAGCTAGGTAAGGCACGCTGTAGGTGTGGGCCAAGATGGACGCTGTAGTCATGGCTTTAAAGCAAGCATTCATACATTCACATTTAGTAAGTAAAACAAAGAAATAGCAAAAAGAAGCCTCATGGGGGTGCCTGGGTGGCTCAGTTAAGTGTCTGCCTTTGGCTCAAGTCATGATCCCAGGGTCCTGGGATCCAGCCCCACGTTGGTCTCTCTGCTTGGCGTGGAGCCTGCTTTCCCTCTCCTTCTGCCCCTCCCCTGCTTGTGCTCTCCCTCTCTCTCTCTCTCTCTAATAAATAAATACAATCATAAAAAAAAATGCTTCATGCCCCTCTCTGCCCCACAATTTCTGATGTATTGTCCTCAGGTGAGAACCTGGTACAGAGAGCCTTCTTCTTTTTGTCTCCCTGGCACTCATTGTCCCATCTTCTGAGACCACACCCTCCCCCAATATCAGTCCAGGGGGGTTGGGTGGACAGATCCACCCCTCATACCAGAGGCAGCCTGCGACTCAGACCATGTCAATAGAGTTGCAGCAACTAGTCTCTGGATGGGCATATGACACAGTCCAGGCCAATCAGAATCATCCCCAGGGCATCTGGTGGAATTGTTGCAAATGAAGTTCTCTCCTTGCCTGGTGGCAGTTAGGATGTTGTAGAGGGTCTGCCCTGAGTAGCTGGTAGCCATCTTGCCACCACAAGAAGGGAACTTACCTGAGAACAGAACCTCCACAGAGAGAGGCAGAGCCAAGAGATAGAGATAGGCAGAAGCACAATGACGCCATTTGAGTTGCTAGATGCAGCCATGCCTGAATGTTTTCTTTTTCTGGACTTTTTAGTTATGTGAGAGAATTTTATTTTCTCAAGTCAATCTGAGGTGGGTTTTTGTCACTTATGTTCACAAATCATGACTAAAACAATAGCTTGAAGTATTTCAGAATTTCTGTTATGGTCATACTGCCTCGAGTTAGGCCACACCCCTATACAAACTAATTCTTCCCTCCATGCCTTTGCTCTAGCCATGCCTCCCTCTTAGAGGTCCCTTCTTTACTGCCTGTCTTTAAGGCCTGGCGCAAGAGTCTCCTTTTCCAGATGACTTCTCTGATCACACACACTACCACCTGTCCCCTTCTGGGTCAGGCACAGTCCCCTGCCCCTCCTCCACCTCCTCTCTTCCTGCCCCTTCCCAGCCCCAAGCACCCCTAGGCCCGGAAAACTCAGTTCAATTTTGTAGCTCTGCTTCCCCCTGGTGGTGGCAATCGGGATTGCACTTAAACGTGCCGCCCTTCTTAAAGTCAGTGGAGCAAACGCCGAGTCTCACCTGGGGTTGACACACCCAGCCTCCTGTGCTTTTATTTGCTAAATCTGACAACCCTGACCCCACCTCCTGGGATCCCTTTAATAGAAGCTTAGATTTTTGGGGAGCCTGGGTGGCTCTGTTGGTTAAGCGTCTGCCTTTGGCTCAGGTCATCATCCCAGGGTTCTGGGATGGAACCTGGCTCTCTGCTCAGTGGGGAGCCTGCTTCTCCCTCTCCCTCTGCCTGCAGCTCCCTACTTGTGCTCTCTCTCTCGGTCAAATAAATAAATAAAATCTTAAAAAAAAAAAAAAGAGGCTTAGATTTTTAAGACAGGCCTTTGCAACAACATAGGCTGAGCCCCAGTGAGGACAGGAGACCTCTAAAGGGGATGGCAACAACTGTGCCCAGTCAACCACAGCCATGAAAGAAAAGGGACTTACTTCTCAAGAGGCCAAAAATCTGGTTTTAAATGAAATTTCCTGAATTCTACAGGTTGACATCTAATTCTAAGTTCATATATCACGATGCAGCTCAAGTAAAACAGGACTGGGGGCCGGATTCCCCGGGAAAGCAACAGCTAGTTTTTGATCTCTGGGGCTACCTCTCCTGTTTTATAGACAAGGAAATTGAGGCCCAGGGGCGCCTGGGTGGCTCAGTCGTCAGGCGTCTGCCTTCGGCTCAGGGCGTGATCCCGGTGTTATGGGATCGAGCCCCACATCAGGCTCCTCCGCTATGAGCCTGCTTCTTCCTCTCCCACTCCCCCTGCTTGTGTTCCCTCTCTCGCTGGCTGTCTCTATCTCTGTCGAATAAATAAATAAAATCTTTAAAAAAAAAAGAAAAGAAAAGAAATTGAGGCCCAGAGAGAGAAATAGGGTGCTTGGTCACAGGCTGGTAAGTGGCCTTTTAGGGCTGGACCCCAGGTCTCTGGGATCCCAAGCCAGTGCTTGAGCCTTCGCACTGCACGTGTGAGCTGCTTCAGCTTCCATTTTCTCCAGAGCAAATCCCCCAAAAATTAAAGATTAAAAAAAAGTGGGAATTTGATGTTAAAAATCCAATTTTCAAGCTTCCCTTGAATGATCAGACAATCAGGCAATGCTGGGATGCTTTCCTGTTAACAAAAATCCAGTGGAGATGGCTAACAAGGACGGGAGCTTTCCAGGGACCCCCGCTAAGTGCCAGTAAACTAAACGGACCGGGGTGATGATCCCCAAGTCATAAAGCTCAGATTATGTGGGAGGAGACGAGACGATACAAGCCCGGAAGTGAAAGATGCCATATAGCAGATGGCGGCGAGAGAAAAACAAAGCAGGAGAGGGGGATTGGGGTTGCCAGGGTGGAGACGAACTCATCGGTTCGGAGGTGGTCAGAGACAGCCCCGTTGAAGGGGGGGCATTGAGCAACGAAGAGCCGAGCAAGCAAACGGTGTGGGTATGGGGAGAAGAAAGATCCTGGCGGAGGGAACAGCCATGCAAAGGCCCTGGGTGAGGGCGTGCCTCACAAGTTAGAGAAGCGGTGAGGAGGCCAGCGTGGGGAGGGGAATGAGGCAGGAGAAGGAGTGAGGAGATGACTGTGGGCCAGGCCCATGGGGGTTTCAGGACTGTAACAGGGGCTTTGGCTTTGACTCTGGGGAGGGAGGGGACACAGGAAGTTCTGAGCATAGGCCCGAGGTGACCTGACTTATGGTTTCACAGGGACACCTGCTACTACATGGAGAGCAGATTTTTTTTTTAAGATTTTATTTATTTATTTAAGAGAGAGAGTGAGCGAGCGAGAGAGCATGAGAGAGGGGAGGGTCAGAAGGAAAAGCAGGCTCCGTGCTGAGCAGGGAGCCCCTCATGGGACGTGATCCTACGACTCCGAGATCAAGACCTGAGCAGAAGGCAGTCACTTAATCAACTGAGCCACCCAGGCGCCCCTGGAGAGTAGATTCTATGGGGAGGGAGCGAAGGGAGAGCAGAGACTGGGACACTGGAGAAGAATCTTTTTTTTCTCCTTTGTCCCCACTGCTTTTTAATTGTGGTAAAATACACATAACATAAATTTTACCCGGGTGCCTGGGTGGCTCAGTTGGTTAAACATCTGCCTTGGGCTCAGGTCATGATCTGGAGGTCTTGGGATGGAGCCCCGCGTCTGGCTTCCTGCTCAGCAGGGAGTCTGCTTCTCCCTCTCCCTCTGCTCCTCCCTCCCACTTGTGCTCGCTCTCTCTGTCTCTCAAATAAATAAATAAAATCTTAAATAAAATTTACCATCTTAACCACTTCTTTTTTTTTTTAAATATTTTACTTATTTATTCGACAGAGATAGAAACAGCCAGTGAGAGAGGGAACACAAGCAGGGGGAGTGGGAGAGGAAGAAGCAGGCTCATAGCGGAAGAGCCTGATGTGGGACTCGATCCCATAACGCCGGGATCACGCCCTGAGCCGAAGACAGGCGCTTAACCGCTGTGCCACCCAGGCGCTCCTCATCTTAATCACTTCTAAATGGCATTAAGTATTCACCATGTAGTGTAGCCATCACCACTATTTCCATAACTTTCATCATCCCAAACAAAAACTCCGTACCCATTAAGCAACAACTCCTGCCCCTAGTCCTTGGTAACCTCTAATTCTCCTGATTTGTGTTCTGTCTCTATGAATCTGCCTATTCTAATTATTTCACATGAGTGCAATCATACAATATTTGTCCTTTTGTATCTGGCTTATTTCACTCAGCGTAATATTTTCAAGGTTCATCCATGCTATAGCGTGTATCAGCACTTTATTCCTTTTGATGGCTGAGTAATATTCCATATTCTATCCATGCATCTGTTGATAGATGTTTGGGTTGTTTCAATCTTTCGACTATTGTGAATAGTGCTTCTATGAAGACTGATGTAAGTACCTGTTTGATTCCCTGTTTTCAGTTCTTTCATGTGTATACCCAGAAGTGGAATTGTTGGATCATATGATAGTTCTTTATTTAATATTCTGAGGAACCACCAAAATGTCTTCTGCAGTGGCTGCACATCTTCACATTCCCACCAGCAGCGTATGAGGGTTCCAGTTTCTCCACATCCTCCCCAACTGGTGTTCTGTTATTATTGCTGATGTTTGATAACAGCCACCCTAGTGGCTGCAAAGTGGTATCTCATTGTGGTTTCGATGTGGATGTCCCTAGTGACTAATGATGTTGAGTATCTTTTCTTGGCCATTTGTATATCTTTTTTGGAGAAATATCTAGGGAGGAGACTTTTCCAGTTGAAAGATGATGTTGGCTCAGACCAAGTTAAGAACAGGAAATGTAGTGTGAAGTGGTCAGATTTTAGATATCTTCGGAAAATGGACCAGACAGGGTTTGCTGATGGACTAGACATGTGGCATGGGAGAAAGGGAAGTCAAGGACTTCTCCAAATGACGCCTGTGTGTTTCGCGTGAGCAACTGCTGAGATGAGGAAGGCTTCAGGGGAAGCAGGCTTAAAGGGAGGGAGAAGAGTTTGGCTGAATTCTGACAACCCTGGGACCTGAGCATTGAAGCCCCTTTAATGCTTCAAGAAAGTGGGTAGAAGGAGAAAAAAAGAGGTTTTCTATATTTTGCCACCAAGCTGATTTTTTTAAATCCTCTTTGGTCACAGCTTCACTTTATCAATTCCTGATCAAGTAGCATCCCCTGCCCCCCAGTCCTGTTCCTGGTTTGGGACCTGAGCGTGGAGGGGGCCCTTCCTAAGGCTGCAGATCCATCTGTCACCAGTAGGTGACACTATAGGGCCAGAAATAGCCAGAACCCGTTGGCTCCTTGGACTGTGGACCAAAAGACCAAGAATTGGGAGTTTTCAAATAATTGAATTTTGTAAAAGTACAGTTCTAGAATCTTACCGCCAACGGATTGGAAAATTCAGGACAGAAAAGGCCACACCTGAGGTTTGGAAGGGGAGGGCCCAGTGGGTAGCTGGTCCCAAGAGGTGTTTACCTCTGTGGCATATACATGAGTTCATTCATAGTTTGTTAAGGGTTATTCATGGAGCAACTACTAAGGCGTCAGGAGCCACGAGCTGCGAGCTGCGTTGCTTGCTGTGGATTCAGGGTCGACAAGAACAGACTGAGCTCCTGCCTCGGAGCAGTTGGGTGGGAGAAACATCAACAAACAAATAAAGGAATTCGATAGTTACAGATTATGTTGTCAAGGAAAGAAACGGGATTATGTGATGGAGACATTCATTTAACTGAGGGAGAGAATGAAGTGAGGAGATGAGGTTTGGGTAAAGACCTGAAGGAGGAGGAACGCGGCAGCCCTTTCCAGAAGAGTAGCCAGGACTGAGAGGGGCCCCCTCTCCTGGTGTCCGCGGTCACACAGCTAACCACTCCCAGGACCGCTGTTTAGTCAGGTCTGTCTAAATCTCGTAAATGGCTGTGGGGAGGACTGTAAGTAAGATTTGCAAAGGTCTGTGATTCCTCCACCAGGAGCTGGTTTTGTTGGTTTCTTTTATTCTAATTGAAGGAGAGCTGACCCACAGTGTTACACTAGTTTCAGCTGTACAGCACAGTGACTCAGCAAGGCGCTGAGAAGCAGGGTTTGAAAAGCAACCTTCAGAAATGCCTGTCCTTCCTGCCTCATGGGCTTTGCAATGAGGCAAATGGGGAAAGTTCATTGGTGTGGATAAGATGTGCTCGCATTACTAAGATAGCAAACCGGGGCAAAGGTAAGCTGTAAACTCCAGCCTTCTTGACTCTGAGGGGAAGACGAGGCCACAGCTAGGAGACCACTGCCTGCGAAACTTGCCCTGCCCCTCAGGAGTGTGAGTGACGAGGGAGCCAGAGGCCAACGGTCCTTTGGGTCCGATAGAGGTGCTGGCACTGGGCTGGTGAACTTCGGATGGATGTGACCTACTATTGCCTGAATGGGGACACCTGCCCTCCACATCCCACAGGAAAGCTAGAATTTTCTCTCCAGCTGTGACAGACCACTCATTTGCCTCTCCAGACTTACAGATTTCCTCCACACATACACACTCATACATGTACACTCAAGACTCATGCACTGACACATATACACGCTCATACCTTACACACTCATTTATATCCATTCTCAGACACTTACTGTCATTCACCCACATACATAGTTATATACACTCACACCTATAAGTACAGCCGCACACTCAGATATACTTATATCTGCTCACACACATATACAAGCATTTACATATTCCCACTCTTGTATCCCCATATTCATTCACAGATACTTACACAAACTCAGACATTCACACTTGCTGATGTATTTGTGCACACTGACTCATACATTTAATTAACACACTCATACACTTACACATACACTCAAATATTCACACACCTCATACACATTCACACTCATACTTACACACGCATTCACACACCCATAGTGTACTCTCTTACATACATATATTTCACACAGTCATACATGCACACAAATGTTCATATATATACTCACACAGGCTCATACTCCAACTCACATATTTACACATACTCACAAACTTATGCTCACTCATTTACTTACTCAAACTCACATCACACATTCATATGTTTACCTACACAAACATTCATGTTCACACACTCAAACATTTATACAGTCACATATTCACTATAAGTCAGGGAGAAGGTTCTAGTTGCCTAACCAATCAGTAACATCTCCTCTGTGTTCATTTCTGTGCCACCTGAGTCATGGGGCTACTGTGCTGATCAAATGATGAGAAACTACCCAAGAAAGAGTTCTGGATTCTGCCAGGCTCTGTACTGGCCGCATCTACCCTGGAACAGTGTTTTCCTTAGGGAGAACCCCCTCATGGCTCATCTCAGTGACCCTTGAGAAAAACCCTGGGCTTAGAGGTTGGAGCAGATGTCAGACCACTGGAAATGGCCACAATGGTCATGAATCTTAGCCAAGGGCCAGTCATGTGGTCTGACAGGTAGGAAGAGAGAAAATCACAAACAGAATATCACAGAAAATCTTGAGACCATACTCTATGAAATCATTGTTTATCCCCCCTCAAGTGTTACAACTTTGTACAAATAATTAATATTTTTAGAGGGCTTATTTTTGGGGCCAGAGACCACAAATCTGATGGCCCACAGACCATCCCAATCTATAGACTCTTTTGTTTTGGGCTATGCATTTCAAATTTTTGAATTTCAAAGTCTTTGGGGGAAAGAGAGAGTACTTGGAAAAGAGTGCAGTAAAGACTTCTGAGAATCTAGTCTTCCATAAGAACAATAAGAACACTGGCAAAAACAGTCCCAATTAATTTTTCCAGTGCCCTGGAAATTAACCGAAGGCTTGTACCAATCTAAGGAACAGTTACTTAAAAAAAAAAATCTCAAAACAGTGAGCTTTGTGACATTTTAACTTATCCTGTCCCATTCCCCTCTTCCCAGTCCTGCAGTAGCCTTGAAGATCAACGGTTTTACAGTCATGATTGCCATAAAAACCAGTTGCTTATCAGCCACTGAAAAGGGAAGAAGGGTTTGGGGCTAGCTAAAAAGCCCTATCTCTAGAGAGTTGTCATTATTTGACCTGTCTGGAAATTCCTTAGGAATCCCCACTACCAGAGTTTGTCTTTATTTGACCTGACCTGTTCACCAATCAGTGTGAACAGCTTTTTCTCTGGAGGCATTTGTCAAGAACAATCAGCAACAATAGTTTAACATTGAAGCTGCCTGAGGCAGTCATAACAGATGGGACAAACAAGAAGCCGACCAAAAATTTCCAAGAAAGCTGGGGAATGAGATGCCCATAGAGAAATTGGCCTTGCACATGTGCAAGGCTGGGCACTTGCCAAGGAACTACCTGAGAAAGCCCCTAATCTCTCACCTCGGGTTGACTTGAAATTCTGCTTAAGCAGAAAGTGAAGGTTAGGGTAGTGTTGTAAACTGCCTGATGTAACATCAAAAGCATGCCCCAACACATACAGATGATTTTGCATCAGAAAACATGGAATCCAGAAGGCAGTGGGCTGACGTCCTTAAAGTGCTGAAAGAAAAAGACTAAGAATTCTATATCTAGCAAAACTATCCTTCAAAAGTGAAGTACATCAAGCAGATACTCATATGCTAATATTCATTCCAGCACTATTCCCAATAGTCAAAGGGTGAAAATAATCCAAATGTCCATCAACAGATGAATGGATAAATAAAATGTGGTATACACGTGATGAGGGAGCAGAAGGCAAGCTGAGGACAAAGCACAAGCTGACACCCTGCAATCTCCCCCCACTCCCACCCCCCACTTCTGGGTGGGATATATGACATTCCTCTAGGAAACGTCCAACTATCTTAATGTTAATGCCCTGATAGAGGGAAAAACAACCTTAACTTGGTAATAGCACAGCCTCCAGTATCCTGAGGGTCTTCTTTAGCATATGAAAGTCCTTTGCAGGGCACCAGGGTGGCTCAATTGGTGAAGCTGCTGCCTTGGGCTCAGATCAGGATCCCAGGGCTCTCTGCTCAACGGGGAGCCTGTTTCTTCCTCTCCCTCTGCCCACCCCCTGCCTGCTCTGCCTGCCAGTGCTCTCTCTCTGTCAAATAAATAAATAAAATCTTTTTTAAAAAATGTGGACACTTCCCTTAATCCTTACCTCCCCCAACTCCATAGTATATAATCAGCCATTCCTCACCACCCAGTGTAGTTTCTCTTTCTGCCCACAGTCCTGTCCCCTCACTTAAATAAAATCATCTTTTTGCACCAAAGAGGTTTCAAGAATTCTTTCTTGGTTGTCAGCTCTGGATCTCACCAACATTCCAAAACTACACCAAGTACAATGGAATATTGTTCAGCCATAAAAAGGAATGGCATTCGGATACATGCTACTACACTGATGGACCTTGTAACATTAGGCTGAGTGAAATAAGCCAGATACAAAAGGAGAAACCTGTATGATTCCACTTATAAGGTACCTAGAGTAGTCGAGTTTATTGAGACAGAGTAGTTTAGAGGTTACCAGATGCTGGGTGGAGGGTATAGTAGAGAGTTTTTACTTAATGTTTACATCAAATGGCCCTTCAGGCTATAATGAAAGAACTAGAGAGTAACTCAAATCCACTAGTAAAGGTAACTACATAGGCAAAAAGAAAAGATAGCACAAACGTTTTTGTTTGTAACTTTTTACTTCTACCTAATTTAAGAGACAGTCGCATAAAACAATCACAAGGTTATTTGATGGACTTGTCAGCCAGCCCTCTTGTTCAACTATAGATCCCAACAATTAAAACCAGAAATACCCAAGACTGCTTAACTCGTGCTCTAACTAAAACCCATTGTGCTTATTTCTTATCACACTTTCTTGAGGCATTGACAAAGAAGTTTTACAAAGACCGGAACATTCCAACCGTCAGGCCAGAAAAGTCCTGATAGCAACAGAATGCCTAGAAGACCACACCCCACACGTCGGCTTCCCTGCCCACGACCACGGGCTAAACACTTACTGACTCCCAACCTGTGATCACACTCTGTCTGCTCTCTTGCACATACCTGATATGGTTTTGGAGTAGTGCTTTGTTGGGGTCCAGAGCCGACGGCCAAGAAAGAATTCTTAAGACGTTTGTGTTGTAAAAAGGTGTTTTTATTCAAGCACAGGGACGGGACTGTGGGCAGAAAGAGCTGCTACACCCGGGTGGTGAGGAATGGCTGATTATATACTTAGGAGTTGGGTGAAGTAAGGACAAAGGGAGGCATCTAGCACCTTCATATGCTGAAGACAACTCTCAGGATACTGGAAGCCTGGCTATTGTCAAGCAAGGCATTAACATTAAGACAGTTGGGAGTTTCCTGGAGGAATGTTCTACTCTGCCTATCACAAGTATTTGTCAATGGGCTGCAGGTTATAAGGACATTTAATTTTTAATTTTATCTACATTTCCTTCTCCCTTTGTTTCCCACATCATACCCACCCCAACCTCTCCTTTTTTTTTTTTTTAAGATATTATTTATTTATTTGAGAGAGCGGGAGAGAACACAAGCAGGGAGACGGGCAAGGATTCCCCGCTGAGCAGGAAGCCTGAAGTGGGGCTCAATCCCAGGACCCTGGGATCATCACCTGAGCCCAAGGCAGCCGCTTAACTGACTGAGCCACCCAGGCGCCCCACCCCCAACATCCCCCTCTGTCCATCTTGCTGGCGAGAAGTCAGTTGTTAAGGCTTGAGCCTGCCACCTCTCTCAGCTGCTGGCACTCGAAATAAGTTTCTCCCTTTCTCTTTTCCAAACCCCTGTCTCTTGAGTTCTTGGCTTCTCTTGCTACAAGTTGATCTGAGTTTGTTCGGCCACAGTATTGGCAAACCCAGCCAGGAGCTATGCTTTCGATTTCTCCCCCTTGGGATTCCCCAGGGCAGAGCCAGTTGCCCGCAGCAGCGTGCCAGGGCTCACCCATTGGTTTCCTGAGCTAGCGGCTGGGAGAGATAAATTGGCCTTATAACAGGCTTATAATGTATAAAGATGTAATTTGGACAATAGTAGGACAAAGAAGGGGAGGGAACAAAACCCTATAGGAGTCTTGGGAGTCCAGCCCACCCAGAGCCTGAGTGTGGCCATGGCTCCCTATTCAATCATCAAACCTAATCACCCACTTTGAGGGATCCAGCAGTCGGCAGGACAGACCCAGCCGTCCCTGTCTTTGGATAGCTCCCAGCCCCACAGATGGGCTGGAATGGAGTGGCTCAGCATCTGCTCGCAGGGGTAGGGCTGGACCCTGCTTGGGAGTTCTAGAAGAGTTTTGTCAGGCTTTGGGGATAGCGAAACAGTTCTAGGGCACTTTCTCCTTTGTTTCTGTTCTTCTGCCTCTACCATTGACCTTCAAATTCTCTATTATGCAGAGCAGCTGGTCTTGCCTTTTCTAACCAGACCTAGGAGCTGGGTGGTTGGGGGCGCGGGGTGCTGAGGAAGGGAAGTTGTAAAAGAGTGGAGTGGGAAGGGGGGAAGGTACCAGAATAAGTCCGGAGCCCTCAACTTCTACCCCCAATCCGGCTCTCCAGTCTGCTCCCTGTCTAGATACATGCAGACCTCTTCCCACCAAAAATTCAGATGTATAAACTGTTCTTCATCTCTCTACCTGTGTAGTTGTCTGCGTGTGTGTGTGTGTGTGTGTGTGTGTGCGTGTGTGTGCGTGCTGGTGTGTGTAACAGGCTATTAAATTGCAATTTTCCACTGAGTTGCCAAGATAAGATAAATAAGACATTCTAGATCAAGATGAAAATGTTTAAAGGAAATAAACAAAAACCCCTTATAAGATCCTAAAAGATCTACCTGCATTAAGGATCTAACTCTCAGTAACTGGAGATTAAAGATACTTGTGAGAACTTCTTTGGAGAGATGAGGACCTTGACTCGCCCCACCCTCAGCCCTGCCCCGTCCAGGGGAAGCCAGGGGATGGGTCACAGGGGGACTATTTGGAAACTAAGCAGGGGCTCCTTGTAGGATGGAGGACACTGGACCTGGTCTCTGACTCTCACCTCAGCAATCTAAAGGACTAGAGGAAGGAGCCTCAGAGAGATGGCCGAGCGGGAAGCCTTACCGCCAGACGCTGTTAGAGGAATGAGCAAACAGGAGGATTCTCCACAGATCAGAAGAGGGCCCCTCAGGAGAGCTGGGCTGATCCTGCCCCAGAGGGCACTTGGAGGATTGATGTCACATCAATAGAGATCCGGTGTGGTTTGTGCCCCAGGTTGTGGGGAGAGAATAAAGACAGAAGCTGAGGAGAGCTGCCAGCAGGAGGTAAATGTGTTGCTCACATCAAAAATGTAAAATGGAATGTTCTCAAGGGTCCCTAGAATCTATGAAAGCTGAGGGCTCAACTTTATACGCAGGTCAGCACAAACCCATCCCATAGCAGGATCAACCAAGGAAGGACTTTCCTGCTCCCCAACATCTCCACCTCCACCCCCCTACTCCCCCCACTCCGCCATGGGTTAGAAACCACCCGAGCAAGACGGATGAGGGGGCTTTAAGGTGGGAAAAAGAGAAAGAAGGATTTCCCCACCTTCTAATAAAGGAAGGAGCCATCTGTAATTTTTCAAAAAGTTGGAAGCTTTGGCTGTTCCCTGGGCGGGACATTCTAACTTCTGAACTGAGACTGTGTTCAAGATCCTACAATGACTATAGCGTGTTGGTGTGTCTTCACTTGGGGTATCTGTCAGAGTTCTCCAGGGGACCAGAAGCAACAGGCGGTCCCTATGTGTGTCTGCAAGCTGGGCTGGCGGGCGGGAGACCCAGGAGAGCCTGTGTTCCAGTTCCAGTCCGAAAGCCGGCCACCAGAACCAGAAAGAGCTGATGATGTTGCAGACGGTGTCCAAAGGCACAGGCCATCCGCTGGAGAACTTTTTCTTGCTGGGGGTGGTTGGTCTTTTTGTCCTATTCAGGCCTTCCGCTGACTGGGGGAGGCCTACCATGTTATGGAGGGCAATCTGCTTATTCAAAGTCACAGATTTAAATGTTACTTTCATCCCCAAACACCCTCACAGAAACACCCAGAGTAGTGTTTGGGCAAATATGTGGGCAGTGAACTATCACACGTGGGAATAGTCAGAAAAGCCATCAGAGTGTCCCCGTCTGCACCCAGGGATGGGGAAGGCTTCCTCCACTCAACCCATTTTACAGAGGTAATGGGAGACAAAATAAATGTTTGTGACTATGCCCCATGAGTATATTGCTCGGTCGTTACAGCGGTCACCTATGTTTCCAGCAGGGACTGAGGGGAATGCCCATTTAAAGGCTGTTAACAATAGGAGCCCATCACTAGAGTTACCCTGTGGGCAAAGATTGCTCCTCTATTTGGGAAAGCACTTATCTAAGATAAAGTGACAGCCATCTTCTGGAAGGAAGAACACTTGGCCCCAGAGGAACCACATGTTAATTGCCGTGTTCTGGGGGAAGGGAGGAGGCATCTTTGAAGAGATTGCAGAGCTCTTCCTTGGGTTTGCTTGCTCGAGCTGGGGCACGGCCTAGGGAAGTGAGGATTCCTAGACTCTGGGAAGACAATAAGGGATTCTGAGGGCAGGGCCTCCTCCTGAAGTACAAGGCAAAGGGCTAAGGAGAGAGGGAGCCAGAGGGGCCCCCCAGGGCAGGGTTCTCCAGGGCAAAGACGTGGCTGGTACAGAGATATCTGCTGACTGGGTTTCGGTTTTCCTTCCACTCCTTCAGCCTTGCGGCAAAATTGTCTTGAGAATTTCAGCCTGAACTCTGGTTTCTCAGAGGAATTTGGGAGGAGCACTGTGAGAAGGTTCCAGAGCTGCCGCAGAGCAGCTGGGAGCAGAAGGTCAGAGGCAGCTGAGGAGTGTGGTGGACAAGTGATTCCTCTATTAATAATTACTGGGGGTCAACAGGCTTCCACTGTACGTGGGTGACCTTAGTGGTCATGGGGGGCCAGGAGCAGAGGCTTTCAGGGATACTTTAGAGGGCAGGCACCTGGTGTCCTGCAGCCTGAAGGGTGACAGGCTTTGGAGAAGTGGTGTAGCGCAGAGGTTAAGAGTTGGTTCTCTGGAGCCAGGCTGCCTGGGTTTGAGTCTCAACTCCGCTTCTTATGGCCACAGGCAGGTCAATCCCTCTCTCTGTGACCTCGCTTTGGTCCTCTGTAGAAGTGAAGCTGTTGGAGGACTAAACAAGCTGGTATTGGAACATGCTGGGAGCACAGCTGGATTGTAAATGTTCGTTGAGTTGGTCCGGTCCGTGGCGATGAGTTAGGGTAAGTTTGGGCCATGTGGCCAGGTTACGGAGGCCTTCATAAGTCAAACTGAAGAGCCATCCAAGGCCCTGAGCAAAGGGACACTGACATAAGCAGATGCCTAAGGTGGTGAGGGCAGACAGGAAAAAATGCCTGGTCCCAGATGAAATATTTGCAGGAGTGAGGGGCCCTCCCAATGCCCCTCAAACCCCTTCAAGCCCTGGCCTTGCTCCCACCTGCTGAGAGAAGAGGGGACAGATATAAATCAAAGGCTGTTTAGCTTTTTCTCAAAGTCTTTCCTTCCCTTTGGTAGAGTTGTCAGGCCAAGCAGAGGTCATTTCATTTTTGGTTTTCTTTAATCTGCTTCCAGCCCAGAGGCAGGAGAACAGGGGCCTAAAAATACTGGGAGCTGCCGGGTTGAATCACTTCAGCCTCTGCCAGCCAGGCTGCCTGTCCCTCTGCTCAGCACTCTGCCCTTGCACTTTACTCACTGGAGGTTCTTGGGTACCCCCATCGCTTCCCCACCAACACTTGGGGTGGGATCTGGAAGGACAGAGCCTAAGATCTGGGGCTCAGGGATAGGGGTCCCGTAAGAGGGGTCGATGGCCTCAGGATCCAGGGATGGGCAGTCTCTCCCAGCTTTCCCCTTTATACAGATGGGAACGCTGAATCCTAGAAGGGGAAGCCATGTGGTTTTCTGAGTTCCACTGCTCCCCTCCCTTCTCCTTCCCAACCAGCTTCAACCATTCTTATCTGGTTGAGAAGCTTCAAATGATCTGAAGGAGAAAGGCCCTGGGCTGGGAGTCCAAAGTTCTGGCTCTTGTCGCCCAGGACTGGTCAGCCATTCCCTTGGCTCTCGGCCTCAGTTCCTTCATCTGTACAATCGGGGGATGTGGCCCTGTGGCGTTCTGCAAAGATGTGCGGGGAGGGTAGCAGGTAAGCTGGGGGGAGATGGAGTCTCTGAGGGAACAATCCCCAGTCACCCCACTCCTCTGCTTTCATCTGTTTTCTGTTCTAGGAAGCATTATAAGGTTTTGTCTGAAAACAAGTTCTACTAAAACAGAGGGATCTTGAGGGTGTGAAGGTTCCTTCTGGTTCCCATGATAAGCCGTGATAAGCTTCAAGGGCTGTCCCAGGCCACCTAACACTCTGTGACCCATCCACCCTGAACTGCTAGCGCTTGCCCAGTCTGTCTCACCCAGGCTCCTGTGCGTGATCCCTGCTCTCCCACCTCCTTCACCTGCCCTCCTGGCAAACTTTAAGCCACAGTTCGAGTCTCCTGCAAGTCTTCCAGACCTGCCCCAGACCTGCCTGATGGCCTCCCCAGGGCTGCCAGAGTCTCTAAGCTAATTCTTTTTTTTTTTTTTTAAGATTTTATTTATTTATTCGACAGAGATAGAGACAGCCAGCGAGAGAGGGAACACAAGCAGGGGGAGTGGGAGAGGAAGAAGCAGGCTCACAGAGAGGAGCCCAATGTGGGGCTCGATCCCAGAACGCCGGGATCACGCCCTGAACCGAAGGCAGACGCTCAACCGCTGTGCCACCCAGGCGCCCCAAGCTAATTCTTACCACAGCAGTTAGTACCTTTATAATTGCCTGCACACTTGCCTGCCTGTCATCCAAGAAGACCTGATTTTAAAATCCACATCCTACTGTGTGACCCTGAGCACATGACCTAATCTCTCTGTGCTTCAGTTTCCACATCTCTAAAATAATAGCAGCAAACACAAAATACCTGCTATGTGCCAGCCCTTGTCTGTTGTGCTTAACTCATCTAATCCACACAACATCCCTATGAGATTGTACAAAAACTGAAGCACAGAGAGGTTAAATGATTTGCCCAAGGACACACATCTTCTAAGTGGTGAGGCCAGTATTCAAACCACACGGTCCAACTGCAGAGAGATTGTATTGCCCCTCTC